>NC_073260.2:88512115-88822019 GCF_029289425.2 Pan paniscus | reverse complement strand
TATATATTCTGGATACAAGTCCTTTGTGAGTATATGAATTAAAAATATTTTCCCCTAATTGGTGGCTTGCCTTTTTATTTTCTTTATAGTGTCTTTTGAGGAGCAGAAGTTTTAAATTTTGGTGAAGTCTAATGTTTTGCTTTTTTCTTGTATGGCTAGTGTTTTTTGTATCCTGCATAAGAAATCTTCCCTTACACCAGGTCACAAAGATATTTTTCCTACATTTTCTCCTATATCTAAAAGTTTTATGATTTCAGCTTTTACATTTAGGTCTTTTATGTCTATGATCCATTTTGATCGCATGCTTAATTTTGTTCTCACTGCACAAAAGACACAGTAGGAAAGGAAGAATCTGGAATAAAGATGATTGCCTCTTTCAAAAGACAGGTTGTAGAATAGAAATATTAAACTTTTGTTCTGTGTATTATATTATCTTCATCTAATATTGATTAAGTAGTAACTGTTCAGTAGTAAAATATATATAGATTACCTACTCTGAGTCAGGCACTGGAGATACAGTAATGAAAACACTAGACAATGTCCTTGCTCCCTTGGAGTTTATATTTGAGTGGGTGAAATTGTGTTTTTATTATAATGAGCATCCATTGTATATACGGTAAAGTCAAGAAAAATGTTGTTGCCTCTCTGTGATTTCTCAAAACCTCAGTTGAAGGAAGCATTTTAGATTGTTGGTAATCTTCTTAATATTATTGTATGATAGAGCATGAACCTCTTTCCAAAAAGAGTCACTGATCTGCAGAGAAAAGGAATCTGGGGCTGCATACGGCCAACTATAATACAATGTGTCATGTGATCGAGCAGTACTGCATGCAGAATCATATCAAATGATCTCATGTTCCTGTTACTGTTGAGGTGTAATGACCAGGCTTAATGCTCTTTTCTTTGGTTTAAGCAAATTGGTTTTTTTTGTTTTTGTTTTTTTTTTTGCCAAAAGAGTTCATTAATACTACATTTAGAGAACTCTTAGATCTCTTTTCTGATAGCCAGAGGACCAGATACCTTCTATAATTAGCCATTCATGTGTTCCTTAAAATGAGTCATACTATGTGTTAATGATACCACCATTCTTCAAGCCACTTCAAGTATCAAAAATAAGTTCCATTTACTATTAACATTTATAAACTAATACCAATATTAAATAGCCAAATAATAAATAGGGTTAAATCAGAGCAGGATGAGCTCTATGATCTAGTCTTGGATGATGAGTAGGATTTCAGTAGATACAAATAAAGAGGGCAGATTAATTTATATTGATGGATTTGAGGAAAAAGGTTACATCAGCAAATACGTTATTCATGGCTTGATTCCTTTATCATCTATCCATAGCAGACATCATTAAATTCATCATGGCATTCTTTCTTGCTGAGCCTGGACATAGCCTGGTAAGACTAGAACTAGATAATAGGAAAAGAAATGTAGACATTAAGTGGACATTTGTTGTTGTTGTTGTTTTGCACTCTGTCACCCAGGCTGGAGTGCAGTGGCACGATCTCGGCTCACTGCAACCTCCGCCTCCCAGGTTCAAGCGATTCTTGTGCCTCAGCCTGAGTAGCTGGGATTACAGGCGCCCACCATGACACCCAGCTAAGTTTTTGTATTTTTAGTAGAGACAGGGTTTCGCTATGTTGACCAGACTGGTCTCCAACTCCTGATCTCAGGTGATCTGCCCGCCTCAGCCTCCCAAATTGCTGGGGTTATAGGCATGAGCCACTGTGCCTGGCCAGATTTTTTTTTTTTTTCTTTAAGACAAGGTCTGGCTCTGTCGCTCTGATGCAGTGGCTCACTGCATCCTCCCACCTCACCCTCCCAAGTAGCTGGGACCACAAGCATGTGCCACCACTCTTGGCTAATTTTTGTCTTTTTTGTAGAGATGAGGTTTCACCATGATGCCCAGGCTGGTCTTGAACTCCTGAGCTCAAGCGATCCGCCCACCTTGGCCTCCCAGAGTGCTGGGATTACAGATGTGAGCCACTGTGCCTGGCCGTGGACAGGTTATTTTGAAAGAGACATCAGTGAGACTTTATGGAGATGTCTGACCCTGGAGGTCAAGATGTGGGGCATTCCCTATGTGCAACAGGGAAGCCCTTGGCACAGAGACTATGAAGGGTTTCTGTTGCATGCATCTGAGGGGTGCAATAGGTATCACAACCACACTCAGAAAAAATAGTGCCAGGGGAAGACGGTGCAATTTATTCTGCCAGAGAGTACCACTCAGGCTATCTCCAGGCTGAGAGAGACCCTGGAGTTATACTAGCACAGAGCTGGACCATGGTTGCCAGCAGAGTAAGCAGCAAACAGGGGCAAAGGAACATTGGCCTGGAGATCTTAAGAAGCTAGAGGAGCACTTCCTCAAGGGTTGCAACTTTTTCCTGCTGCTATGAAGTCCCCTTCCCCTGATATATCCAGATCCATCTCAGGTAGATAAGCAGGAGAGGGGTTGCTATCTGAGAGACTGAGCAGTTTTTATTCAGGAGAGTCTGAGCAGTACCTAAAAAGACATTAAATGATCAGATAGGACTACGTTAAACTGGTTTGGGGGCTTAAGAGGGACAATGTAGGCAACTGTGAAGATGCACAAGACCTTCATGTGAGTAGAGGGTGCCCTCAGCTCACCCACCACTTTCGATAAACTGAGGCAGGACTGAATGTGGAATGAGGCAGGCCTGTTTACTGTGTCCAAGAGGGACTGATTGGGCCCATTTGAGATAAGTTAGGTAGCAAGCGGCCTAGCTGAGCAGGGGGCTAGGTGCACTCAGCTGCAGGGGCACTGCGTGCCCATGTGTACCTGCCTCAGTACCACCAGTGTCACAGCCCTGGCTGCACCCATTGCCAAGGAAGAAAGAACCATGTGGTTGAAACACATCTACTGTACCTGGCCCTGTCAGACTTGGGAGGACAGGTTCTCGTCTTGTTGTCCTTGATGCTGTTTCCATCAGCATCCACCTGTTATCTCTCCTCACCCTGAGGAGCTCAACCCACCCTGATTTTGTCATTCATTTTTTTTCTCATTCACTCATTCTTTTATTGAGTCTGTTATGCCATGTACTGTGCTAGGCACTGAGGACACAGTATTTTGTAGAGATAAGGGAATAAACACACATGAATACAATGAAGTTTGAGCAATATTAAGCTTCAGAAATATTACTGAGAAAATACAGAGTCTTATTGGAGTACACATATTTGGGGGAACATAGTTTGTAAAGGAAGTAGGAAGGTTTGTGCTGTGATCTAATAATGATTTTGAGGTAATCAAATGAAAAGTCGGAAGAAAGTTTCAGGCAGAAGGAACAACGTGCAAAGATGAGAGAAATTAAAGGAACAAAAGTTCAGTGTGTCTAGAGTGTAGAGGATGAGGAAGAGGGATGTGACGTGAGATGAGGCTGAAGAGAGGCAGGGACCTGACCATGGGGCACCTTGAAATTCAGGATCAGTTGTTTGTATTTCATCCTAAGCACAATGGGAAGCTATTCAAGAGTTTTACGCAGAGGATTGACTTTGCCAGCACTGCATTAAAAAAATTAACTTAAAAATTTTAATGTAGTTCAAATCTGCATGTCTGGTTCATTTCAGCTCCTTCACTGCCAAACCTGGGGGCAGGGACTGCTTCAGTTTCTCCGCCTAAGATTCTTACCAGTACTGCATTTTGAATGTTTTATAGTGTGGATTGGAGTGGATCAACACTAGATGCTGGGAGACAAGTTAAAGGATTGTTAATTAGTCCAGGTGAAGGATGATGGTGGTTTGAACTGCATAGGGTAGAGGTAGTAGGGAAGATAGATTTGGGGCATATTTTGGAGGTATGTCCAGCAAGGCTTAGATGTGGAGAGTAGTGAGGGAGATGGAGAATTCAAGAATAACTGAGGTTTTTGGCTGAGCACCTATGTGGATGATAGTGTCCTTTGCTGAGTAGGAGAACACTGGGTGGGAAGATATTTTGGAGGAAAATCATGTGTCTTGTTTGGATGTTGAGTTCAAAGTTCTTACAAGACCATCAAGTGAAGATATCCTGTGGGCAATTAGATATATGATTTGAAAGCTGATAGAAATGGACTGGTGATTCATTCTTGGCACATAGAAATTGGTTATTGGAGCAATGGGCATAGGTATTACCATGGAGAGAGAGAGAGAGAGAGTTGAGTGGAAAACGAAATCTAGAATAGATCCCTGAGAATCATCAATCAACCCAGGGGCAGGTAGAGAAGGAAGGGTCAGTAAAAGACTGAGAAAGAGCTGCCAGCTGGTTGGAAGAAACCTGGACAGTGTGGTGTCATGGAGGGTGTACCACTACAGTCAGCTGTAGGGGAGTGTTAAGAGTGTTTGGCTGCACTCCTGGAGATGCTTAGGTTACTTATAATAATTGAATGAGTGAGTAGGCTACAGAGGATCAGAGGAGCACACCTGGAGCTCCCAGCCTCCGCTAAGCATCTCCCTAATAAATAGAGCAGCCTTCTGCCTGTCAAATCTGAAGAAAACCTGAACTCCAGGAAGTAGCAGGGGTTCAGAGGAAAGAGCAGGTACTCACACAGGCGTATTATATCTTCAAGGTAAACTAACCTGGTGAGGTTTGGTAGGATCAGAGTGAATTTCAGTCTCTGGATCTGAAGCATTCCATTAATTTTGTTGCCCTTTTATCATTTCTAGAAGCTGAACTTAATTTTTTTCTCTGTCTTTGCCTCTATCTTTGCCCCTCTGATTCTCTAGCCCAGTTGATTCTCCTTGGCTCTTGATCTTGGTTTAGTTTGGCTAGCACTCCTTTTCTGAGGAGTAACTTCCATAACAAATATTTATAGTAACCCCTCTGCTTGGCTGGCAAGTCCCGGAACCTGTGTCCTTACACACTGTCCTAAAAAGCAGTCAGCCCGGAGCACAGCCAGCTTTATTGGCCTAGATATGATTAGATGCTTCCTTTACCCCTTCTGGAGGTGTTAGTGGTTTTGAGCCTTGGAAGTTCTGTTCTCCTTAACCATCTCCTTCTCTCCCGTTTTGCTTTTCTGAAACATATTTATTAGCTAGATGTCAAGGTTAGTAGTTCTACCCTTCAGTGAAGATTGATGAAAAATTAGCCCAAAATTGCTGTCTTCTAATTCCAAAAATCTATAATCTCTATGTTCTGTGAATTGGGTCTGAGGCTAGCTCTTAGCTTATTTCAGGACCTAAATTTAACATACCCTGGGTTTAAGTGGTGGGTTGTAATTTCCATGTAGGAGAAGCTTAAGGGGAGAAATCTGATTGGAAGAGAAGGGAGGCAGTTAGGTTTGCCTTAAAGGTGAGTACACAAGAGTAATCTGGCTGTAATCCAGCTGGCTGGAACTGACTGCCAGAAAAATTAAAAAACAAAGATGTGATTGATAAAAATGTGTACTTTGTTCATGTAAGTGAGTTTTAAAAATGTAGACTCTAAGACCTTTTTTCTCTATCTTCCGTTTGCCAATTATTGCATTTACATAGTTTCTTCCTTCCTTCCCCAAACAAGGTATAACACCATAAACCTGAGAATTTTAGACACATGCTTTGCTCACTTTTTTTCTATTTATGTATTATTTTTATTTGGTTTGCTTTTGGGGGAGGGGAGGCAGGAGTTGCCATTTGTGCCGACAACTCTTTCTCAAATATTCCAAGCAATCTTTTCCTTGGGGAGTTGTACTACACAATTCTATTAATTACTGTTGTGCAATATTGAGATACCTTACATATGTAGCAACAGTGACACATATGCCCACACCCAGTGAAACAAGGTCATTTTCTACTGTCAGTTATATGCATCAAGGTGACAGGTGATGGCATGGTTATGGATTAACTCACCAAGGAAATGAGTGTGGAAAGAAGAATGCAGAAATCTGAGGACTAGAGCCTGGAGATGGGGAGCTTCGAGCTCAGAGGAAGAAGAGGATCTTCATCACGGGGAGACATCAGCTGGATATTGAGATGGAAGGATGACTATGAGTATGAGCTATTATAGAAACCATGGTAAGAGTTTTAAGTAGATGACAGTAACATCAAATGTGACTGATGTGTAACTGGAGGAACTTACTGTCATATGCAAACTAACAACTCCACTGTATTCTTCATCCAGATCATTTGTAAAAATTTTATACTGGAGGCCGGGCGCGGTGGCTCACGGCTGTAATCCCAGCACTTTGGGAGGCCGAGGCGGGCGGATCATGAGGTCAGGGGATCGAGACCATCCTGGCTAACACGGTGAAACCCCATCTCCTAAAAATACAAAAAATTAGCCGGGCGTGGTGGCGGGCGCCTGTAGTTCCAGCTACTCAGGAGGCTGAGGCAGGAGAATGGCGTGAACCTGGGAGGCGGAGCTTGCAGTGAGCCGAGATCGCACCACGGCACTCCAGCCTGGGCAACAGAGCGAGACTCTGTCTCAAAAAAAAAAAAAAGTTTTATACTAGACTATTCAACAAATATTTTTTGAGCTGCATACTAACTGTGGTGGGGTTGTATAAACGAGCTATAAAGTTGTGTTTTAAAGTAATATGTCTTCATAAACAAATATGCTGGTAATTTATACATAAAACTCTCAAACTTTACTGGTATATTTGTTAAGTGGAGACTACAGACCTATTTCAGTGACATTTACAAAAAGTCCTTTGGTATTCTTTTATCCTTGTGGTACCTTAAAAAAAACCCATATATAGCTTCTTATTGCAAAAGTAATACATAATTATTGAAAAGTACAGCCAGGCATGGTGGCTCACACCTGTTATCCCAGCACTTTGGGAGGCTGAGTCGGGAGGATCACTTGAGCCCAGGAGTTCAAGACCAGCCTGGGCAATATAGTGAGACCTTGTCTCTACGAAAAATAAAAAACAAATAGCCAGGTGTGGTGGTGAATGCCTATAATCCCAGCTACTCAGGAGGCTGAGGCAGGAGGATTGCTTGAGCCCAGGAGGTTGAGCCTGCAGTGAGCTGAGATCGCACTACTCTGTCAGCCTGGGTGACAGAGTGAGACCCTGTCTTAAGTAAAAAGAAAGAAAAGAAAAGAAAAGAAATATATATGTATAAATTCTAACACATACTATTCCTAAAGAGACAGTCACTCTTAACATTTTGATTTATACTGTTCCAGGTTTCCTTTTTCTTTTTTTTTTTTGAGACGGAGGCTGCTTTGTCACCCAGGCTGGAATGCAGTGGTGCTATCTTGGCTCACTGCAACCTCTGCCTCCTGGATTCAAGCGATTCTCCTGCCACAGCCTCCCAAGTAGCTGTGACTACAGGCGCATGCCACTAGGCCTGGCTAATTTTTGTGTTTTTAGTAGAGATGGGGTTTCATCATGTTGGCCAGGCTGGTCTCGAACTCCTGACCTCAGATGATCCACACACCTTGGCCTCCCAAAATGCTGGGATTACAGGCGTGAGCCACCGAGCCCAGCTCCAGGTTTCTTTTTAAAAATTATTTATTTATTTAATTTTTAAAATAAATAAAAGAGACGGGGTCTTGCTATGTTGCCCAGGCTGGTCTTGAACTCCTGAGCTCAAGCAATCCTCCTGCCTTGGACTCCCAGTGTTGGGGTTGCAGGTGTGAGCCACCACACCTGGCCCGTATTATTATTTCTGAAGATCTTTTTATATGTGAAAAAACAATCCATTGTTATTTCAGTTTTATAGCCACTTTAAAAAATGTGTATTGGTGCACAAACTTTATTCTCTGATGATAAATTTCATTAAAACAGTCAAAAATTATTATAAGTTGGTTGAATGAAGTGAATGGTTAATCTGGGTTATTCCGGTTTTGGTTGAATGTACATGGGACTCTGAAGGGGTCATACCCCAGTTCTACCACTGCTGGGTCCTCAGGCGACTCAGCCTCAGCACCTTGCTCCCCCATGGCAGCAAACGCCTCCCTCCCTGAGAGACTGACTGTGCTCAGCTCTGGTCAGGGCAGGCTGCACAGGCCTTTTGCTGGATGACCCGGTAGGCAGACTAAGTGTGTGCCTTTAGGGTCCCAGCAAAGCAGTGGTACTAAATAGATTTGGAGGAAAGGATGTTGCTGTGTTTTTAAAAACATGGAAGTACTTGGCCGGGCGCGGTGGCTCACGCCTGTAATCCCAGCACTTTGGGAGGCTGAGGCGGGTGGATCACGAGGTCAGGAGATACAGACCATCCTGGCTAACACGGTGAAACCCCGTCTCTACTAAAAATACAAAATAGCCGGGCGTGTTGGCGGGCGCCTGTAGTCCCAGCTACTGGGGAGGCTGAGGCAGGAGAGTGGCGTGAACCCGGGAGGCGGAGCTTGCAGTGAGCCGAGATTGTGCCACTGCATTCCATCCTGGGCGACAGAGCAAGACTCTGTCTCAAAAACAAAACAAAACAAAAAAACATGGAAATAGTTACTATGGGGAAATTTGAATTTATTGATTTTATTTTTATTTCTTTTTTGGAGGAGGGGAGTACTATAATCTTTTCAGTGTTTTTGGTTTTTATACAGGTCAATTCCCCTCTTTGACTCATCCCAAATTTTGGTGGGGGGGGGCTTCAGTCACATCCTTGTCTTTTTCAGTAGCCTTCTCCCCATAATTGTCTCGAGGATTGGGAAGCAGGAAATTTATAATACCCTTTTCTCTCTCTTTTCTCCAAATTCATTTTCTCTCCTGTGTTCCTTTGGGAAAAAAGGGAAATCAGTTCTGTCTCTTCACTCCTCTATATTACTCCATCTGGATGGACCCACACTGATAGCAGTGAACCTTGAACTTGGCAGTTTTGGAGCCAGGGTCTTTGCCCTCAGTGCAGTAAATTCTTTTTTTTTTTGTTGTTTAGCTGCCAGATTTAGGGTCCAAACAGGAAAAAAGAACTCACTCTAAGCATTTAAACCAGAGGGCATTTAATCCAGAGAATTAGCTGGCTGTGAATATGGTGGAAGAGCTGAGAAGCCTTTCAAGGGAAGGTGAGGCAATGCAGGGGAAGATTAGCAACCGAACCTTCTATTCTCCCTAGGCTGTGGGAAGGAGGGGAAGTGCAAGGGGCAGGGTAACTTAGAAGCCGGAACTTTGGGGGCCTGTTCTAGGGAAGCTGGGGCCAAAGAGTGCCTGTCCAGATGCTGGCCAAGGCTGGGAGAGAAGGGGAAGAGATAGTCTGGCTTCTCTCGTTCAGTTTTCTGCCAGTGCCTCCCTGACTGAGCTCAGCAGGAAGCCATCTGTGGAGGGAATGGGAAGGAGCGCCACCATTTACTACACACGCTTCCACATAAGCTTGCGTTTGTCTCTTCCTAGTTAGTACACTTCTTAAGGATACTGAACTAAGTTGAACAGTTTCTCTTTTTTGGTCATATACTACTGATCAGCCCTTCTTATTAGACTTTTCAATGAAGAGATGAAAAATTTGAAAACCTTTACACAGTGTAAAAACAAGCAAACTCTTTTTAAAAAATTTTTGCTTTACTCTTCCAGAATATGGTCCCAAACTGCTGATGGTGGGATGTAGTTCAATTTTGGATATGACGGACCCCAAATAATTACCATGATAATGGACATTTATATAATGCTTTACAATATACAAGGTGCTTTTACATTTATTGTTACTGCAAATAGGTCTTAATCTGGGGATCTTGGAGCCTGTTTATTTGACCTCTAACAGGTTAGCTTAAGGCCTAGATTTGAAAGAAAAAAACAGTAATGCTCTTTTCTTGTTTTCCTCTGAATCACAGATGATAGGCAAACTTCTTTGACCTTTTTGTTAGACAGTTTAGCTACCCTCAGTAGTGGGAGGTGTTCTTAGCTGTCACTGGTGGGAGAGGCTGGCATCAAATTACTCCTCTGTTTTTCTCTCTTGGTGACCTAGCAGGTGTTTAGGACAATGACGACTACTCATGTGGAACCTTTGCAGTCATATAGATCATGCCTGTTGTTTTTGGCCTATTCTCCTTCTCCTTCTTCTTCTTCTTTTTTTTTTTTAGATGGAGTCTTGCTGTGTCATCCAGGCTGGGGCGCAGTGGTATGATCTCGGTTCACTGCAACCTTCACCTCCTGGGTTCAATCAATTCTCCTGCCCTCAGCCTCCCGAGTAGCTGGAATTACGGGCGTCTGCCACCATGCCTGGCTAATTTTTGTATTTTCAGTAGAGACAGGGTTTCATTATGTTGACTAGGCTGGTCTTGAACTCCTAACCTCAGGTGATCTACCTCCCTCGGCCTCCCAAAGTGTTGGGATTACAGGCGTGAGCAACCGCATCTGGCCCCCTATTCTCATCTAAATAAATATTTTATTTCTTTATTTTCAAAGTGTCATCCTTGGCCCTCAAGGAAGAGTCTAAGTCAGCCCTACAGTTCATCTTGTCTAGTGTTTGATCAAGATTTGCTTTGTGGGCCAGGCGCGGTGGTTCACGCCTGTAATCCCAGCACTTTGGGAGGCCAAGGTGAGCAGATCATGAGGTCAGGAGATCGAGACCATCCTGGCTAACACGGTGAAACCCCGTCTCCACTAAAAATACAAAAAATTAGCCGGACGTGGTGGCAGGCGACTGTAGTCCCAGCTACTCAGGAGGCTGAGGCAGGAGAATCGCTTGAACCCGGGAGGTGGAGCTTCCAGTGAGCCGAGCTGGCACTACTGCACTCCAGCCTGGGTGACAGAGTGAGACTCTGTCTCAAAAAAATATATATATATATTTGCTTTGTGGAAAATCAAAATAATTGAATTTATTCTTGGGCCAGAGATACCCCAACCAATCTTAGCTTTGTTTTTATGACATTATACATGAAGTTATCTAAATCAGGTGTTTTTCTTTTTTTTTTTTTTTGAGACAGAGTCTTGCTCTGTCACCCAGGCTGGAGTGCGGTGGCATGATCTTGGCTCACTGCAAGCTCCGCCTCCCGGGTTCACACCTTTCTCGTGCCTCAGCCTCCCGAGTAGCTGGGACTACAGGTGCCCGCCACCATGCCCGGCTAATTTTTTGTATTTTTAGTAGAGATGGGGTTTCACCATGTTAGCCAGGATGGTCTCGATCTCCTGACCTCGTGATCCACCCTCCTCAGCCTCCCAAAGTGCTGGGATTACAGGCGTGAGCCACTGTGCCAGGCCTAAATCATGTTTTGTGGGTTTTTTTTTTTTTGTACTTGTTTCTTTCATTTATTTATTTATATATATATATAGAGAGAGAGAGATAGGGTCTTGCTATGTTGACCAGGCTGGTTTCAAACTTTGGCCTCAAACGATCCTTCCATCTTGGCCTCCCAAAGTGCTAGGATTACAGGTGTGAGCCAACGCGCCCAGCCTGGTACTTGTTTCCTGTAAGATGTTCTAGTTCTAACTCTTCTTCTTCAGACCTACTGATCTTGGATTATACTTTTTGTAATACTTTATCTTTTGGTTCCAAATGACTGGTTTTCAGAAAAGCCCTCTTAGCTCTGATGTTACCGTTCTGCCCTTTGATGTTTTTAATCTCCTTGCTACAGCTATGAGGGATTCACCATGTGTGTTTATCTATTAAAAGAAATCCCATCTTTCCCTTTGAGGTCCCATTGCCATCCTTTAAAACATTCAAGATATCAAGCACCCCATATCAATGACATATTTTTATGCTTTCTTGTTTATGATTAAGATTCATTTTTAATTAAAAATTTTGAATAGGTCATACTTGCACACCTGTTACAAAATTAAAGATATACAAAATGGGCCAGGCGCGGTGGCTCATGCCTGTAATCCCAGCGCTTTGGGAAGCCGAGGTGGGCAGATCACCTGAGGTCGGGAGTTTGAGACCAGCCTGATCAACATGGAGAAACCCCGTCTCTACTAAAAATACAAAAAAATTGGCCGGGCGTGGTGGCGCATGCCTGTAATCCCAGCTACTTGGGAGGCTGAGGCAGGAGAATCACCTGAACCCGGGAGACAGAGGTTGCAGTGAGCCAAGATCATGCCATTGTTCTACAGCCTGGGCAACAAGAGCGAAATTCTGTGTCAAAAAAAGGTATACAAAATGATAGATAATGAAAAAACTGTCTCTTTCATCTTGCCCTTTAGATACCTTGTTCCCCTTCAGGGAGGTATTCGCTGTTAACAGTTTTCAGTCCAAAAGCTACGTTTTAAAGCATAATTAAATTTCTGGCCCCTTCTCTAAAATCCCTCAATTATTAATCATATTAACTCTGTAGAAGGATGTATCACAACATTATACTGAAAAATAAGCTGAATATACAAAAGTGTTCAAGCAGTCAGAATACTTTGGAATATAATATGACATGTCAAACTGGTGTCTGACATGGATGGCTTCTGGGTGGATGCAAGTCCCTAAATGTCCAGCCTTCCTTTTGTGCATTGGCTTTGCCTGCCTACATACCCACTCCCTCCTCTCGAATGCACAAATAATGCACATTCGCCTTCCTGTTTGCTTTCTCTTAAGCCCAAGGCTTGTTAATCTGGGATCCTTTAGCTCCTAGATCTACGTGCACCTGAAATGATATGTAAAATGTTGTGGAATAATATGTATATGTGCTTTTTATATTTTAATGGGGAAAAGAGAGTATACATGGCTTTCATTTGATGTTCTATCTCCAGTCTATCTCTGTCTTCTTTATTCTGCCTGAACTTCCAAACTCCTGGTTCCTTCTGTCACTCAAAAGATGACTTTGCTTCCCCATTGAGGAATGCAGTTGAGCTCCTTATTTCGTATAACCTTCCCTTCATTTCAATATATTATAGAGGATGTTGAGTAAGGTTTTTTTCTATTGCCCTGGAATTGGTGACTAGGGTCCAAAGCTGGGACAAAGAGGACTAAATACTGCACGTTCTAGAGAGAGTTGCTAATAATTGGATCAGAGCTCCTCTCCAGGGCTTACAAAGAGGTAGCAGAAGTGGCCCTGCAACTTCCAGCCAACCCATACCTTACCACCCCACCTCCATTCCCAGGCTATATAAGATAAAAGATGACTGAAGGGAGGCTGTCATGAGCCTAGCAGGGAGTACTTTTCCCTCCTTTCCCCCCTTAAAGTAAGCAAGGGAGTATGAAAGAGATCTACATGAAAGAGAGATTGATTTCTCATTCCTTGGTTAAACTATCTGTTTAGACAGTGGATTTGTTCAGCTCTGCACCTGTCTGAGAAGAGGAAAGGCAATTAGAGAAAGGAGGAAGGGCAGAGTGAGGGGATAGTAGTGGAATAGTCTGCATTCATTCTGTTTGGCTTAGCAAGGGTATGTGAGTTTCTGTGATCAAAGGGACACTGAGGAAGATCGCCGGGCTTGAGCCATCATGCTGGTAACCCATCCAAAAGGCTGCCGCTGAACAGAAGTTAGGAGGGTTAAAGAGATGGCTTGGATCAGGATTCTCTGCATTAGGGCACAACTCAGTGGAGAAGCCCAGTAGGACCTTCTAAAGAACTCACGTAACTGTCTCATAAGAGAGCCAGCATCTTTTTTTTTAAGATGGGGTCTGTTGCCCAGGCTGGAGTATAGTGTTGTGATCATGGCTTATTGCAGCCTGAATCTCTTGGGCACAAGTGATCCTCCTGCCTCAGCCTTCTGAGTATCTGGGACTGCAGGTTATGTGCCACCACACTCGGCTAATTAAAAAAAAAATTTCTTAGAGACAGGGTCTCTCTACGTTGCCCAGGCTGGTCTCAAACTCCTGGGCTCAAGTGATCCTCCTGCCTCAGCCTTCCAATGCCTTGGGCTTACAGGCATGAGCCACCATGTGCAAGAAAGATAGCATTTTGACATCTGCCAAACAACAGGTTGGCATGGTCTGTCAGCAAACAGTGGTTTGTGATAACTACCTTGTTAAATAAAAAGAGAGTTGTTCTTTTCCTCCCTGCCCTCCTCCTAGTTCTCAACCACCAAGGAGCTAAAACCCTTCTAGAGAACCTTCCAGAGAACTAGAAGAGGAGGAGCAGAATCAATAGAAGGGATCATATTCTTCTCTCCACCGCAGGTTCCTTAAGCCATGGCTTAAGATGAGTTCTGCATTGGACCTGAGACTGGAGTTTTAAGCCATATTGGACTGAGTCTTTAAATAACCAAAAGGGAGCAGAGTGTTATGGACTCTGACCATGATGTTGTGAAGAGGTACAAAGGAGACATTTGTCATGGCACAGATGAAGACTGTGATGGGTGGCAGGTTATGTTTATACCTGACCAAGCTCAATGCTCAACAGATAAGTTAAATTTATCCATCACGAAATCTATCCCTGAATCCATTGTTCCACCTTTCCCTGCAGTCTCAGAGGAATTTCTTTTTCTTTTAAAGTGAATCCCTGGCTGGGCACGGTGGCTCACACCTGTGATCCCAGCACTTTGGGAGGATGAGGAGGGTGGATCACTTGAGCTCAGCAGTTCGAGATCAGCCTGGGCAACATGGTGAAACTCCATCTTTACCAAAAATACAAAACAAACAAACAAACAAACAAAAAACAACCAACCAGGCGTGGTGGTGTGCATCTGTGGTCCCAGCTATTTGGGAGGCTGAAGTGGGAGGATTGATTGAGTCTCAGGGGATGGAGGTTGCAGTGAGCCAAGATGGCGCCACTGCACTCCAGCCTGGGTGACAGAGTGAGACTCTGTCTCAAAATATGAACAAATAAATAAAAATAAAGTGAATCCCTTCATCCATACTCATATATCCATTGAGAAAACATTTATTTGAATTCTAAAATGTACTGCCAATGTAAGGTACAAAGATTAAGGACGATAAAATTCCTTCTCATGGAATACACAATCTAATGGGGCAGAAAGTACCTACTTTAAAACCAATGTATTAAATTAAATTGAAAAGTGGCCTGAGTAAGCCTCAAAAAAGACTAATTAGAACTCAAGGGAAGAGAAAACATTTCAGGCTGACAGAAAACCCATGGGCATAGAATAACATGACCCACTTAGAGGACTATAGATAGTTCTATATGTTTAGAAGGCATATGTGGCTGCAGAGGAGGCTGGAGAGGAAGATGGAGCCAGGACCACCTGGTGGGCTGAGATTCTTGTTCTCCATCCTGCAGGCTAGTGGCTCTGAACAGCAGTAGTACTTTTCCTGGAGGGGCATTTTGGCCGGTGGTGGGTGCGCAGGAGATAGTAGGGGCAGGGGGGAGGGGGTGGGGGGCAGGCAGGAGGGGGTGGAGGGGAAGGGGCATTTTCTTGGTTGCTATAGTGATGAGAGTGGGTGCTACTGGCATTGTAGTAGTTGGAGGCCGCAGATGTTAGACTCTGCAATGTGAGGACAGTTCCACATAATTAAGAATGTATTCCATGAGAGAAGGAATTTTACCTTGTTTTGGTTGTTAATCCTTGTACCTTGACACTGGCAATACCTTTTAGGTGTCAAATAAATGTCCTGAATTCGGCATGATTTAGATATCCTGAGTTCTGCACAGTCTTCAAATATTCCACCAAACAGTTGTGTAGGGTGTTATATATAAATATATATATAAATACATCTGTTCTGTTATTGCTTATCCTAACACTGGTGTTTAATCCAGTATCTTTCTTTATGGAGTGGCTTCAGATCTCTTAAATCATAATTTATTCATTCCCTGTAATTAGATGGAAGCATCTAATTACAATTAGCTGAGTGCCTCCTTTGGTGTTCTATCACAGTTATATCCAACCATTTACATATTGAAATACCTGTTTTTAAAATAAGTTATTGTCTTTTATTTCTCTCGTTTTATTTTATTTTTTTTTTGAGATAGAGTCTCACTCTGTTGCCCAGGCTGGAGTGCAGTGGTGTGATCTCGGCTCACTGCAACCTCCCCCTCCCGGGTTCCAGGGATTCTTGTGCCTCAGCCTCCAGAGTAGCTGAGATTACAGGCGCCTGCCACTATGCCCGGCTATTATTTCTCTTCTATATTACAGGTAGGAAATTTTATTGATGTTTTGAAATTATGTGTAGAGATAGGTTGTATTATCTATGCATTTTATTTTAAGTTAGTAAAGGTGCCGTTAGAAAATAATTATTAGAAGGAAGATTTAGGTTTGGTAGCATCAAGAGTCATTGTTTAGTCACTGATTTTCAAAGTGTTATTTTGAGCTGCAGAGCTCAAACATTTTTGTTCATGAGCTCCTTAAAATAAAACACTCACACAATTTTAAATCGAAATCTAACTTTATTATTACAAGGTTTTTTGTTTTTGTTTTTGTTTTTTGAGACGGAGTCTCGCTCTGTTGCCCAGGCTGGAGTGCAGTGGCACGACCTCGGCTCACTGCAATCTCCACCTCCTGGAATCAAATGATTCTCCTGCTCAGTCTCCCAAGTAGCTGGGATCACAGGCGCGTGCCATCACGCCTGGCTAATTTTTGCATTTTTAGTAGAGACGGGGTTTCTCCATGTTGGTCAGGCTGGTCTCAAACTCCTGACCTCAGGTGATCCACCCTCCTTGGCCTCCCAAAGTGCTGGAATTACAGGTGTGAGCCACCACGCCGGGCCAGATAAAGCAGACTTTTAACTATTTTATTGAATAAAGTACACCAACTATGAAATAAGTTACTTAATTTTTTTTTTTTTGAGACTGAGTTTTGCTCTTGTTGCCCAGGCTGGAGTGCAATGGTGTGATCTCGGCTCACTGCAACCTCCCCCTCCCGGGTTCAAGCGATTCTCGTGTCTCAGCCTCCCAAGTAGCTGGGATTACAGGCATGTGCCACCATTCCTGGCTAATTTTTGTATTATTAGTAGAGACGAGGTTTCTCCATGTTGGTCGGGCTGGTCTCTAACTCCCGACCTCAGGTAATCCACCCACCTCGGCCTCCCAAAGTGCTGGGATTACAGGCGTGAGCCACTGCGCCTGGCCCTTAATTTTTTTATTCATTTATTCATTTATTCAACGTAGCTGAAGTATTTTTCTGCTTGTAAAACTTTTCAGTTTAATTTTCTCTTTTTATTTTATTTTTAATTGACAATAATTATACATACTTATGAAATACAATGTGATGTTTTGATACATGTATAGTGTGTAATTATCAAATTAAGACAATTAGTATCTCAAAAATTTATCATTTCTTTGTGGTAAGAACATTCAAAATCCTCTCTTCTAGCTATTTTGAAAAATACAATAATATTGTTAACCAAAGTCACCCTACTGTGCAAGGGAACACTGGAACTTACTCCTCCTGTCTATCTGTAACTTTGTTGGCCCACCTCACCCCATCTACCCCTCCTGCCTATGCTTCCCAACCTCTGGTAACAATTATTCTATTCTGTACTTCTAAGAGATCAGTTTTTTTTTTTTTTTTTAGATTCCACATATGAGTGAGATCCTGTGGTATAATGTCCTCCAGGCTCATCTATGCTGCTGCAAATGACAGGAATTCATTCTTTTTTATGGCTGAATAGTATTCCACTGTGTAAATATACCACATTATCTTTATCATTCATCTGTTGATGGACACTTGGGTTGATTCCATATCTTGGCTACTGTGAATAGAGCTGCAATAAACATGGAAGTGCAGACATTTCTTCAACATACTGATTTCATTTCCTTTGCATAAATACCCACTAGTGGGATTACTGGATAATATGATAGTTCTATTTTTAATTTTTTGAGAAACCTCTATACTGTTTTTCATTATGGCGATACTAATTTACGTTCCCACTAGTATAAAAGTTCTCCTTTCTCCACATCCTCATGAGCGTTTGTTATTTTTTGTCTTTTTGATAATAGCCATTCCAACTGGGATGAGATGATATCTCATTGAGGTTTTGATTTGCATTTCCCTGATGATTAGTGATATTGAGCATTTTTTCATATACCTGTTGGCCATTTGTATGTCTTCTTTTGAGAAATGTCTATTTTGCCCATTTTAAAAATCATATTATTTGGGATTTTTTTTTGCTATTGAATTGTTGAGTTCCTTATATAGTCTAGGTATTAACCCCTTAGATGCATAGTTTGCAAATATTGTCTTCCATTCTGTAGCTTGCCTCTTCATTTTGTTGACTGTCTTCTTTGCTGTGAAGAAGCTTTTTAATTTGATGCAATCCCGTTTGTCTATTTTTGCTTTGGTTGCCTGTGCCCAGTCCAATGTCATGAAGGGTTTTTCCTGAATTTTTTTCTAATGCTTTCATGGTTTTCAGTCCTTACATTTAAGTCTTTAATCCATTTTGAGTTGACTTTCGTAAGTGATGAGAGATAGGGGTGTTTATTTATTTATTTAGAGACAGAGTTTTGCTCTTGTCGCCCAGGCTGGAGTGCAATGGCACTATTTCGGCTCACTGCAACCTCCGCCTCTTGGGTTCAAGTGATTCTCCTCCTCCCTCAGCCTCTCAAGTAGCTGGGATTACAGGCGCCTGACACCACACCTGGGTAATTTTTGTATTTTTAGTAGAGATGGGGTTTCACCATATTGGCCAGGCTGGTCTCTTGGCCAAGCTGGTCTTGAACTCCTGATCTCGTGATCCACCCGCCTCGGCCTCCCAAAGTGCTGGGATTACAGGTGTGAGCCACCATGCCCTGCCCTATCTCTATATATTTTTAAAATAGAAGACAGGGTCTCACTATGTTGCCCAGGCTGAATTTGAACTCCCAGTCTCATCAGATCCTCCTGCCCTAGTCTTCCGAGTAGCTGAAACTACAGTCACACACCACCCCTCTCAGCTGAAAACACCCCATTTCTAATGCCAAGCTTTACTCTTCACAGAATATGGATATGGTGGGGAAAGACAGGAAGCCCCATTCCTTTAAGACACTTTGATTCACCTTCACAAGTTTCCCCAGACCAATACTTGATTTATATATCCTTTTTCTTGGT
This sequence comes from Pan paniscus, assembly GCF_029289425.2. Lineage (NCBI taxonomy): Eukaryota > Metazoa > Chordata > Mammalia > Primates > Hominidae > Pan > Pan paniscus. Next base: position 88,803,330 of record NC_073260.2, on the reverse strand, counting down.
GCTCCAAAGGTTTTTACACCCTAAAATAATTCATCATAATAAAATTTGGCTTGGGGTAGGGACATGCCTTTCTGTTGTAAACTGGGAGGGTTGTTGTCAGCACAACTGTTGTGAGCACAGGTCATTCTCAGGCAGAACAGTTTTGGGACTGAGTACATAAGGAAGTTCAGGGTCTGGAGATGGATTCCCTTAAAGCCATCTGGGCAAACATAGTCCTTGGAAAGCCTTTTTGTGCTACTACTGTTTGAAGGCTGCTGCGCAGAGGTTCCCTGAAGGTGCCTCAGGGGTTCTGTTTGAGAATGAGGTGAAGGCAAGGGGTTTCTGGGCCCACCCCCACTGTTTCATCTGGAGCAGCTGGGCTTTTTTTTTTTTTTTTTTTTTTCTGTTTTACGTGTACATTTTCATTTGAAGGAATGGTTTTGCTGCTAAAAATAACAGTGTGAAAAACATAGCCTCCAAGGGGGACCATTTAAAGATTTTAAGCAGTGATGTGACATAATTAGGTTTTTGTTTCAAAAGGTCGCTTTGACACCTGAACACATCGTGGAGGCTGGACTGGAGGGAAGTGAGACTGGAGAGACCCAGAGAGAAGGCAGAGTAAGAACTGGCTACTCTGGGCTCCATCCCAGGGTCAGCATCCACTTTAGATGGAGCCGGGGTTCACGGCTTGCCAGTCTCCACCTAGCTGCTTCTCCCATTCATATTTCCTGCCTGGCCCATGACCACCTTTGCCTTTGCAACCCCTGCCTTTGACTGTTTTTCGTCTTGTATATCCAGTCGGCCACCAAATCCTGTTGTTTCTTCCCTCAGATTACCTCAGATTTGTTCCTCTCTCCATTACTATCCCATCATCCTAGATTAGACACTTCAGGCTTGGGTTTCTCCAGGAACCTCTTCACGGTTCTTCTTGCTTTCAGTCTGTCTGCCCACCAATCTTACATCGCCACTGCTTAGCTTCTCTTGGTTCTTCATGACATATTGCAGTACAGTTTTGTACATTTTTGTTTCAGATTTCTCCTCTTCTTCCCAGTCTTTGGCTTCTGTAGAAAATTCTAAGCAGAGCAGAAGATTAAAATAGTGACTAGTGCATTTCCAGTCTCTAGAAGCAGTGATAACCATGTTTCCTTTGCCTCTTTTTATGCCAGATATTTGTAGAGTTAGCAGGACTTAAAAGGCAAGGGGACACCTTTCCCTCTTGCCACTTGCCTCTTGCCACTTTTTCCTCAGTGAAAGATTTTGTGAAGAAGTGGAATTTCAAATTGAGTGGGTAAGATTATTTCAGGGAATATTATATTTGAGACTTCATGCTGTCGGATGCTCCCAAGGGGTGGTAAATAACTACTGGGGTTGGTAATAATGATGAAGGGTGGTAATAGGAAAATAGGGAAACAATCTATGTACCTAGGAAGATTCTTGGGCCAAGTGTGAGAGGGCAGAGAAGAACTGGGGCCTTCCTGGGCACTCACAGAGGTGCTGGTCCAGGCCCGGATGGAGCAGACAGGTGAAATATGGTTCACCTGGAGCTTGAATCATCAAGGAAATAAATGTATGTGGTTGCTTCTCCTGACAATTCTTAAATTCCTCTCTTAGGAATCTTTGGCCATCTATGAAACAATTTCCATGGGAAAATGACTTGTTTGGACTGTATTTTCACAAAGCTGATATTTCTGGCCCTTAGAATATGATACCTGTTTGTTTAAAAAACATATATCTATTCAGGTAAGTTGGAAACTGAGATCTGATTTGAAAACATTTTGGGCTGGGCGCGGTGGCTCACGCCTGTAATCCCAGCACTTTGGGAGGCTGAGGTGGGCAGATCACGAGGTCAGGAGATCGAGACCATCCTGGCTAACATGGTGAAACCCCGTCTCTACTAAAAATACAAAAAAAAAATTAGCCGGGCGTGGTGGCGGGCGCCTGTAGTTCCAGCTACTCGGGAGGCTGAGGCAAGAGAATGGTATTAACCCAGGAGGCGGAGCTTGCAGTGAGCCGCGAATGAGCCACTGCACTGTAGCCTGGGCGACAGTGTAAGACTCTGTCAAAAAAAAAAAAAATTTTTTTTTAAATAATAAATTAAAAAAATAAAAAAAGAAAATATTTTGAACTTACAAAGATGTGTATGAATTCAAAGTAAAAACCCTTGACCCTTTAAACAATCACAGCAGCGCCCACCCCTGCCCCCTTTTTTTTTGAGACGGAGACTCACTCTTTCCCCCAGGCTGGAGTGCAGAGGTGCAGTCTCGGTTCACTGCAACCTCCACCTCCCAGATTCAAGCGATTCTCCTACCTCAGCCTCCTGAGTAGCTGGGATTACAGGTCCCTGCCACCACGCCCAGGTAATTTTTGTATTTTTAGTAGAGATGGGGTTTTGCCATGTTGGCCAGGCTGATCTTGAACTCCTTACCTCAGGAGATCTGCCTGCCTTGGCCTCCCAAAGTGCTGGGATTACAGGCATGAGTCACCACGCCTGGCCCACAGCAGCCCTTTGAGGCTGTTGAATATCTGTGAGAAGATGAACTGGATCTTAGATCTACAACCATACTGTGCACTGCTGCGTGGCTGGGAGGGAAGTAGGAGTTGGAGGGGAACTGGAGGTTTGACCTAATTTCAGGATTCTGTCTCTCCCTTATGGGGCTAAAATAAAGAATGCAGAATTTGAATAAAGTCTCTATTTGCTTTCTATATACTTTGCTACATTTCTTTTTCTACATTACTTTCTCCTTTTCTATTGAGATGTGTTGTGAAGTGTATCTTTCCTGCCTTATTTGATCTACCTTTCTTTGGCTGTTCTCTGCCCTCTGTTGGCAGGTTCTCTTGGACCTGTCCGTCTGTGTGCAGGGGACAATTGCATGGAGTCAAAGCCCATTTCTGCTAGTCAGGTCAGCAGAGAAGATATTTTGTTTTCTGGAATTCTGTAGGCCTGGGAGGCATGATCTGGTGTAGAACAAACCTGAGGATCCAGATTCAGCTGCACAAATAGGTTTGTTATAAAACGTTTAATGCTGTCAGTTTGGGGCATCAGAGCCTATCACGAAAATTAGCATGAGCCCGAATCCCATGGTGGTTGCAGAGCTCAACTAGGGTCTTGAGGCACCTTTGGCCTGAGTGTAACCAGGATTAGGATTTCTTTTGAAGAAGGGACAGGGCAGCTTGGAAACCATAGGAGATTCTAGCAGCTGGCCAATTTGATGCTCTGCAGTTTAGTTCTGGATCAGAAATAAGGTGTTTGGGGCCAGGCGTGGTGGCTTACGCCTGTAATCCCAGCACTTTGGGAATCTGAGGCAAGTGGATCACTTGAGGTCAGGAGTTCGAGACCAGCTGGCCAACATGGTGAAACGCTGTCCCTACTAAAAACAAAAATTAGCTGGGCATGGTGGCGGGCGCCTGTAATCCCAGCTACTTGGAAGGCTGAGGCAGGAGAATCACTTGAACCTGGGAGATGGAGGTTGCAGTGAGCCGAGATTGCGCCACTACATTCCAGCCTGAGTAACAGAGTGAGACTCTGTCTCAAAAAAAGAAAAAAGAAAAAAAAAAAAAAAAAAAGAGGGTGTTGATTGACCCTATCCAGAAGAAATTATAGCTGGTGTCTGTTTGTGGATTAGAAGAAGGCCATGACAGTGCTACAAAGAGAAAGTTGGACCCTAGCTGGTTGCTGCTTAGGCCAGTAGAATCTAGATTTCCTAGGTTTTCTATGTATTGCAGCATGGTCACCAAATACAGCCAAAATATTATTGCCCATATCAATGACAGCAGTGATAGCTTGGATAGTGGGATATATACATAACCGAAGTTCTCATTTATTTAATATTTTCAGCTTCCCCTCAAACATGAAAAAATAAACACCAAAAGCCTTTCACTGTGTGTTAATAAAAAACCTCATTAGGGGATTTATCTTTTATCTCCCCACTCCTTCCCACTTCCCTTTTGTCTTTTAAATTTTATTTTTAGTTTTTACTTATGTTTTCTTTTCCTTTCTTTCTTTCTTTTTTCTTTTGAGATGGAGTCTTGCTCTGTCACACAGTGGTGCGATCTCTGCTCACTGCAATGTCCGCCTCCCAGATTCAAGCGGTTTTCCTGCCCCAGCCTCCCAAGTAGCTGGGATTACAGGTGCCCACCACCACGCCCAGCTAATTTTTGTGTTTTTAGTAGAGACGAGATTTCACCTTGTTGGCCAGCCTAGTCTCGAACTCCTGACCTCAAACAATCCTCCTACCTTGGCCTCCTAATGTGCTGGGATTACAGGCATGAGCCACTGCACCAGGCTCCTTCCACTTCCTTTTTTTTTTTTTTTTTTTTTTGAGACAGGGTCTTGCTGTCACCCAGGCTGCCTCTATCCTCTGGGCTCAAGCGATCCCCCCACCTCAGCCTCCCAAGTAGCTGGGACCACAGGTTCGTGCCACCATATCTGATTGATTTGTTTGGTTTTTAATAGAGATTATAGGCATTACAGGCAAGAGCCACCGTGCCTGGCCCCTTCCTACTTTCTAGTTAACTGGCCAACTGGGAGGAAAAGGGAAAGGCAAGATGCTTGAATGTTTAATCCCTAACATAATGAAGAATTGTCCTTAATGTTCAGAATAATGACATATGATGCACTTGTACTTGCGTAGGAGTCTGGGTGACAGTGGTGGCTGATCCTCACTGAGGGCTGCAGGTGTTCCAGAGAGACTCGCCTGGGTTTGGTGGCTATTATATTGTAAGCACAGCTTTCTACAGTAAGTTCCACGAGTCAGCAAAATATCTATAAAGAGCCTCTCCTTGGAGACCATGAAACCTGCATTTTAATCTCTCTTTTGCAACTAAAAAGCCATGTGGGATTGGGGGAGAGGAGCGAGTAAGGACACTGCGACCTTCCTCTCTGGGATTTGGTTTTCAATTATCTTTAAATGAGAGGGCTAAACAATATATTTATATGATCCTCTTAGCCCTGCCATTCTGTAATTCTTTCAGGAATTTTGTCATTTTGGATTTGCTTGTCTCATAAACAATGTGTAGTTGCTTAAAAATCAACTATTCTATTTGGTTGACTTGGTCTAAAGTATTTCTCATGTTGTCTCGTCATTCTTTTGACTGTTCCTTTTTTTTTTTTTTTTTGCCTTGGCCAGATAGGACAAAATTCCTTTTCACTGCAGTATTGGGAGCCTGGAACTAGAGTTACCAACCCCTCTGCGTTAAAGAAGGAGCTGTCCTGAGGCTTCCATCTCTACTGGGCTTGAGGCAAGAACATTGTTAGGGGCGGCCTGCTCTTGGCCTCTGTGCCCCAGGGATTGCAAATGCATGTTCCTCAAAGGTAAGGGCTGTATCATTCGGCTTTCTTTGTATTCACAGGTACAGCTTGTGCTAGGCAGCCCGTGTTCAATAAATATCGTGCCTAAGGATAAAGCGGCATTGTCCTTAATTTCCCCCACCAAACCACTAGGTGTCGCCTTCATCTCAGGGAAACCATGCCCGTCCTCGCCCTATACACTCCCACCCCACTCCAGGGCTCCAGGAGCGCTCTTAGCTTGTGATTTCTGGAGAAATAGCTTGAAGGGGGAGAGAAACCGTGGCTCTTAGCGCGGGCAGAGAATGGGCTTATGTGCATGTCCTTTATGACAGTTGGAGAAAAATCCCCAAGGTCCCATAGCAGTCCCTCTCAGCCACCATGAGATCATCCCTCACAAGCTGTTCTTGGGGTCAGATTGGCACTCCAGATATGAGGGCCCTAGGGAAAGCTTCCTAAGGGAAGCTAGGAGCAAGGTGGAACCCCAGGAGAGCGTGGATGGGCTTCCACTGCGGGGAGTGTCCCGCCGGTCCGTTACAGGCTTTCCCCAGGCGCCAGCCTGCGCTGTGCAGGAGACAAAAGAAAATCGAGGCCCTGACTGAGCAGATGGTGCGGAGGAAGCCGGGCGGGCTGCGGTGGGCTTCTGAGGACACGAGGAGGGCAGGGGGCATGGAGACAGCGGGGGGCCGAGAGTTGAGTCCCAAGCAAGAAGGAGCCTCGTGGACTTTCTAAGGACTGGTGGGAAGTGTAGAGCAGGGGCCCCTGGCTGCTGGAGGGGCCCGTCCAGGGAGCGGGCATGGTCCCCGGTGGAGTAAGCCGCACTGCCGTCGGGAGGGCGCTATGGTTTGCTAGGTGGGGGGGCTGGTGAGGATACCACACGTCTGGGGATCCTCGACTGCTTCCTGGAGACTGGAACCACTGAGGGACTCAGGGAGTTCAGAGGGGAGACCCAAGAAGAGCGGGCTGAGCGAGGGGGAGAAGACAAACCCTGGGGTCGCTGGCGTGTGTGAGATGGAAATGGAAGGAGGGGCGGCAGGGGGACCAGGGGCGTGGGGGAGACCAGGCTAGGCCCTGAGAGTGAGGGAGCGCCCCGGAACCCTGCTGGCCGGCGAGGCCTTGGTGCGGAGCCCCCAAGTGCTCACCGGGGTGGGTTTGGGACCTGGCGGTCCCGAGCGCCCGGGTGGGGGGTGGGGGAAGGCAGCCGGCGCCGGAGGGTGGGGCCGGGAGGGAGGAGGAGGGGCAGCGGGGGAGGGGCGGGGGCGGGCGGCCTGCCCGGGGGAGTCGCACTCGGCCGCCGGCGCAGCGAGCGGAGACGGGCCGGGCCGAGGCGACCTGACCCGGACGAGCGGCGCGCGCGGGGCCCAGGCGGGGGGCGGGAGGAAGTGCCGGGCAGCGCCGGCCGCCAGGGCCCAGGAGAAGCGGAGCAGAGAGGAGCGGGGACACGGGCGGGGCCGCCGTAGCTCCGGATGGGACCAGCGCCCGGGCCCGTTAGTCCAAGCAGGAGCTCCGGGAGAATCCTTCACAGGGAGATTTACCCCTGCCTTCCCCTGCCCTCCGGCCCAGGCCTCGCTTCGCTCCCCGCCTGCCCATGATCCCAGTCCTTCCGCGGCGCGGGCACCCTCCCACCTTACCCCCTTGGTCCTATGTGGCGCAGCGCCCTCCTGCCCTCCCGGCCCTTTCAGCTGTGAGGTTCCCCCAGGCCGTTTCTTTGTACCACCCGCCCCCCACCCCCACCCCATCCCAGTCCCAGATCCCCTTTTCCTTCTCAGCTTTAGATTCATCAGGCTTCTTCACCTCGCACTGTCCCCATCCTGGCCGCAGGCCCCCTCGGTCCCTCCCTCCCCCTCCCACCCCGCTCTCAGTCCTCAGTCCTTGCCCTAGGCTGGTAGCCCACTCCTTGCCCGCCCCCCGCCTTCCTCCCATCTCCCCCTCCTCTCCCCGGCCCCCAGCACCTTCTGCATCCCAGCCTACCTAGCCTACTCCTCCTCTTCCTGGCCCTCTTCCCCAAGCTCCAGACTGGGGGGTGCTCGCCTCTCCCCTGTAGGCCAGAGCAGCCCCAAGTTCTGGGGGCGGTGGGGCTGCTGCTTTATCCCCATGGCGCTGCCATCACTCCTGCTGTTGGTGGCAGCCCTGGCAGGTGGGGTGCGTCCTCCCGGGGCGCGGAACCTGACGCTGGCGGTGGTGCTGCCAGAACACAACCTGAGCTATGCCTGGGCCTGGCCACGGGTGGGACCCGCTGTGGCACTAGCTGTGGAGGCTCTGGGCCGGGCACTGCCCGTGGACCTGCGGTTTGTCAGCTCCGAACTGGAAGGCGCCTGCTCTGAGTACCTGGCACCGCTGAGCGCTGTGGACCTCAAGCTGTACCATGACCCCGACCTGCTGTTAGGTCCCGGTTGCGTGTACCCTGCTGCCTCTGTGGCCCGCTTTGCCTCCCACTGGCGCCTTCCCCTGCTGACTGCGGGTGCTGTGGCCTCTGGTTTTTCGGCTAAGAATGACCATTATCGTACCCTGGTTCGCACTGGCCCCTCTGCTCCCAAGCTGGGTGAGTTTGTGGTGACACTACACGGGCACTTCAATTGGACTGCCCGTGCTGCCTTGCTGTACCTGGATGCTCGCACAGATGACCGGCCTCACTACTTCACCATCGAGGGCGTCTTTGAGGCCCTGCAGGGCAGCAACCTCAGTGTGCAGCACCAGGTGTATGCCCGAGAGCCAGGGGGCCCCGAGCAGGCCACCCACTTCATCCGGGCCAACGGGCGCAGTGAGTGTGGCCCGGGCTATTTTAGGGTCAGGGGAGGAGGGTTGCTGTGTCCCTAAAGCTCAGCACTGGGGAACTGTAGATGGAGATAGGCATTGAGCAGCTGTATGTGGTGGTTGGGATCAAGAAGCACACGTGGACAGAGCACCTGTGAGAGGGCCAAGGCTTCATCATGGGAGCTTGTGAACACCCTAGGCAGATGCAAACAAGAAGAGAGCATGAGGGGTGAAGCCTTGTATCAAGGTGGAATGTGAAAATGAGGGGATATTAAGTTTCGGGAGCAATGTTTGTGCCCTAGAGTAGTGAATGTGATTGACAGCCACTCTGAAATGTGCCCTGTCTGTGATCAGAGCTACCACCCATACTGGGCGCCAAGACCCCTTGGTGGTGTAAAAATAATGAGGGCTCCTTGAACGGACTCAGGGCTCAGCAGATTTGGGAAAGACAGATAAAGTTCATACTGAGAAATCTGTGCTGTCTGTGCCTTTGAGCCCAGGGAAGGGCAGGGAAGAGTCAGGGAGCAGGCCGGTTGGGTGGGGAGTAGCAAGGGAGGCTCTGGGAAAGGGAGGGGCTTGAGAGTGACGGCTCCCTTCCTCTGGGGTCTGGACAGGCTCTGACTTCTGCCAGATGGTCCATATGGCCCCAGGGTACTTATGGTGGACTCCAAGGGGGGTGGGCTGGGGAGCATCTGCTTTGGGGTTGATAGGTTAGGGCACTCTCTTTCTTGCTGAAGAGGGACATCCCAGTGATTCAGAGAGGGGGCTGTGTGGGGGACCTGGATACCTTCTCAGGTGCTCCTCTGTCATGTACCTGCTCCCAGTTGTGTATATCTGCGGCCCTCTGGAGATGCTGCATGAGATCCTGCTTCAGGCCCAGAGGGAGAATCTGACCAATGGGGATTATGTCTTCTTTTACCTGGATGTCTTTGGGGAGAGCCTCCGTGCAGGCCCCACACGTGCTACAGGCCGGCCCTGGCAGGACAATCGCACCCGGGAACAGGCCCAGGCCCTCAGAGAGGCCTTTCAGGTATCATTTGAGCCAAATCTGAAGGAGGAGGGGGAAGAGGTGCTTCGCTGGAAATTCTCTCTCACAAGACCCTAAAGAAACCCTAGGAACCAGGCAGGAATTGTGAGCCACAGGAGTAAAATGAACAGAGGCATTCTGAGTCTAGTGTCACCCTTTCTTACTTCTCTACTTTTGTGACTCTTGGTGTGCTTGCTGCCAAGACTGACTTTGGCTGCCTCCAAAATCCTAAAACACTGACTTTCCTAAGTGTCAGTAGTAGGCTATATTGTGGGGGAGAAAAGTTCAGGAAAAGATCTGATCCTAGCCCTTGGGTGGGCTTCCACCCTTTATGGAGAGGTGAGGCATCGTTCTGGTACAGTCAGACAAAGTTTGAGAAAGGATATGATTATGTGTCCTGGAACAGACACTAAGAACTTTAGTGGCTCAGAGGAGGAAGAGTCAGTGTGGGCTGTGTTTAGGGAAGGCTTTTACACAGGAAGTGAGACCCTATTGTGACTTTAATGATAGATGTCATATTCATAGTCAGAGTGGGAGAGGAGATCCAAGCATCCTGAGCAAAGAGAAAAAGATAGGAATGGGCGTGTTTGAGAGACCAAGAAGATGCTGACCCGACAAGAATGAGGGGTTCACTTAAAGGAGATACAGGAAATAAAGTTGCAAAGGTAGAATCAGATTAAGGAGAGCTCTAAGTCTTAAGGCACCAGGACTTGAATTTGGGGTCCTTGACTTTTTGTGTGTGTGTGTGTGTGTGGAGATAATTATACAGTAGTGACAGAATTCAGGATTAGAAGAGGGGGAGACCTGGGGCAGTGAGACCAACTGTAACAGATTAGAAGGGGGTGAGGTGATATGGCTTGAACTAGTGTGATGATAGCAGGAATGGAAAGAAATGCATTTCAGATTTCAGAAAATTTGTGGGGAATGTTGGCATGACTCTGTTCATTTCACTCCTGCTCAAAACTTTCAGTGACTTGTGTTCTAGAGAATAAAATCCTGACTCCTTATTGTGACATTTAAGACCTTCTGCAGTCTGTTCTCAAACCACTTTTTCAGTCTTACCTCCTGGTACCCTCATGCTGAGAACTGCAGCCTACCAGGCCTCTGAGTTCCCCCAACCCCAGGGCCTTCCTGCCCCTGTGCCTTTATGTTCTTTTTCCTTTTGTCTGGAATGCTCTTCCTTCCCTCATCCCAAATATCTGCCTCTCAAAATCATACCCATGAATCTTCCCGATTCCCCCGCCACTTTTTTACTAACCGTGCATATAAGTGTTTCCCGTGTATTTATCCATATACCTCCTTTTTTCCAAGAAGGATTGGAGGTGGCTTATGGGATAACCTTAAAGTCCTTTAAACTCTGGGATTATTTGGTTCTAAGTAGCTGTGTATAAGGGCTGGACCTGGGTGGCCATTCTTCTCCAGTAAGGTTTTATGTGGCTGTGATTATATATTTGGTTGCGACTGACGAGTGTGTGTCTGACTGAGAATGACATAGCTGTTTGCATGCCTGAGAATGAGTCTGTGACTGTCACACTTGAATATGGGCAGTGGCAGGGCAGGTTTTGTTTATGCCATAATGTTTTCCTAAAACAATCTTCTCACCTTTGTCTGGGTAATGCTTCCATATTCTTTAAGACTCATACCAGTTATTTTCCTTTCTAGGAAATGATCCCAGAATCCCTAAGTGGGACTGAATTTCCTATTCTTTTGCTTAACTCCATCTACCATAGAACTAACCATATTATTCAGTCTGTGTTTGATTTATTTGAAGGCTGACTCATTTCATTAGTATTTACTGAGCACCTATCATGTCCAGTCACTGTGCTAGGTACTGGTATACAAGGGAGAGCATAACAGACTTTGTTCCTGCCTTTTTGGAGTTTACATTTGGTAGGATGGGCAGGCAATAAATAAGTAAGCAAATAAATACAAATGTAGGAACATATTGTGATGTGTTACTAAAACATAAAGAGGAAAGGAATAGAGTGTTATGAAAAGAGAAGAACAAGGGGATTGTACTTCAGCTGGTGTGGACTGCAGAAGATCTGTGACCCTCTCAGATGGGAGCACTCCATAACCTTCCTGGTTATATCCTTTTTCTTTTTGAGACAGCTCTGTTGCCCAAGTTGGAGTGCAGTGGTGTGATCACAGCTGCTCACTGCAGTCTTGACCTCCCAGGCTGAAGCAATCCTCCCACCTCAGCCTCCCGAGTTGCTGGGACTACAGGCATATGACACCATGCCCAGATAATTTTTTATTTTTTATAGAGATGGGGTCTTATCATGTTGCCCAGGCTGGTCTCGAACTCCTGGGCTCAAATGATCTTCTTGCCTTGGCCTCTCAAAGTGCTGGGATTACAGGCATGAGCCACTGCGCCTTGCTGGCTGTATTCTATTTGTGGAAGAAAAGCCTCACTTTCTTCTGTGAGCATTATTGCCCAGCCAAGGGTCCCCAGCATTAAGGGTAGCTAGAGGAGGGATCTAGTCATCCAATAATCAGTTATATCAATTAACTCTCAGTTCTCCCCCTCACTGTGGGCATTATTCAGACAGAGAAATAAAGAGGGAATCTTTGCTGCAACACAAGAGAAGGGAACTAGGCAGCCAGGAATATGCTGATGGGAAGGTCAAGGCTTTGGGTAGGTGGGGCTGAGGGGTGATAAGGTGCCCCGCCCCTCCCACCTTCCAATGGGGAAGCAGGGGAGAGTCTGAGGGATGTTGGGCAGTTAGCTACAGCCAAGCAAGGATGAAAGAGCACAGAGCCTTTCTCCCAGAGACACTGGCCCTCTGAGGTCCCAGACCAGGCCAGCCTGGAAAAGGTGGCAATAGAGGAAAGGAGGCCTTGACACAGATGCCCACAGCTTTTCCAGGAGGGTATCATGCTCAAGGAAAGGCCCTAGCTCATGCCGTATCGATACTGGCTACTAGGGAGAGAGCTCTGAAATCAAGTATGTTGATATGATTTTTCTCTCCCATTTAGCCACTAGCTGCTCCAGGGCAGGGATCATGCTCATCTTCATATTCCATATGTCTAGCATGTAGTAGGTGTTTAACACATATTTGCTGAATTGAATTAGGGGTGTGTTGGGGAGAGGGGGATAGGATGAGGAATTCACCTAGACAGGAGTAGAGCTGGCAAGTAATGTAAACTAGGTGATCAACCAGGATAGGGAAGAAAAGATTGAGTGGAACTAAATAAGCAATGACCAGGCTCTGAGGATCCAGAAGCCCAGGCTGGTCAATGGAGGACTACAGGGTTAGAAACCCAGGCAGAGATCACAACCTACATGACCAGCATGAGATTGGGTTACACACAGGGAGCACCAGCGGCAAGAATGGAAGAAAGCACTAAACCAAGGGCTTGGAGATCACTTGTCTCATTAGGCCACTGTTGACCACTCTCCAGTTGGCCAGGGCAAGTCTCAGTGGGCGGGTCCACAGATAGAGGCAGGTGCCTCCTGAGGGTGCACATTTCCTAGGTGTGCTCCTGGCACCCACCCACCACTGCACCCATTTGTGGCGGACTTTGCTTGTTTTTTCCACCTGGGGTCCACTGTGAAATGGGACACAATTATCCTCCTTCACTGTCTCTCAAACCCCTGAGCAAGCACAGAAACTGTTTGAGGTTGGGTTTTTTTTTTTGGTTTGGTTTTTCATTTTTGTTTTTTGGTACTACAACTACAACTAGTAACCACAGCAAAAACAGTTCTAGCATAGCAGTTTAGGGGGACCATGGGGTCAAAACTATTTAAAAATAATACAAAGATCTTATCTGCTTTGTCACGCTTGTTCTTTTGTGATTGTGTAGGGAAGTTTTCCAGAGGTTACATGGCATGATGATGTCATCACTTGGACAGCTATGGAAGGTGTGCTTGTGTGTTCTTGCATTTTCAAAATTTATCAGTTTTAATTTCTAAGACGGTCAATATTGATAGATATAGTCCACATAAACAAACTTTATTTGGGGTCCTTAATAATTTTTAAGAGTGTAAAGCGATTGTGAGACCAAAAGTTTGATAACTGCTAGCCTAACAAACTAGCCAAACTTAGTGTTGAGAATTAGTGTTTAAAATGTGTTAAAAACCTATCATCAGCCTTTATTGAAATATAAATTGTGTTGAACCTGATCTTTTCTCGCCCTTTTCCTGACTTTTTACATTGCTTGTCAACAATATTCTACCTCTTTATTTTATTCTTGGAACAGATGCTACTGAATGAACTATTTCAACCCTTTCCTCAGTTCCCTTCTCTTTTTAAAAAAATTTTACCTGAGACTGGGAGAATGTTAGAAGTGTGTAATCAGGCAGCTAAATGCTCTAGTAAGAATAATGATATCTTGAGGCAAGCTGCAGTCTAATATAATATAATGAATGCATATTAGAAATCGACTTTATTATTTCCTATCTGTAATGAATTGATACATAATAGGCCATATGTGATGTGTCTAGTGCAGCGTATCTCTATGGTCCACATGTACTTTCTATGACAAGAATAAACAAAACTGGGAGAAATGACCGGATTTTAAATTATCATTTCACAAAGTCATGTTTCATAAAATATATTGAACTGAAGTCTTTCCTTGAAGTTGTGATGCCAGTTTCCTGTTGGAGCAGAGGTTGGTCTCAGTGACTATGTGGCCTGAGGCAGGGCCTGAGACTGGGAGGTCCAGCAGCTCAGGAAGGGGAAATGTGTGAGACTAATGGGAGCCAAGCAGGCACTTTGGTGAGAGACAGAGATGCTGACTCATGGGCCAGTGAGATGTGTGCATGTCTGAGATCACATGTGTCATTTGCTTACCTGTGAAATGTGTGTGGGCATGTGACTGTGTGTTTGTCCCTGTGACACATCTATTACTCAGTAAGCAGGACAGTGCTGTTTGTGGTAGGTGTTCCACACATTAAATGGATGAGCACACAGCTTTTCACAGGTGGAATCACTGTCTCAAAGTATTTCCCTCAGTTGTCATAGGGCCTGAAATCTCTCTAATTCACTGGGTGGAGACACTGTGTTCAAGTGGCCGAAATGACAATGTTAGTATTTTACTGATGACATTAACAGTGATTAACATCTCAGAGAGGAGCTGTTAGTGGGTGTTGTCCTTGATCATAAGCAGATACCCAGAAAGCATGGGACAGAGGAGCCGTGTGAGCTGTGGTGGCCTGGCAGGAACCTGGATGCTGGAAGGGAGCTCTGGAAGATGTTGGGCTGGGCTTTGGGGATGGGGTTGACTATTATTTGCCAGTTTCCACCTTCCCAGAACCAGTCCTATCTACCTTTCAGGAGGAGTGCCACTCCCTCTTCCCAGATGTATGCAACACAATACACACACACACACACACACACACACACACACACGCAGAGAGAGAGCGGTTAGTAGCCCTTTCAAAGCCTTCAGACTCACCTGTGTATATTTTATATCATGTATATTTTACCAAGTTTCCCTGTCCTGCATCTTCTCTTCCCCTAATGCCTATCTTGAATCCTGTTCACTCTTCCCCATATGCTGCTGGTACAGACTGTATTGGTGATCACGTACCGAGAACCCCCAAATCCTGAGTATCAGGAATTCCAGAATCGTCTGCTGATAAGAGCCCGGGAAGACTTTGGTGTGGAGCTGGGCCCTTCCCTGGTAAGTAGATCTCTCCCTTCCTGAGAGTCAGGTCAAGCTTTGGGGAAGGGCTTCTCTCCCAAACTCAGCATCAAGTCTTGGCTGTGGAGCAAGCCCAACTTTGGGGGGTCTCCGCTTCTGTCCAGGATTTTTCCTTCTGCCCTAGGGAGTAGTTAGGAAGGGATGGCACTTTAGGAATAAGAGGGAAGAAAGCAAACCAGAAGAGAGAATAGGTAGAAGGGAGACCCCAGAGAGAGGGGAAGGGGCCTTGCAGGACATTTGGAGAGTACTGCTGAAGTTGCCACCCCCAGATGAACCTCATCGCTGGCTGCTTCTATGATGGGATCCTGCTATATGCTGAAGTCCTGAATGAGACAATACAGGAAGGAGGCACCCGGGAGGATGGACTTCGAATTGTGGAAAAGATGCAGGGACGAAGATATCATGGTAATGAATAGGGGTCAATGGGGATCTGAGGGCTGATGTCAGGAATAGAGTGGGCTGAAGAAGAAACAGATGTCAGGGTCACCACAGCTTTAGTGGGGGTTAGTGAATATGGCAGAGGTGCCCACACCTCAAGATCGGGGAAGGGTAGACTCTGAGGGAGCCGTAGGCATGAGTGAGTGGGAGAGGAGCCCAGGGTAGACCTCAAAGAAAGGACACTCTTTTCTGTCTTAGGTGTAACTGGGCTGGTTGTCATGGACAAGAACAATGACCGGGAGACTGACTTTGTCCTCTGGGCCATGGGAGACCTGGATTCTGGGGACTTTCAGGTGATGGAGGAGGAGGCAGGGAAGAGAGTGTGGCCCTGCAAAATCCAGCTTTCAAGGGTTCAGTGGGGGCAGAACCAAAACTACTAGATGAGGGACTTGTTTTCTCTGCTGGCACTGCATCCTGGCTGGGTGGTAGGCTGGGGAGAAAAGCAGCGAAACAGCTCGGGTCTGGGGAGGAGGCTGGTGGGAGCAGGCCTGTGGGCCCAGCTTTTTGCTTCCTTACAGCCTGCAGCCCACTACTCGGGAGCTGAGAAGCAGATTTGGTGGACGGGACGGCCTATTCCCTGGGTGAAGGGGGCTCCTCCCTCGGACAATCCCCCCTGTGCCTTTGACTTGGACGACCCATCCTGTGATAAAAGTGGGTGTGTGCAGGGACTGGGAGCAGCTTTCCTCCCTTTGCTTTCCATTCATGGCCTCCACCCTCACTGACCCTCCACTCTTAACTGTGCTTCTGCCTTTACGTCTGCATCCCTCCCTCCTCATTTCTTCCTACTCCCAAGGAGTCTGTCTATGCACCTATGCACCCCATTCTCCATTCTGCCAAGTCCGCACACAGTCTTCCTCAGGGTCTCTATTTCCCCTTCAGCTCCACTTTCAACCCTGGCAATTGTGGCTCTGGGCACAGGAATCACCTTCATCATGTTTGGTGTTTCCAGCTTCCTAATTTTCCGGTGAGTTCTGGGTTTCTTGCTGACCTACTCCCTGCCCCCATTGCCACACAACCTCTGGCTGAAGCCAGGTGGTCCCTATAACGTGGGATAGGGTAGTAGGTTTCTTAATTTGCTGGTTGTCTCTTAGACCCAACAGCGTCTTCCTCTCTAGCCTTTCTCTTTAGTTGTCGCTTAGCCTAGGTGTTTGTTCCACTTTTGGTCCTAGACTGGATATACTAACTAGTGTTTTTCAGTGGGGTTAAGATCAAAGGTGAATTTTCCATTGGTCTTCTTTTAGGAAAGAACTTTCACCCCCAATCTCTGTGTTTGTTAGTGAGCATAGGGCATGTGCCAGATATGCCGAGAATGCAGCCTTATCTTCCAGCCCTGTCTCTCAGGTGTAACAGTTGCAGCTTCAGGAGCTGCAGGGAAGCCCCTGCAACCCTGCTGTTGGCTTGGGGGTGGCAGGATTCGGCTTGCCAGTCAACTGAGGTGTGCAGTCCTTACAGAAAGCTGATGCTGGAGAAGGAGCTGGCTAGCATGTTGTGGCGTATTCGCTGGGAAGAACTGCAGTTTGGCAACTCAGAGCGTTATCACAAAGGTGCAGGCAGTCGCCTCACACTGTCGCTGGTGAGCCCTTGTCTCAGCTGTTCCTCTGCCTCCCTCTGAGTTCCTGTCCCTTCTTACCCTGGATCTCTCCCAGCACATTGGCTTGTAATGATAGCCCCTGCACTACCACCATCATCTAATGTTCCTTTCATCCTTCCGCCTCCATGTTGCCCTTGGCCCCAGCGGGGATCCAGTTACGGCTCGCTCATGACAGCCCATGGGAAATACCAGATCTTTGCCAACACCGGTCACTTCAAGGTGAACAGTCATTTGCTTGTTCTGGTCCCCACCATTTCATCCTGTCTCATCCCCATCTGCCACCTCTGCCCCTGAACCTCTGTCCCTCATACCCCCCTCTCTGTGCCCAGCTGAGCTCCTGGGTGCTTCCACTGCTCTCTAGCATTTCCTTGTACCCAGAACTTCTGATATTCACTTTCCTTTCCCCTTTCACTCCCACCATCAGGGAAATGTTGTCGCCATCAAACATGTGAATAAGAAGCGCATTGAGCTGACCCGGCAGGTTCTGTTTGAACTCAAACATGTATGTAACAGAGGATGGACTCAAACATGTATGTAATGGAGGAGTGGGGAAAACTATGAAATAGTAAAATTGGCTAGATGGGCAAGGGGTTGATTTATAAATGATTTTAAAATCGTAGATACAACTAAGAGAAAGGTCCTCTTATGTAGTGGTAAGTTTCTGTATCTAATTTTTAACTCTTTCAATTTTCTCATCCTTCCCATTGTTTTTTTCTGCCAGATGAGAGATGTTCAGTTCAACCATCTCACTCGCTTCATTGGCGCCTGCATAGACCCTCCCAACATTTGCATTGTCACTGAATATTGTCCTCGTGGGAGTTTACAGGTGAGGGATAGGTGTAGGAGATTATGGCAGGGGTGGGAAGGATAGACCCAAAGTTATACTGACTCTATGCCGGGTGATAGCTGGTGGGACCAGGACAGACAATCTATTCCATGTCACTTACCAGGATATTCTAGAAAATGACAGCATCAACTTGGACTGGATGTTTCGTTATTCACTCATTAATGACCTTGTTAAGGTGAGTCTTCCCCACTCCTTAGAAGTTCATCCACTTTAAATCACTTCCACTGTTCTTTGATTGTGGTTTTTCTCCTTCTAGTCCTCTGAAAGTCCTGTTCTCTCATCTCCCCTTATTCCCATGGTCTGGTAATAATGGGTAAACAAGGAGTCTGGGGCTTATAACTGGGACAGTGAGTTTTACCTGCCACAAGGAGTCCTGTGCCTGTAGAGAGTTTCTATCTTTCTGTCTTAAATATCTCAGGTCTCTTTCCATCATCTCTTTTACCTCTAAGAACTCATAAAATGAGTGGAGTCTCTGAACATATTTATCTCTTGTTTTTCCTCTCATTATTTTACTCTCCGAACATATTTATCTCCTGTTTTTCCTCTCATTATTTTACTCTCTGACCAATATTTGGCATGTCTGCCCTTTTGTTCAGAAAACTGAAATTTAAAAAAGGAACATTTACTAGTAGAACTAAGAGAAACCAAGGAAGATTGTACTAAAAACCTTTGGTACTCCTCTGTTATACTAGGTTTTCGCTATGTTCAAATGACTCAGAGGCCCATGGATTTGTGGAGCATAAAATAGAATCTTGCATGAGTTGGACAGGTTTTCTGAAATAAGTCTCATAGCCAATGAGCATCCCAGTGGATCACCCCACACTGTATTTGAAACTAGCTTTGGTTTTCTGCTGAATTCTCATGAAGTTATTTAAAGAGTATTTTTTTGTGTGTGAAAATATGCTATCAAATGAGAGATAAAAATATTAGTAAAGCCAATGTCATGCTCAACTAGAGGTGTGATGATAAATATAAGACACGACTCTTGAGAGAACAGTGATTTGGTGGAAAAGTGATTTACAACAAAGCCAGAAGCCTAATCCTGTGATTTTTGAAGGCATCCTTTGCACAGTTTCCACACAAGTAAATTCACAACTTCAGAGATTCCCAAAAGTTTTGTTGATACCAAAATAAATAAAAAGGAAGAGTTCATAGAGATTAGAGTTATGAATTAAGTCCAGAGCTAAACATTTAGACAGAAATGTTTTTTGTTAGCATATTGAACCTTGTATCCTCTTTCTGTCTCACCTGAACTGACTTGGGTGGCTCCTAGGGTTTCATTTTTGGGGAGCATCATTAAGACTTTTTTTTTTTTTTCTGAGACAGGGTCTTATTCTGTCACCCAGGCTAGAGTGTAGTGGCTAGATCACTGCTTACTGCAGCTTCGACCTCCTGGGCTCAAGTGATTCTCCCATCTTAGCCTCCTGAGTAGCTGGGACCACAGCGTGTGCTGCAGTGCCTGGCTCATTTTTGTATTTTTGGTAGAGATGGGGTTTCGCCATGTTGCTGAGGCTGGTCTTGAACTGCTGGGCACAAGCAATCTGCCAGCCTTGGCCTCCCAAAGTGCTGGGATTACAGGCATGAGCCACTGAGCCCGGCCTTTAAGACTGTCTTTCAGCTCCTCGGAGGCAAAGGTTTTTCCCTCTCTGGACCCACAGAGCCAGCAGTTTTAGGCTTCTGCACTGGCTTAGCAGATTTTGTCCATTTTCCAGGTTTACAATGTTCTGCACTTTCTCTCTGATCCAGCATTCCCTCTAGTAGATCTTGTTCCTCCTCTACCCCGACCTGCCCACCTCCCTCTAGTAGATCTTTTTCCTCCTCTACCCCGACCTGCCCACCTCCCTCTAGTAGATCTTGTTCCTCCTCTACCCCGACCTGCCCACCTCCCTCTAGTAGATCTTGTTCCTCCTCTACCCCGACCTGCCCACCTCCCTCTAGTAGATCTTGTTCCTCCTCTACCCCGACTTGCCCACCTACGCCTGGTTATGCATTAAAGTTTACAACTGGTCTTCCTTGGTATATCCAGCTACTCTTGATACCTGGGTCTCAAGTCATGTCTTCCTAATTAGTAGCCAGGTATCTGAGGCCACCATGGGTGTTATATCATTTTGGTCTTCACCCAAGTTCTGTTCTCTTCACTAATCAAGAAGATTGACTGCCCTCTCCAGGGTAGTCATTTGTAGCTCCACTTATCCCTCTTTTTAAGCATTTTCCCTGTCCCTGGTGGCTGGGTGCCTGTGTCCTGCTTATGATACCAGGAACAGATGACTCTTCTGTTCTTCCTGCTTCCTTGGGTGGAAACTGCAAAGGATGCCTTCCAAAATCAGCTTATTATTTTTGTGGACCCAAGATCTGTAGACAGCTAGCCAGTGCCCATCTCATGGAGAGAGGGTATTCTAAGCCAGATATGATCCAATCCCATGACTTGATCTGTACCCTGCAGGGCATGGCCTTTCTCCACAACAGCATTATTTCATCGCATGGGAGTCTCAAGTCCTCCAACTGTGTGGTGGATAGTCGTTTTGTGCTCAAAATCACAGACTATGGCCTGGCCAGCTTCCGATCAACTGCTGAACCTGATGACAGCCATGCCCTCTATGCCAGTGAGGCCCACCCCCACAACCCACTTTTTATATTGTTCCTCTTTCCACCTAGGGATGGTGGGAGAGGGAGGTGGAGTGACAGTAATATAGGGATGAGCCCAGGTGGGCTTGGGGGTGCCCCATTTCGGGGGACCTGGCCAGCCAGTTTCCTCTTTTCAGAGAAGCTGTGGACTGCCCCAGAACTGCTCAGTGGGAACCCCTTGCCAACCACAGGCATGCAGAAGGCTGACGTCTATAGCTTTGGGATCATCCTGCAGGAGATAGCACTTCGCAGTGGTCCTTTCTACTTGGAGGGCCTGGACCTCAGCCCCAAAGGTAAGAGTCAATCCACTACCCACAGCCTCTTCTTCCTGGGGGAACTCTGTTCTTCATCCAAACCTTTGATCACCCTCAGAGATTGTCCAGAAGGTACGAAATGGTCAGCGGCCACATTTCCGGCCAAGCATTGACCGGACCCAACTGAATGAAGAGCTAGTTTTGCTGATGGAGCGATGTTGGGCTCAGGACCCAGCTGAGCGGCCAGACTTTGGACAGATTAAGGGCTTCATTCGGCGCTTTAACAAGTGAGAGGGCATTGTGGGGCAGGGGCTTCCCAGGGATAGAAGACTTATTAGTCCTGGTGCATGAAGTGGGGCAGGTGGGACCAGAGGGTGGGTTGGATAGGAAGTCCTGGGAATCTTCAGAATCTTAGAGCAAGTGCCTTATCCTGGCCTCCCCCTAGGGAGGGTGGCACCAGCATATTGGACAACCTCCTGCTGCGCATGGAACAGTATGCCAATAACTTGGAGAAGCTGGTGGAGGAACGCACACAGGCCTATCTGGAGGAAAAACGCAAGGCTGAAGCTCTGCTCTACCAAATCCTACCCCAGTGAGACTTTGTCCCCCTTCCTGTATTTTCTTTTGGGATTCTGCTCTGTTGGGCTCTGCCTCATCAGGCACCTGAGAACTCGCCTCCCCACCCTCAGAACCCTGCTGGCCACAGGGAGCACCCCTGCTTATAGATTATTTGCTGTCATTCTGTCTCCACATCAGCTATGCTGCCTTCTTACTGGCTGCCCATCCCTTCTTCTTAAGACCCTGCTCTACCACGCCCTTGCTTCAGCAAGTGTATGTAAAACAGTCCCAACTTGAGACAGCTCCCATGCACAGGGATTCCCCTCAAAACCCCCCGCCACTTGTGTGCCTTACCTTGCATTAGACTGTAATGTCTTCCCAGCCACTTTCCTCCCTCCCACCTGAAAAGCCCAGCTTTCTTGTTACAGCTCATCTCTGCTGCAGCCACATACACTTTCCCTCTCTCTTCCACTCCTGCTCTCTTGGAGTTTGGCTCATATGGCACCCTTGCTTCCTAGTTCAGTGGCAGAGCAGTTAAAACGGGGAGAGACTGTACAGGCTGAGGCCTTTGACAGTGTTACCATCTACTTCAGTGACATTGTTGGCTTCACAGCATTGTCAGCAGAGAGCACCCCCATGCAGGTGAGAGCCATAGGTGAGAGGTGGCGGGTGGGGTTGGGTGGGTAGGGACCTGGGGAAGCCTCATTGATAATAGGAAAGATGAGTTTGTTCTAGAGTTCCCACATCTTTTGATGGCTTGTGGGTTAAGAATTCTTAGAAAATTGGGCACAAGTCTCAGGGCCTCTGCTTTTCTATCCCTTTTAGGTAGTGACACTTCTTAATGACCTGTATACCTGCTTTGATGCCATAATTGACAACTTTGATGTCTACAAGGTGAGAGCTGGGGCCGCTGTTCAATAGAAGACCCTTTAATAGAGACCCGCTTTGAAACTCAGTCTCCCTGAACCCCACACACCTTACCCACCCCATGATCAGTTTTCCCTCCAGGGTACTCAGCATCCTGGTGCTGGAGTGTACTTCGTAGACAGATGTAGCTCCAGCACTATAATTGTACACTCCAGTCGAATTTCTTGTGAATCCTTTGACTTCCCTAATCAGAACCATCATGAGATTTAGCTCCTATCTCCCTGGAGTATAAATACAGCCTATCCAACATTTCTCTCCAGTCCTCTCCAGACATGGAAGAATCATATAGGATGTGGGTCCAGACTGATTTAGTGGGGTGAGGGAAAATATATTTTAAAAAGTAAAACTTTTTGTTGAAGTTATTGAGTTGGATTTATTGTCCTTGGGAGTAAAAATCATCTGGATTTGAATATTGGCTTGTTGCTAACTGTGTGGCCTTAGGTAAGTCACAGAATCTCCCTGAGCCTCAGTTGTTTTATCTGTAAGATGGGAATAATAGATTCGTTGTATGGAAAGTACCTAACATTGTTTGGCATGTGGCAGACTACTATTTAGGGATAACTACTTTATCCCTAAATACTTAGTGTGTATTTCCTAAAAACTTCACTGTGTATTTCCTTAAAACAATGGCATTTATTCTCTTACATAGCTTTGGCACAATTACCAAAATCAAATGCCTGCTTTCCTCCTCTCTGACAGTTTGGGCTGTCTGGTCCATTTCACTGGGCCTGCTTTACCTCCTCACCAGCCTCTGTCCTCTTGAGTTACTGTTTTCTTGCTTCCCATTTCCTGATGGCAGAGCCTATTTGTCCATGTCCTGCTGCAGACAGGGTGTTCATTCATTCCGCAAATGTTTACTGAGTATTCACCAGGTGCTGGGTGGAGAAAGAAGACTTAAAGATTCCCTAGACATCTCCTCTCCCCTAGACTCAGGACCATGGCACTTATTTTCTAGTCAATATTCTGGTCTCCAGGATGTCAGGATGATTAATGATGGTGTCCAGCTTGTCTCCCTCTACTTTTTCCCATCCCCATGGATATAAATAGAGGTGACCTTTTAATCCTCCTCTCAATCAGGTGGAGACGATTGGGGATGCTTACATGGTGGTATCTGGCCTCCCAGGCCGAAATGGTCAACGCCATGCACCAGAAATTGCTCGTATGGCCCTAGCATTACTAGATGCAGTTTCTTCCTTCCGCATCCGCCACCGACCCCATGACCAGCTGAGGCTACGCATAGGGGTCCATACTGGTAAGGCTGACTCTCACTCCAGCCCTAGTCTCCACCTTTCCCAGACTCTCCCAACCTGTTTCTTCTCATAGGGCCAGTCTGCGCTGGGGTTGTTGGTCTGAAGATGCCCCGTTATTGTCTTTTTGGAGACACAGTGAACACTGCTTCTCGAATGGAGTCTAATGGTCAAGGTAAGACAT
Source organism: Pan paniscus (assembly GCF_029289425.2). Classification (NCBI taxonomy): domain Eukaryota; kingdom Metazoa; phylum Chordata; class Mammalia; order Primates; family Hominidae; genus Pan; species Pan paniscus. Next base: position 88,779,966 of record NC_073260.2, on the reverse strand, counting down.
TAGCCCTCAACCCCACTGTTGGCCTCAATTTATCTTGCGCTTTTCTTCTTTTCATAATTCCTCCAATTTCTTAATCTGAGAGACCACAGTTCCTTAGTGTCGCATCCTCGGGCATATTTTGGTTCTAATAGATATGCATTGGGAGGTTGGGCATATTTTGGTCCTAATAGATATGCATTGGGAGCTTCCCAGGGATGGTTGGTCGGGCACGGTGCTATACAGTATCACCAATTATTTGATTGCCTTTTCTTTGATTCCTCATTCCACCATCCTCCCCATTCCACCCACCCCAGCGCTGAAGATCCATGTCTCCTCTACCACCAAGGATGCCCTAGATGAGCTAGGATGCTTCCAGCTAGAGCTTCGGGGGGATGTGGAAATGAAGGTGATGGCAGGCCATGGGGAGGGGGGCATGGAAAGGGAGGGTGAAAGTGATTATGGGAATCATAGGGAAAGAGAGGGAGACAAAGGGACTAACATCGAAGCATCTGAATCATGTCCACTCTCCCACTTCCAGGGAAAAGGAAAGATGCGAACATACTGGCTCTTAGGAGAGCGGAAAGGACCTCCTGGACTCCTGTAAACCCCCATTCTTTCCAAGTCAGACAGTCTTCTGCTGCTGGTACCTGGGTGGGCAATGGCCACCATGTCTGCACACACCAGAAATGGACATTTTCATATGCAATGGAAAACAGCCACAAAAAAACCTACCTTATATGGAAGTTGTAGCCCTCTGCAGCTCAGCCCTGTACATATACCTGTCCCTCTCTGGCTTGGTCCCCTTCCTCCCTACTTTCTGTAAATATCTGTATCTAAACCAGAATATTTTGGTCAAATATAAAACAATAATAAAAAAAGTTCTGATGTCATAGTGTGGGATAGGGGCAATCCCAAGGAAAGGTTATGGGGTATGCACACAGTGACTCACAGAATCACTAAATTAGCAGTCTTGGGATGAGAGAGAACCCTTTATGTAAAGCCTCTTCAAGTACAGTGAGAATTAACTTCCTCCCGACCTCTCTAGTGCAGACAGAAATAGATTCCATATTCCATACCCCACTTCCCTCCTCACCCCTCAGAAAGGAGTCATTCTCCCCCCTCCACCACCCAGCCTTCCTCCGGGACAGGGAAGGGAAGATATTTCTCCCAATTGGTAGGGGTAATTCTCAGGTTCATAGGGCAAAAGTTGCCCCAGAGACAAGGGTACTGGTGTTGAGAAGCTGCAGTTCTTCCGGAATGGTGTGTCCAATGTCCTGATGTTACTGACACCCTGGAGGAGTGCCAGGATGAGGATGGATCCCGCTCTCCCCAAGCCAGAACAAAACAACTCTGCCCTACCTTTCCCGCCCCGCTCTGCCCCCAACACCTAGTCACCCTCACACACCGGCAGCTGTGGTGCCCTCTGTATCCAGAAGGTCTCAGGTTGCTCCTGGCGGTAGTCATGAGGCTGTGAGGGAGGGTACTGAGTAACTCCTGGCCTTCAGCCCTCTCTCTCAACCTCTGGGCTTGGTACTTGGCCACAGCCTGTCAGAGCCCAGCTGGTGCAAGTGGCGGGGGATGGGGGGTGGGTTCTCACCTTTGTTGGGGCAGGAGTCCCTGCTTGTGCCAGCTCCATTCGGTAGTCATGGTGTGTCACAGACTCAACCTCGAAGAGCTTCCTTGTGGGTTCCTGTTCTGCCTGCACCTCTTTACTATGTAGCCCGAGGGGTGTCAAGGCCATTCTCACCCAATTTTTCTCCTCCCCATCCCTCTTCCCCTTTACCCAATCCCTTACCAGATCTGATGCTGCAGGAGCATCTCCAGCATGGCTTCACGCTTCCCTGTGAGAGAGTGGGGGGTGGGCAAGGTGGGGTCTGGTTAAGAAGGAGGCCCAGAAGAAACTAACTTGAGAAAAGGAAGAAGAACCTTGGGGTTCCGCCCTTATATCCATTGGAGAATCCACAGCCCCACCAGAAATTCCTTCCTCTTCTTCCCTCTGACTAATGGGCTCGTTCTGGCCTACTCTCTCTCACATTTCACACCTCGAAGTGGCCAATAGACGTTTCCTGGTGGCTGGTACGAGTCTTTCTGGGTGGTGCTGGAGGGCATGGGTGACTTTAGTTGCATAGTCAGCAGTCCCCGGTGTCCGTGTCGGAAGAAAAAACTCTCAGAGCCATCCTGCATGCTTGGGACTTGATCCAGGTGGTTGGTGGCTCTCTGTGGATCCCAAGTTGAATGACTATAATATCCCTTCTGGTACCCACCCTCATGTAAACTACTGCCTCCCCTAAGAAACTGAGGGCAGCCTTCAAGAAAAGGGAGCAGGCCAAAACTTAATACCTCTTCCTCCCAGTTGTAGAGGAGGCACTGGCCCCGCGGCAAAGTTTCATAGCAAACCATAAGCTTCCCTTTAATGTCTGGGGGTTTCCATAGTCCTCGGGCACCCGGTTCTAAGACTTGCAAAAATTCCCAAGGTGGTTGTTTCTGGGGCTCCCAGGGGCAGTGCTGACTCCAGGAGGTATAGTTAGGGACCCGATCCGCCACCAGGTTTCTGAACCCTGGAGGAACACAGGGGCTGAGCTCAGAGTCAGGGCCAGTGTCTGGACCAGGCCCAGAGGCAGGACCAGGATGAGAGCCAGAGCCATGACCAGGACCAGAGCCAGGACCAGGACCAGAGCCAGGGACAGAGCCACAGCCAGGACCAGAGCCAGAGCCAGAGCCATGGCCAGCACCTGAGCTGGAGCCAAGAACAGGCCCAGAGCTAGAGCCTGGAACAGGGCCAGAATTAGAACTATGGTCAGTTGTAGTGCAAGGGTCCTGAGCAATACAGGAAACATAGACGGGCTCAAAGCCAAGACTCCCATGGGCTATATTGTGGGTAAAGCCAGGTCCCGCACAGGGCTCCCCAAGAAGGCTGGGGTCAGAGGACGGCTCCATGAACTCAGAACAGGGCCCTGGGGTCTTTGTAGATAATGCAGCTGCTTTGGCAGTGGTGAAAGCTGCAGTAGCTGCAGCAGCTGATGCAGCCGCTGCAGCTGCTGCGGTTGCAGCTGCCAGGGCCGACCTAGGACTGTCATCTGAAGAAGGAAACGGTTCCGAAGTGGGCCCCAGTCCTTCGGAGCTGGGCTGTATGTCTAAAGATCTGAAAGAAAGCAAACACGACATGGCTGTCAAAAGCGCAGCAGAGGAAGTCAGCTGACCTTCCTCGTCCCCTTATGCCTGCAGCCAGAGCTGCGGCTCTCACCGCGACCGCGACTGCGATCCCTCCGTAGACTCGTTGGTCTCCATCTTCAGACTCCAGCTACTGGGTTGCCATAGAGACAGCAAACAACTCCTGGAGCCTGCGCAGAAGTACAGCCGGGCGGACTTGCAGGTGGCAGTGGAGGCAAGTCCTCTGCGGGGCGGAAGTCTTCAGCCTAGTGCTGTTAGGGAGGTCCGCTTTCCGGTCCCGGCGGCATTCCGCCTCAGACGGGGTTTTAGGGTTCCGCTGGCTTAAGACCTCGCCCTCCACGTCCAAACAGTCTTTGCGTGCGGTTTTCTAAGATGATGCTTTATGGGGATATGTTGGAAACAGGCACAGGGTTGTGGCATTAGATTACAGCCTACTTGGTGTTTGCTGAGAGGCAACTAGCTTCCCCTTAGTTTGCTTAGTTCATTCTCAAAAGTGAGTGGGGTCTTTAACAAATGTTAAGGATGAAAATAAACAAACTAGCTTGAGCAAAATGGTGAGACATAGAATAGTGAAAAGGCAGCCGCTTTTGTTTGGGTGTGATTACTCCTCCTCTAATAAAAGACCCTCATATTGACCACCCTCCTCCTAAGCCCCCTTAGAACCTGGTTTGACCTCTGAAGAAGGGCCAGGATTGGCTTTCAGTTTCTTCCTACTCATTTAGGCTCATTCCTACTGTTACTTTTCTATAAGCTTGACCTAGGGTGGACCACTTGTCTAGAAGACTTACATATCTGCAGGCAACATTTAACCACAGGTTGGGCCTCCTCAGTGTCTTTCACTCAGACCAGTCAAGGGGCATCATAGCCCTGAATCAGTTTTCTTTCCCCTTTGTGGTATAAAATTTTATATTAAAGACAGGAGAGCATAATTAAGGGAGAACAGTTTTATTAGCATCACAGGGTCCATTTTTCCCTTTCCATCCAAGTATCCAGAGTCTGGTGTCCTTTAGTCAGTTGGCAGGTTCAACCTGGAGGCCACTGGAGCTGCCGGCCCCCAAGTACATGAATGTGCAGATGATACACAGATTGTGCACCCAGCTTCCCATCATTGATCACTGAAATTGAGCTTGGGGTTAGGGAGTCAGGATCATGGCAGAGGTCGAAGAATGAAGATCATATTGAGAAGTAGGAATGAGAATTCATAGGTGAGGGACCAAGGGCCAAAAGTCACTCACCAAGTCGGTATCCATCTCCCAGGCCCTCAGCCTTTGCTGTCTGCTTGGCCACAAGGAGTAGGTGTCCTAGAAGCTATAGAGAGAGCGGAGGGACATAGGTGGCTTCATTCATAGGGAGCAAGACCTCTAGCTGGGTCCAGGGGCTCCTCCCAGCCAAACCCTGGCCCTGTTCTTCCCACCTGCTGGTCTTCTTCTTCAGCCTGGCTAATCCGAGGAATGGGCTTCTTAGGAATGACCAGGAAGTGCACAGGAGCCTGAGGGGCCACATCACGGAACACAAGACACTGGGGGCAGTGACAGGCCAGAGGCGACGTTACTTCAACAGGTTGGATGGTATCTACAACATTCCTAAGGGGATAGGTCCTAAGAGCACCCCACCTGCTGGTCCTCATAGAGAATGTCAGCTGGGAGGCTCTTGTCCAGGATCCGGGAGAAGATGGTTGGGGCTGCTCCCCCAGGAGTTGCCTGCTGGGCCTTGGCCACTTCATTCCCATCAGTCACACCTGCAGCTCCTCGGACCTGAAGGTGGATCGACCATATTCAAAGGAGGGAGCTGGCAGAAGCTGGGCTCTGATAGTTGTTAATTTCGTCCTTCTAATAACCTAGTCATCGTTCCCACCCAGGAGGAAAGTTCCTGAATTTCAGAGCACCAGCAGCAAAGGGTAGGGCCAGAAGGTGCTGGACCTGGTTAGATAACAGGCAGTATTATTATCAGGATTCAGCAGTGCAATTGATTCCTGCTCATGTGTCCATGAAATACAGCACTGTTTAGGGAAAGGATCTAGAATGAGAGACTGGGGATTTTGGTCTCAGTTCCTACCTTACCATACCGCTGAATTACCTCGGATAAATTCCTTCTCTCAGCTTCTAATATAAAATAAAGGGATGGTTTCCATAATCTCTTGCGATGGCTTGAATCTCTTTCCACTCTCACCTTATTAGTACATTTCCACTTATTTCCGTTACTTGTTTTCTGATCTTTAAGCCTTGTTGCCTGTTTTATTTAAGTTTTAATGCAATCGCCCTGTTTGACACTAGTTGACCCCTCATCTGGGTGTCACATGTGACTCTGTGAATTTTAACTCTTGTCCCTTGAATGAGTGGAGGTAAGAGTTCAGCTAAGTGACCTCTGCTCCCCTAGCCCCAGGGAACTTCAGGTAAGGGATTCAGAGAAGGCTGATGTCATTGCATCACGTTGGGGGAGAATGGGACGGAATGAATTCTCTGACCTCCGAGCCGCTTCTGGCAAGTGCAGAAGAGAGGTTAACACTAGTGCTCATTAGGAGGCCAGAAGCCTGAGGAGGGCAGAGCACTGGCTCCAAGAAGAGAAAGCTCATTTCCTGCAGGGGGCATCGGGCCAGCTGGGCTGCAGGCAGTGGAAAGAAGGCGGCAGCCGCTGCAGTGACCCTGTCCCGACCTCGGCGCCCCGGCCTGCGCAGGGCGGGAATCAGCACTAGCTCGTTCTCCGGAGCCACCAGTTCGACCTCACCACACAGCCCCGGAGCTTGTGCCTCGGAGGGGCAGAGGCCACAGGCAGGACCTCTGCGCGGCTCTGCGCGCCTTCGGGACCCCCTGGCCCCGGATGGCTTCGGAGCCCGCAGGACCCCCTACTCGCTCCCGCGCCACTTCTCACCTGCCCCCCGCGCACCCCCGTGGCCGCCACGGCTCTGCGCGCCGCGCGCAACCCAGCAGCCAGCACCACGGCTGCCGCCATCTTCCCTGAGCCGCGGGAACCTCTCACCCGGGTCAGCACTCGGCTCCGCGGCCGGCCGTGGGTGGGGACTCCGGTCGCGGGGAAGCGGGGTAGTGGCGCCCGGGCGAGCCCTGCTACCCCATTGGAGCGCGCCTCTGGGCACGATTCACCCCATTGCCTCTGCAGCCACTTTGGAGGCGGGCTCTTTTCATCTCATTGGCTGCTTCTACCAACGCGAGGACAATTTTCCATTCCATTGGCTTCGTCTTCTAGTCCGTGTGAACGTTCTTTTCCCATTGGATCCCCTTACTAGTTTCTCTGTGAGAGAAACTTCCACTCCATTGGAAGGATTAATGGAGCCTGGAGGTGGGATTTTCTCCTAGTTGAATCTGATACACAACTCTGGCTTCTAGGTTGCGGCTCCCGAGTGGGTGGTTCTTTTCGTTCTTGGTTCGTTCTCTTCAGGTCTGGTTCCTATTGGTGCGCGGGGAGAAGGGGGCGGGGCTCCGTCACCTGCTGCAGAAAGGGCTGTTTTAGACCCTCCCACCGCTTTGGCCAGGAGGAGGGCGGGGCTCTGAGGGCATCCGGCGCTTATTGGCTCCAAGAACCACCCGGGGTGGGGCTAAAGGTGAACGGGGATGAGGTGTGTTTTTTTGTTTTTGTTTGTTTGTTTTAACTGGCGGGGCTGATGCGCAGCATTTTCTCCACAAGGGCAGTTTCAGTCCCTTGAGCATTTTGGAGATTTTAATGTACTTATCTAAGGGAAATTCTTCCTTAATTCTATGTTCTTGTTAACGCATTCACTCCATAGGTTAAAAAGTCTGTGGTTTTTGCTTTTTTTTTTTTTTTTTTGAGCAGGCGGAGATAAGAGTGTCCTATATTTGCCGCACAAGAATTATAATAAGCAAAGGAGTATGTATTCATTGTTCTTTTCTAATCGGAAAAGGTGTGTGATACAGTTAGCTCGGTGCCTGGTGTTTTCTTTTTTTTTCTTTTTTTTTGTTTGAGACGGAGTCTCGCTCTGTCGCCCAGGCTGGAGTGCAGTGGCGCGATCTCGGCTCACTGCAAGCTCCGCCTCCCGGGTTCACGCCATTCTCCTGCCTCAGCCTCCCGAGTAGCTGGGACTACAGGCACCCGTCACCACGCCCGGCTAATTTTTTGTATTTTTATTAGAGACGGGGTTTCACCGTGTTAGCCAGGATGGTCTCGATCTCCTGACCTCGTGATCCTCCTGCCTCGGCCTCCCAAGGTGCTGGGATTACAGGTATGAGGCACCGCGCTCAGCCGGTGCCTGGCATTTTCAATAAGTCAGGTTTGCACTGCTGGAATATATATTTTTGACATAAGAAACGTGGGGTCACAAAATACTAATATTCTCAGACACTAGGTAAGTTTTAGTCTGATATCACATAGGACAAGTTACCACTGTTTCTTTGGTTTTTCTTTTTTTCTTTCTTTTTTTTTTTTTAAACACATGACCTGATACATATAGGTGGTCAGTAATTGTTGAATGAATAACATTTGGTGTTTCCTGTCTTTTTTTCATAATATGTAATATGTATTGCATATGATACTAACCCATGTGTAATCAATTTTTCATATTTTTACAGTCTATGTAAATATAGTTTGTATTGGCTGCTTATTATTTCCTTCAGTGAGTTTATCATAGTAATCCTAACTCTATTGTTGACTATTAGTTGAATTAGTTTTAGGTGAATGGTTATCATGGGGCATATAACCACTGTTGGGGAACTTTGCTTCTAGAGATATAACAATCTCTTTTGTACAGCTATATTATTGTTAGAAAATCCTTTCTCCTCTAAAGGGCAGACATTTGATTCTGTGATTTTCCCCAGGGATCCTAGCAGTCCAGATTGCATTCCTTCCCTTGGAGGAACAGATGGCCCCCCTAATTGTGAGGAAATGTAGAATGGCCTCTTCTCTGGGCCCCAGAGGTTGCAGTTCTCTGTGGTGCCTCTGGGACACTGGGAGACCCTAGAGTTGCCCTGGAGAAGGGCGAGAGATAAGTGGATCTGGGATCTAGGAAGAGGAAGGAAGCCAGTCTGGAGGATAGGTGGATACAAAGCACTTTGAAATTAGTTATTTCTTTGGTTCTCATAGAAAGTAGGCAACACAGAGGTTATTCCTGTTTTACAGGTCCAGAAACTCAGCCTAAAGAGGGACAGTGACTTGCCTGGGTTCACAGAGCCCATTAGTGCTGGAATCTCCTACTCCCATAAGAACCTATGGACTCCCTTGTCACTTCCCACATTCACTGATTTTGATCCTTGGCCCACAGTTTTCTCTACTTCAAGCACTTATCACCTTCACTTGCCCTCATCTGAAAGATGTTATGCTCTGCAGCCTCTGAACACTGTCTCTTGTACTCCAACCCCTGCCCCTACGTCTGCTACTGTACCTCATTAGAGACTTCTCTTCCTTTGACTGCTCCCTTTTTCAATCTGTCATTTGCCTCCTGGCATCACTTTCTTTCCCTATTGGTGCTGTATGCTCCCTTCACATCCTCATGCCTTCTTTTGCTTAGTTTTCCTGATCTTCCTCCCTGACACCCTCACATCATCAACCCATTAAATATTTGGATTCTCTGCTTCTCTAACTAGGTTCTCACTTCCAACTGTGCCCGAATCCTGAACTACCCACTGATGAGGTTTTTCTCCAGTTCCCTACATTAGCCTTCCCAAACCTTCCCCTTTCTCTTCTTGTCTCCTGCTCCCTACTCTTATCCCTCTTCCCCTGGACCCCAGCCATTGGCCTTATCTCCTACTTCACAGGGCATATAGAAGCCATCAGAGGGGAACTTCCACAGGTTCTTGTTCCCTGAAACTCTAGGAAGGCTCCATCCTCTTCCTTCGTCTTGGTCATAGGAAGTGGTGTTTCTCCTGTCCAGAGCAAATCCCTTCACCTCTGCTTTGACCTCATCCCTTTCCATCTCTGGGATCTTGTCTCACCAGGCATCTCTTCTCTCTCTTCTGGGTCCTTCAAGGTCCTTTAGTCTACTGGCCTCTTCCCCTTTTCCTTCCTACAAAAGTACTTCCTTGACTCCACAACTCCCTCTGGATATTGTCTGACTTTACTTTTGTACTTTTCATCCAAGCTTCTTTAAGAGACTGCTTGAAACTCACTGCTGTTTGACTCCTGCCTCCACTGCACCAGTGTGAAACTGCACTCTCCGATGTTCCCAAAGATCTTCTAATTGCAAAACCCAATGGACACTTTTCAGTCTTTATCTTATTGGTGCCCCAACTGCATCTAACATCACTTCCCACTCTATCCTTCTTGAAACTTCCTCCCTTCTTGACTTCCTTGAAGCCACTTTCCTTCAACAGGCAGCTTGAATGTGGGTGTGATGGAGGCAGATGGCCAGATCCAGGCTTTCTCCTGTGTCTAATAGGTGTCAACTCTAAGTTATTAGGCAGTCTCTCCCTGGGCTGGGATCTACCTGCCCCATATAGAGCCAAGTCAGGTTCCAATGAGTCCTCTTTTATTGCTGATCTGGGCCAGACTCACAAAGGCCTGTGCCAGTTGCTGACAGTGTCTGTCCCTGGAGGAAGAAAGAGCAGAGGTGAAAGGGTCAGGTATGGGGGTCAGAAGGGAGGCCAGGCTGGAGACCGTGTGAGCCAGGGAGCCCCGGGGGACTAGGGTGGGAGCTGGGAAGGCCAGAGGGCCCCTGTATCTGCAGGGCCTGGAAGTCAGAGTTGCTGAGGATGGCTTCTCGGAGCACAGCCATCTCTGCAAAAGGTACATAGTCTGCTCCTGGGGGTGAAAACCAGTGCAGATGTGGGATGCAGGTAGGTGGGTGGTGGGGAGGTGGGCTGAGGGAGCGCGCTAGTCCTGGAAGGGATGGTTGAGGATGGGAGTGCCTTCCTGCCTGGCCTTCTGACTACAGACCCTGGAATGGCCCCCTGTCCCAGGTTTCTGCCTCACCGTGAGGCCTTCCTCCTCGTTGCCGGGTCTTCTGGGTGTCAAAGAAAGTCTCGTGTTCCTCCCAGCGCCGGTCACAGGCCGCACAGAGGAAATTAGACTCAAAACAGCCGCAACAACAGCCTGGGGCAAAAGTGCAGCCAAGAAGAGTTTAGGAAATGGTGGTATCCCCAGGAGCTGACCACATTCTCATCTCTTCCTCAGTGACTGCATGCCCAAGGCTCTCATACCCGCTCTCCATCATTATCCCCAGACTGCATCCTATCCCCACCTACCCTGCTCCCAATACACCTCTTGCCCTAGAAGTTACCATGATGCCTGCAGGGATGGGGCCCAGTGGCTGCATGTTCTTCGTGGCTGTGTTTGCAGCGACATTGGGCCCTCCAGGCCTTGGGGTCAAAGGTGGCCCGTCTCTTGAGCCAGAACTCACCCACCTCCTCTGGGCGTGATGGGATAAAGCAGAACATGAAGCAGCGGCACTGGCTTACCTTGCAGGGCACTGATATGTCTGTGGGATTGGGGATGGATGGTAGGGTTAATCTGATAGGACCTTGCCTTCTCATGCCAACCCCATCCTCCATCCCCACCACCCCCTATGCACGCAGACATGCTGTTTTTTTTTTTGAGATGGAGTTTTGCTCTGTCGCCCAGGCTGGAGTGCAGTGGCATGATCTCAGTTCACTGCAACTTCCGCCTCCCGGCTTCAAGTGACTCTCCTGCCTCAGCCTCCTGAGTAGCTGGGACTACAGGTGCATGCCACCATGCCCGGCTAAATTTTTTGTATTTATTTATTTATTTATTTTTTAGTAGAGACGGTGTTTCACTGTGTTAGCCAGGATGGTCTCGATCTCCTGACCTTTGATCCACCCGCCTCCGCCTCCCAAAGTGCTGGGATTACAGGGGTGAGCCACCGCGCCCAGCCACATGCTCTCTCTCATACTTCCCAAGACATGACAGAGTACAGTTATTCCTCCACACTCGAGAGGGGCTGGTCAGTTCTCCCCTACCTGAGATGATCCGGTGCTCTCTCAACAAGTGTCCACAAAAGCATCTGGACTCATCCCCAATCCGGAAACAGTCCCATAGGTAATGGGGGCAGCGCCAGCCAATGTAGAGACCTAGGTATGCAGGATTAAAAAGGAAAAGTGAGAAGTAAAAAAATTCTAAGCTCCCCCGAAGTGTTCTTACCTATCCCTTGATGGAGGTGAGGGGGTGGGGGGAACTTACCTCTCCCCACCCCCAGGTATCTTTATCTCCACCTGGAAGTCCTCACCTCTACCCCTTAGATTTTCTTTTTCCTCAGGGTTTTCTCATTACCCCACAAGTGTCTTCAGTTCTCTTCCTACCCAGGATCCACTCCATCTTTGTCAGCCTGCCAGAGATGACTCAAGAGAGTGGTTTCTGAGCAGGAAGATTATAGATGAAATTTTGTTTGAGGATGAACATGAATCTCACTGAGTTCTCTGTGACCACGGGGATCCTCATCTCCTCTCCTCATCCCACTAAAGCCCAACTTTGCTTTGTTTTCTTGAAGTGTCTCAGGTGAGGGAAAGGGAAGATGATTGGCCAGATGTACAGACAATGGGATTGGCTCCTAAGGAGCATATTTATTGAAGGTCCTGAAGAGGAGGAGGAGGTTGGATAGCTCTGGTGCTGGAAGGCAGGAGGAGGGCTTCCTCTCACGTCTCCAGGTTGGTACCTTAATACCTCCCTCTGTGTTCCTGGTGCTATTGTACCAATGCTCTCTGTGTACCTAAGAAGGGCTGCCAAAGGTTCTTCAAGGGTCAGGAGAAAGGGGTAGGTAGCAGTCATGAGTGGTGAAGACCAAAAATTATACATTTTGAGGCTAAGCAAGGAGGCGTGGAAAGGAAAGTGAGGCTAAGAAGTGTCCCTGAGAGTAGGCACCAGCGAGAGGTCACAACCCTCGAGAGCTGGTGTTCAGCAGTGAGGTCTGAATCCCTGGCTTCGTGACTAGTCTTGAGGTGAGGGTGGTGCTGTGCAACTGAGGGAGGATAACCAGATGGCACCTCCAATTCAGATTTTCTCATTCTCCATGAGAACTGAGAGTACCCCAACTTCTAGCCAAGAATCCTGTATGAGGCCCCATGCAGTGGGACCGCCAGGTGTAGGATTCTTAGTCCCAATTAAAGGCTCAACTGAAATGTCACCTCCACCAAAAAGGTGTCCCTGACTTCCCCTGTCTGTCTGGGCCCCTCCTATTGCCATCCATAGCTCCTTGTGCTACTCCTGTCGCAGTACACTGCATTATAATAGATCATTCCCTTGTATTCCTATTAGTCCATGAGTTCTTCAAGGGAGCTGTCTTTTCACCCGTATCTCTCATCCTAGCACAAGGCCTGGCACAAAATGGTTGCTGAGAGAACGTAGATTGCCTGATTAAACAATTGAGCTCATTCCTTCAAGAGGAAGAGAGAGCCAGTATTCAGGCATAACCCTGAGGTTCCATAACATGAATAAGGAGAGTGGCATCATCTGGTCTTTGACTGTGGTCAGGGCCACAATTCACAATTCCGTGCCTCAGATTAAGTTTTCTTGTCTTACCCATAGTCTGTCAGGATCTAAAGCCTGTCTAGATGTGGCTTTTGGCTTTGCTTCTTCTGTCTTGATGCTGATTGCCTGTAGTGCCAGTGCCCCCTTACACCAGGGAGGCTTTGTTGAGAGAGCAAGGTATAGGCAGTCACAATGCAGGTGGGCGGGAGCCAGGATTCCACTAGAGGAGTTCTGAATTCTGTCTGGAGTAGCAGGATACATTAAAAAAGCAGGAGGTGAGGCCCAAAGATCAAGGCCTGCTCGGAGGGCCGGGGGGCAGTCAAGTCCAAGCACTAGTGTAGGAATCAGTGCCCAGCATTCAGATGAAGAAGACTGGAGTTTGAACAGGGAGACTGGCAACTATACTTCAGATTCTGTTACAAGTGTTAGTGCTCTTAAAGTGGGACAATTGGAAGGTGGCTGTGGATTCCAGTGGGACCCTCTACTCTCTGTCCTGATTCCAAACTCCCTTCCTGTTGTGGGTGGACAAGGCCTGGCGGGGGAGGAGACATTATTTGGGATGCCATTTTGATTCTGTCTAACACAGTCCAGTTCCACAATCACATAATCACATTTGCATGATGACATCTCTTTATGCATAGTATGTCTCCATAAAACACATGGCTGTCTTTACAGGAACAATGTCTCCAGCCTAGCCCTCTCTCCTGAGCTTCAGACCCATATAGCCAGCTGTCTACTAGACTCTTGGGCCAGCATGTTTCATAAGCACTTCAAATGTCTTATGCCCAATTATTCCCTCCAAACCTGGCTCTCATCCTTTGTCCTCTGTTCATCCAACACATGCCTACCAAGCATCTACCCTTTTCTAGGCATTCAGTTAATGGCACCATTATCCTACCACTTACTTATGCCAAAAACTTAGGTGGCACTCCAGGCATTTCCCTCTCTCTTATCCTATACATCCACTGTTCCAATGGTCAGTTTCACTTTGTTAGCTTTTCTTTTCTTTTCCTTTCTTTTCTTGTTTCTTTTCTTTCTTTTTTGACAGAGTCTCGCTCTGTTGCCTAGGCTGGAGTGCAGTGGTGCAACCTCGGCTCACTGCAACCTCCGCCTCCTGGGTTCAAGCAATTCTCCTGCCTCAGCCTCCCAAGTAGCTGGGATTACAGGTGTCCGCCACCACACCCGGCTAATTTTTTGTATTTTTAATAGAGACGGGGTTTCACCATGTTGTCCAGGCTGGTCTCGAGCTCCTAGCCTCAGGTGATCCACCCCTTGGCCTCCCAAAGTGCTGGGATTACAGGTGGTAGCCGCTGCGCTCGGCCTGTTAGCATTTCTTGAACCTGTCCACTTCTCTCCACCTAAGCCCATCTACTTCTTTCCTGGTTATGACCAGTGCCTCACAATGTATTCACTTGCCTTTCCATACCTCCTCTCTTAGCCTCACAACTCCAGTCTTGTCTTTCTTCGGTCTACCCTATTGCCAGAGTGATCTTGCAGAAACAGAAATTCGTTCATGTTATTGTACTACTTAAAACCTTCTAGTGACTCTCAGTTGCCCTCAGGATATAATTCTAGCTTTTAACTTGGCACAGAAATTCCTGCACAATTCTGCCCTTCTAGAGCAGAGCGGGCTCTTCTCCCCACCACTCTATGCATCAGGCATAGTGCATTGCTATAGATTCCTGCTGTGCCTTGCCCTGTCATGTCTCATCTTACAGCACTCTTTACTTGGCCACCTCTTCTTACTCATCTTACAGATATCAGCTGAGAAGTCATTCCTTCCAAGGCTTACTATTCCTCAAGCACTCCAGATAAGATGCCCCTTTTTTTTCTGCTCATGCAGCAGTCTAGGATAACCTTGATTATAGCAATTATTAGAGTGAATTATAATTGTCCTTGTACTTATTGGTATCTCTCATTAGAGTGCCAAGTATTTTGTCTTTGAATCCCCATCAGCATTACCACTTCCATAGCTAGCTCAATGCCTGGCACATAGTTGGTGTTCAATAAATGTTTGTCGAATGAATAAAAACAAAGGTTACACTTGATATTTCTGTACACATCACATATACTGTTATGGACTACCCAGGACTCAACATCCCCACTATTAGGAGGGGACCTCAAATATAATTGTTCGGGGTTGAATGACACGAATTTCTTTATAAAACTTCCTGTTTAAACAGGAAGATGAAGAAGTTCAATTTGAAGAAGAAAAAGAAATACAGTGGCCTTGAGGAGTAGGGAGTAGACAGGAGGTTCTGAGTAGGGGAATAAGAGGACTGAACACATCCTGCATTTTTTTTTTTTTTGAGACATTCTGTCACCCAGGCTGGAATACACTGGCACAATCACGGCTCACTGCAGCCTTGACCTCCTGGGCTCAAGTAATCTGCCCACCTCAGCCTACTAAGTAGCTGGGGCCACAGGTGTGCACCACTATGTCTGGATTATTTTATTTTATTTTTGTAGAGATAGGGTCTCACTGTCTTGTCCTCACTGTCTAACTCCTGGGCAATTAAGTGATCCTCCTGCCTCAGCCTCCCAAAGTTTTGGGATTACAGATGTGAGCCACCTTGCCAGCCAGAATTTGCAAGAAAATAAGAGTAACCGAATATGTTAACATAAGCAAACAAAGTTGGTGGGGCGGGAGGGCAAGGGTGGGGAGGTGGAGGGTCCCTGCATGGGAAAGGGGAAAGTAAATTTCATGGAGGAGGGATAAGCATTTAGAATTACCTGCTTGTCTTTATGTTTTAGGCCTGTCATCGTAGCTCTATTACCATCATAAAGGGAAAGGAAGTATGAAGGACCAAAATAAATGTCATAACATCTATTGAATTCAGTCTAGAAAGACCAGAATCCTTATAGCAGGTCAGGGTGGCCCTCTTACTGAAGGCAATCCCTATAGACATGAATTTCCATAACACAGGTAGGCATGCTCATGCATAGGATGGCATGTTTTTGCAAGTTCATCTGTACGCAGCATGCCACTAACAGGACTGTCAAGAGTACTAATCACAGGCTGAGGCTTGGAATCAGCAGGGCCAGAGGACACAGGTCTCCCCTTTGGTAACAGAACTCAAAGCTTTTGGGTACCCAGCATGGGCCTGGCATGCAGGGGTGACAGCCTTTTAATGGAGTTCCACCAAAGGGACTAAGGTCTTTGTCATGTCAGAACAGCAAGTCTCCTGGGGACTGTCCAGGGTCCTGGGTCATCTCTGCTTTAGGGTCTGTAGGCTCTCTGGGCCCTATATCTGGGGTGGGCCATGACCCTTCTGTTTTTTTTTTTTTTTTTTTTTTTTTTTTTTTTTTTTGAGACGGAGTCTCGCTCTGTCGCCCAGGCTGGAGTGCAGTGGCACGATCTCGGCTCACTGCAAGCTCCACCTCCCGGGTTCACGCCATTCTCCTGCCTCAGCCTCCCGAGTAGCTGGGACTACAGGCACCTGCCACCACGCCCGGCTAATTTTTTGTATTTTCAGTAGAGACGGGGTTTCATCGTGTTACCCAGGACAGTCTCGATCTCCTGACCTCGTGATCCGCCCACCTCGGCCTCCCAAAGTGCTGGGATTACAGGCGTGAGCCACCGCACCCAGCCGACCCTTCTGTTTTTAATAATTTTAGTTCAGCTACCTGTCTCTACCTGGGCTTTATATGAATCTCCCCACTTTTTGTCTGCATCCACCCTTGTATTCCTTGGCCCACTTGCCTGCTCCTTTTCCAGGCAGGTGGTATAGCCATTTCCAAAAGGGGAAGCTATCTGCTGAATGTTCAGGTTCCCAGATCTTTTGGATTAGAGGATGCCCATGGGCCTGTCACAGGCCTCTGAAAGGCCACATGGGCTCACCTGTCTGGATGGCATTCAGGGCTGCATCCTTCTCCCACTGGAAAAGATTGTTCACCTGAGCACCAAACTCCCCTCTATGCATTGCCTTAGCCACTTCCACCAGCTCTGTCTGCCTAGCAGGGAACACTGGGCGGGCTGTGTTACCTAGGATGGGAGAGGATGAGTAACCAGGGGGAAGTGAGAAGGCCCTAAAACTAAGAGAAGGGGCCATGTCCAAGAGTAACCCAGTCTCCTCCTCCTGGGGCAAGTCAAGGACAGTGAATAGTAGTGAGAACAGGACAGGGGAGAGGACAGGTACAATTACAGCTAACTCCTTTCTTCTTCTTCTTCTTGCCTAGTTGGTGTCCAGGTTGGGCTGTGTGAGCAGTGCTGTCACTGGCATCTACTCCCTTTTCAACCTCTCCTGCTTCTTCCTCCTGCTTTTCGGTTGTGTCCACTTGGACCTGGGCTGAAGGGCCTGAAAGACAGTGTTCTGGAAGGCTCTCAGATTCAGAGAGATGGGTAGACCTCCTTGTCCATGGGACCTCATTGGAAGAAGACTCAGAGGAGAGGTCTTCCTTCAGAGTATCAGAAGAAGACAGACAGACATAGTCTCGTGATTGGGGAGGAAGAGTAAGGTGTTTCTCTGGCACCACTGAGATGGGACTATCCAATGAAGCCTCATAGGTAGGGGTCTCTGAAGGAGTCTCAGAGATGGAAGGCTCCTGATGGGTTTCAGGGGAATGGGCCTCTAAGGGGATCTGGGAAGGGGATGGCACCAAAGGGGATTCAGAGGTATGGGGCTCTAACGGGGTCTCAGAGGTGGAAGGCTCCAAGAAGCTTTCAGAGATATGGTTCTCCTGTAAGTCCTCAGCAGAGGGGTCTTTTGAAGGGGGGTGCTTCTCTGCATCCATGGTGGTATGAGGCTCTTCTATGATCTCATCTGCTTCCATCTAGTGGTAGAACAGGGTACAGGCTTCATTAGGTTGGAAATAGAGGGCCGGCAAGTCAGGGTAGAGCCCAGGGTTCGCAGTGCATTATGGAATTTGGATAAGGATATCAGTGCAGCTGAGATATAAGAGGGAAACAACATGAACTCTGGGTCCTAGAGTGTGATGCCAAAAGGTTCACCCATGTGTCCAGACCTCATATGGCATGCTGCTGTGGCTTGTTAGGGAGCTGGAACTTAAAGATTGAAAGACTGAAGTAGTTCGAATCCCATCAGTAGATGGTAGCAGAGAACCATGTCCCAGGAGGGAGTCTGAACAACACCACTTGGGCAGTCCAAGAGCAGGGTCCTTGGCATATCTTAAAACCCTGGAGGTCAGACCATGGAGTTCTAGAGACTGGCAATACCAAGCCAAAGTTGGGGTTGGCTCCTGAGAGTGCAGGGGAATGCTGTCACATAAGGCAAGACACTGCACGCAGCCTGGTTTTGTCTAGGCACCACACACATCCTCCTCCCTTAATGATGTCATTCATGTTCAAAGCTTTAACTACTTCCAGTTGTGTACCAATGACTCCTAAATTCACATTTCTAGCTCAGACCTTTTTCAACCTCTGTACTTCACACTCATACCCACCTGCCTGCTGGCCTTCTCTTCTCTTCTCTTTTTGTGATGGAGTCTCGCTCTGTTGCCCAGACTGGAGTGCAGTGGCGCAATCTCGGTTCACTGCAACCTCTGCCTCCCGGGTTCAAGTGATTCTCCTGCCTCAGCCTCCCGAGTAGCTGGAATTACAGGCATGTGCCACCATGCCCGGCTAAGTTTTGTATTTTTAGTAGAGACGGGGTTTCACCATGTTGGTCAGGCTGGTCTTGAACTCCTGACCTCAGGTGATCTGCCCCGCTTGGCCTCCCAAAGTGCTGAGATTACAGGAGTGAGCCACCGTGCTTGGCCCCTGCTGGTCATTTCTAACTGAGTGTTTCCACAGACAGCAAAACTGAACTTTGGGAATTATCCTAGTCTTCTCCTTTTCCCTTAGACTCCATCTTCAAATAGGCACCAATAACTCTATTTCCTATCTTCTAAATATTCCCCAAATGCATTCTCTCCTCTCCCTTCCAATTTTATTCAAGTTCTCATCATCTTCAGCCTTTGTGTAATAACTTTGCCCCTCTACTTCCATCCACAGCATTTTAATCCATTCACCCATTCTTTCATGGATTTATGTAACTTATACTTTTACAATGAGCCTAATCTGATGCTTTTACTGACCCGCTGTGCTAAGCTCTAGATTGAGTTGAGTCTAGGAGAGAGACCGATTAACCAACAATGGCAATACAAAGAAATTGATGTTGTTCTGGGGTAAGTCTAGGATACGGTGGGGAGGGGGATATACCTAATTTATCCTGCAAGGATGTAGTCCTCCTTCCTGACCCAATCAGGATCTTTCTAAAGTGCAAGCCCAACACTGGCACTTTGTGGCTTAAAAACATTCCATGACTCAGTCTAAAGGATTAAGTCCAAATTTCTTGGCCCTGGCATTCAAGGCCTGTCATCATTTTCAACACAGCCTGAGGATTCCTGCCTTAACTTTCCGTGCTCCCTACTTTACCCCCATGTTCCAGAGACGCTAGATATATCACTCCTTAAATGCATCAGAGCCTTTTTGAAGGGGATGTTTGGGAAGGGAATTAGGGGCAGAGGTAGGATTACAGGGAGGAAGATGACCAGAGTCAGCTAGAGAGAAAAGGGGCCTAAGGGTGGAGAACCAGAAGATGGGAGGTGAGGAAGGGGAAAGAGAAGGGGAGGAGGAAATTGGGTGGAGGAGGAGAGTAAGGATGAAAAGTACAGAATGTGGGCCAGGCATGGTGGCTCATGCCAGTAATCCCAGAATTTGGGAGGCCAAGGCGTGTGGATCACTTGACAGGAGTTCGAGACCAGCCTGGCCAACATGGTGAAACCCAGTCTCTACTAAAAATACAAAAATTAGCTGGGCATGGTGGCAGGCGCCTGTAGTCCCAGCTACTGGGGAGGCTGAAGCAAGCAAATCACTTGAACCCGGGAGGCGGAGATTGCAGTGAGCCCAGATCGCACCACTGCACTCCAGCCTGGGGGACAGAGCGAGACTCTGTCTCAAACAGCAACAACAACAACAACAACAACAACTACTACTACTACTACTACTACTACTACTACTACAACAGAATGTGAAGGGACTGAGGGGTGGGAGAAAGACAGATGTCTTTGGGGGAAGAGGGCAAGGGCCGTTGGAGAAACTACCTACCTCTGGGCTTTGGCTTGGTTGTTACAAGTCCTTAGGTCAAGACCTTGACTTAGGATGGCAGGGGGAGGTGTTGATCCTCAGGGAGGAAAGGCTCTTGGTTGTGGATGTGCCTCAGCTGCAGGTGCTGAGTGTTGAAATGCCTTGCCTGAAAGTCTGCTATCTGGGAAGGGGACTTGGATATCTGCAGAACTTCGCAAAGGAGCTCTGGCATGACCTGGGGAAGTGGGTAGGGACAAGGGGTCTAGGGCCAATGAGGGAGGGTCTTGACTGAAGCCTCCGGAACCCGGGCCAGGAGAGTAGGCGCCGGTCACCAGGGCAACCGGAACGCCTAGTAGTCTCCGTGGCAACGGCGGTCTGGTCACCTCCCCGGTGGGTAAGGTCTCCTGAGGGGCTTGCATTGGGCCTCGAGGGGGCGAGCCCAGAGGGTTTACTTCTGAAAAGTGGGGTGTGTGTTGCGGGATCTCTGTGAGCGAGTGTTTGGGTAGGATCTGCGGAGATCTGTGCGTACGTCCGGGGGAGTCTGGGATTGTGAGGATAGGGTTCCTTTGAGACAGCTGTGGGGCGGTCGTTGGGGGCTGTGAGGATCTGAGGGGACCTCGGGCTCTGTGCTTGGGGTGAGAAAGGCAGGGTCTCGGGTAGCTGAGGCGGGGGCGGAGTCTGTGTGTCCTCGAAGCCCAGCAGGACTAAGTTGGGGACCAATAGAGTAGGGCGGGGGCGGGCTTTACTGACAGGGACCAATCGAGACGGCCGGGGGGCGGGGCGTCACGCCGACGTCAAGTCGAGGCCGCCGCCGCGGGGCCTGGTTATCGCCGGTTCAGCGCAGCCCGGAGTCGCCCAGGCCTGAACTCCTACCCAGGTCCCCGGCCCCCGCCCCGGGCCCGCGAGGACACCGGAGGCCACCCCCCGGGGGTGGGGAGCGGAGCCGCGGGTCAGCTCTGCGAGCGCCCCGCGCTGGCCTGTCCGGCCCCGCCCCCGCCCCGGGCCATGGCCCAGCCCTTGTCCCGGCCCCTCGTCCTATCCCAATCCCCGCCTTGGCCCCCAGCCCCGCCCTCGCCCCGCTTCCCACATCGGCCCCAGCCCCTGCCTGGGTCCCCATCCAGGACCCCCTTCCAGTCTCTGCCCCTGGCCTGGCCCCCATCCCGGCCTCGGCCCTCGTTCCACCCCCTGTCACAAATCCCAGCCCAGGCCCTGTCCCAGCCCCATTCCCAGTGTTTGCTTAAGGCCCTGGCTCAACCCCGTCCCTTGCTGCAGTCCCCATCACAGCCCCTCCTTCCATCCCACTCCCTGCCCTTGTTCAAGCCCCAGTGTCCAGCCCAGCCCAAACCATTATCTCAGCCTTTGCCCTCATCTCTGTGTTTACCCAAGTCTCTCCCTCTAGTCCCCCCTATCTCTCATACTCTGCCCCTCTCCCAGCCTAGACTCAAGTCTGGGTTTCAGCTGCCGCCAGCCCTATTGCTGCTGTTGCTGTTCTCTGTCCTTGGCCCAGGGGCTGGTGAGTGCAGAAGCAGGGAAGATTGAGGCAGGAATGGGGTTCCGGCAGGGAGGGGTGGGCTGGAGAGATTCAGGAGAGGTGGGACCTGGGGAACTAGATCATTGGGGAGCAAGTGGGAGAAATAGAGAGTAGAGAGGTCTTACACAGCAGGGATTGGCAGGGTCAAAAGAGTGGTAATTAATTGGGTTTGAGGCTCAGCAGGTGGCTTACAGTTTCTAGGACAGAGACTCCAAGATTTTTTCTGGTGTCTGTCCTGACCCCACTTTGACTCTTGCCTTTCCAGGGAAATGTTGTGGGCTTTGCTCCTGCTCACAAAGTTTGATGGGGGAGAGACAGTCCCACACCAGAAGCCCCTAGTGCAGTGTGGGAATATATAGCCCAAACCTTTGAGATATTGGGCATGCATTCAAACGGCATGAAGAAGAGTTTTAAAGATAATATGTAGCAAATAGATGAATATGGATTAGTTGCCATTATAATGAGTTTTCCTCTTGTAATGATTCTTGTTCCAAAGAAGATTGATTTGCCTAGGAATAATTCCTGATACTTTTAGAGCAGGGCTGAAACTCGGAGGCTATTTTACAGATGGGGAAACTGAGGCTCAGGGAGGGAGCAATTTGTCCAAGGTCAGAGAGCTTGTGAATGGCAGTGTGCTGGGGCTAGAAAAAAGGTTTCCTAATTCCTATTTCATACTAGTGTTTTTTTTTTTTTATCCACTGCAATGTATACTTAATAGAAAAATAGACCCAAGTAGGGAAAGGCTCAAAGCATAACCTCCCTTCTCCCCGGTCTGCCCACAAGGGGGCTTTATCCACAAACTGTTCCTTATTTGCCAGGCGTCAGCCAAGGGCCACCCTCCAGTGGGGAAGTGACTTGGACAGAAGAGAGAGAGGTCCAATTTTTTAATGGTTGGAATGTGGGAGGAGGAGGGGGTGTCCTGGTCTAGGGGATGTGCCATGAAGATGGCTCCATCATGAAGTGACTGTAGTCTTCATGGCCCAAGTCTGTAGCCACCTCTGGTGGGTGTCACTCTAGATAGGATGGAGATGTGCCTGATGGAGTCTTTGGAAATAACAGCCAACAGAGCAGCTGGGGGGTGGAGAATGGGTATCAGTGAGCTCTGGGGGCCTGGTTCAGTGTACAAACTTAAGGAGACGAATGCACGTGAAAGGTCACAGCCCCTGCAGAGATGTCTGGTCACTTATGTGTCTATGTGTGTAACTGAGGGATTGTGGGGAGGCTGGCAGCATGTGTACATGCTTGTGTGTTGTTAAGTGTAGACACGTGCATGTGTGTGGGGTGCATGTGAGCCAGTGTATCTTCTGAGCGCCTGTGTTATGGTATGAAGGGGAGGGGACATGTTGTGGCCCATGTACATTCCTCTTTAGCTCTGCCTCCTCCTCATATGGACAGATCACTGAAGCTGTGAATGGGGCTGGAGACCCTTTCTCAGCAGTTCCAAGGGTGAGGGCAATGTTGCATGCCTCCCATAACGAATATAAGTTATCCATCCATCCCCAGCCAGTGCCTTTGAAGGAAGGAGCTGTGGAGGCACTCTGTGTTGATTACTGCTGCTGGCAAATTGGACACTGGGCAGAGGCAGTAGCCAGTCAGGTTTTCAGTTTTGGTAAGGGGAAGTTTATGCTGTTGGACCAAGTTCCTAGCTTCCATCCTCTGCCATCATGGCTTCTTCATGTGCCCATTGAGCAAGCATTGGGCTGGTGAGGGGAGCAGGGTGACCGACAGCCACAGAGCATATACAGCTGAAAGTTGTGGATAAAAACACTGTTGCCCAGAAGCAGGTTCAGGTGCTTTGGGGAGAATTGTAATGAAGTTGGAAAAGAGTACCAATACGCCCAAATGGAGGCAGGGCTGCCTTTAGTGCTGTTAATAGTGAATGCCTTGGCAATTTTGGACCAAAGTACAGGGTGCTCTGTGACCTAATGGTGGTGATGGGTTTTGTCTGAGGAGAGGCTGGCAGTGTCATAGGACCATCATGGCACAGGGCTGCACAGTGCTTATTGGTTGCTTCGGTTTCATTTCAGGAATGGAAGTTATCTCTTGGGTCTAGTGGTCCCACTCCTGATCCTTGGATCTTTTCCTTGGGCTTAGTTGAGGACTCACACATGCCTTGCTATTCAAAAAAAAATGGGCTTTTATTCTACCTAGTGCTATTACTAGCAGGGCCAGCCTCAGCCTATGTGTGTAGGTGTAGGTGTGTGTGTGTGTGTGTGTGTGTGTGTGTGTGTGTGTGTGTATGTATGTGTATGTGTGTATGGGGTGGGTGATGGTCGGAATTACCCTAGCTTCATCATAGAAATATTGGGGAACCTGGAATAAGTTCATCTGAACTCGGTAAGGGCCTTACTCATGCTTCTTCTGGACACAGCTCTGGTAGGCCCTGTTCAAACCGCAAACCAAAGTTTGGAGTGAATGGGGCTGTGGACCCTTTCTCAAGCATCTGCCCTCAGAACTTCTTCCAAGTTCCTCCTAGCATTCCCAGCTGCTGCTCACTCCTTTATCTCACTGGCCTATTCTGTGACCTCTGTAGCCCCTGGCCACTGTGGGGATGGCTTAGCTAGTTCCCCAGTTCTCCAGGCCATACTGTGGTCCTTTGAATTACAAGGATCTTTGTGCTTGTCTGTCCGTGTTTCCCAAAGGTCATTAAACTGCTTTTCACCACTAGCCCTCATCTGAGGGTCTGCACCGAGGGACTGACCAACATTTCTCCTAACGGTAGCAATGGTTGATCAGATGACCCATCCCTGGTACCAGCTTTGAGGAGGATCAGCCCTTCCCTAACCCCAGCAGAAGGTGCACTAGAGTTCTGATTTCTTCTAACAATAGTATCCAGGCTGTTCACCTCTTAGCCTTCTGCCTCCTACTTAGCACAGCTAGGGTTCCTAGGAAACCTGTCTCCCCCATCAGTCGGTCCCATTTCCCTTTATCCCTCTCGGCTGCATCTCTATCACTCTCTGAATGCTGCACTGGTAGCCTCTCTGGGTTCCTAGGCAGTGCTCAGCTTGCAAGGTGACAGGTTTTCCTTCCTGACAGTTGAGACTGATCATGTGGTCTGAACTGGACAGACTAGTCCTTGAGTGTAACTGTGGCCTCCAATGGCCCCCACCTATGTAGGGCAGCTCTCTGGGGTGACTCCTGGGGTTGCTCTGGTTCAGTGTTCGTCCTTCAGCAGCCTCCCCTTCCCTTTCTTTGTTATTTCAAAAACACCTCATTTTTGGAGTTAATCTCTCCCATCTCCAGAGAGGGAGATGATTGGACTAGGTTAGCCCTGAGGGTATTTCCTGCTTGGCTGAAAATGCCCCTCCAGAGTAGTCTTTATCCCAGCCCCGGGTCTGTCCTGAAGCTGCTGAGTTCCCCACCTTCTCACCTGTCCTGGAGGTGTCATCTTGGGCTTCTTTTCTGGCTGGTCCGAAGTCTCCAGAGCAGTCAGATTCCCTAGAGGTTTACTTGGAGAGACCTTGCCTGCCATTTGGGACCCTCTTCCCCTGTCCGCTACTGGTTGCCTCCACTGTGACAGCTATTCTAGTCCCTTGCCTGGCTAGCTGCTGACACAACTTCTGCTCACCTTGGCTCTGCTCCTGACAATCATGATCAGGTATCTTGGCATTTTAATGAGGGATGACCACTTCCTCCCCACCTCCCAACTCGGCCTGCTCTGAATATTCCCAAGGGGCTTGAAATCCACTGGGTCACTAACTCACTGCCTCACTGGGCTTCCCTTTGGGGGAACATTCCCCCGGCCCCCACCTACTAGCTGTGCATTCTGACCTGGGAGGCCTGATGACTCTCCTTTCCTGGGGACTCTCATGGTGGCCTGCCAGCTCCTGTCCTTGCTTTTGCCACCCAAGCAGGCCCCTGGCAGCCGTACCACACTTTCCCCTCCCCTCTCCTGCCCTGAGCCAGTATACAGGCAGCGCTTGTGAGGCTGCTGAGGGTTTTTACTGCTCCTAACCACAGGGGAACAGAAAGGGGAAGAAAATCAACAAGGAAGTTACACAGTTCCATGCTGACTCCCAAGCCCCACAGGTGGAGTTTCAGCCTGCTCAGTGGCTTAAGACGCCATGCCAAAATACACACACACACACACACACACACACACACACACACACCTTCCACACATCTGTTTTTTTTAGGTTTGGTAAGTGGAGAAAATGGCTCCTAAGTGAGGAGGCAGCTGTGAAGTCAAAGGGTCTTAGTTTTGGATTTAGAGAGAGCTAGGTTTGCATCCTCAGTTTGGTCTAGGTTTGAGCCTCAGTTTCCTTATCTGTAAAAGGAGGGTTTTTTTGTTTTTGTTTTTGTTTTTTTTTAAATAAGATTAACGTAAGGATTAAACCAGATGATTCTAGGTTTCAGATCTGTAGCCTGAAACCCAGTTCCTGGCTCAGAGGAGAGCATTTGTGGATGCTCTTGGTGCTATTGGTGAGGGTGCTATTGGTGTGGATGCTATTGGTGAGGAAGACTGGCATGCCTGTTGCTTAATGGAAATGCCCTCTGTCCTGCCCCGCTCCTTTCTCTCTCTCCTGCTTCCCAGGAGGCCTTTTCCTGACTGATTACTCCACCTGCTCACCCCGCAAGCTGAGTCCTTTCCGCTCCTTTGCCAGCACCGAGCTCTTCCACTTCCATGTTCCTGAGGACACATTCCTGGCTGTTTGGAACCTCATCATCTTCAAGGAGCAAGGGGGAACTTTTGGGGACCACTGCCCAGACCAAAGTGTGACTGTGTGAGTGTCTGAGTTAATTTCCCAACCCCACTTCCAATCCCTGACCACTTTCCAGACTAAAGTGTGACTTTAACTGACCTCCCGACCCTGACCCCAACCCGTGTCCAGATTGAAGTGTGACTGAGTGAGGGCCATGACCTCTGTCACATGACCACTTCCGGACTACTGTATGACTGTGCAAGTGCTTGAGCTGATCTCTCACCCGTGGCCCCTGACCTGGAACCACTTTGTTGAATGTGTCAGTATAGGGAATCTATTTGTTTTATCGGTGAAGAGTGACAGTTCTTTTCTTTCTTTCTTTCATTTCCTGCCTCCCACCCCATTGTCTGCTTTCCTCCTCTCCTAATTCTGGTCCCCCAGGTATTTCCGGTCCGGGGCACCCCCTGTCATCAATCCCCTGCATACACACTTCCCAGGGGACACAGCTGTGCCTGGGGTTTTCTCACTGACCCTCAGCTGGACACTGCCCAACCGCACCTCAGGCATCTTTAACGTCAGCAGCCCCTTACCTGGGGACTGGTTCTTGGCTGCCCACCTTCCCCAGGCCCACGGCCACATCTCTGTCAAGGTGGGTTGATGTTGCCCAGGCTCGGGGGTCCAGAACTGCCCTTCCATCTCTGCTGAATTCCCCCCACAGGCTCTCTGGCACACCAGCCTTGTGTCAGGGTGGGCAGCAGCACAAGGGTGGCTGGGGCGGGGCATGGCTAAAGGCCAGCAGGTCACCCAGTGGGTCAGAGGCCATGATCTGGAGGAGGCAACTTGGCAGCCCCAGGAGGACATGCTGGGTCCAGGTAAGCTGAAGGGAAAGTTGAGAATCTGGAGTCAGAGGCTCTGGCACAGGGGAGTAGTGCCGCCTCCTAGTGGAAGGCACAAATGTTAATCAAGGTGAACAGAAGCCAGCTATGGGCTGGTCCAATCTGCTGCACACACCCAGGACTGGTTTTATTTTACATCTTGATTGACAATAGCCCTGAAGACTCTCTTAGGCCACGGCCCAGTATTTAGTCCATCTGGGAGAATGCATTCCTCTTGCATCATAATTTCAGACAGCTTCCTACACCTTTCAGAAGACCACAAGAGAAGCTCTTCCTTGCTAAAAGGAGGCTTTGGGCAGCTAGTGTCCATCCTGGCCTTTGCCTCACTTTTCTCCAAATATCAGCCACCCCAAGCACTTATTTCACAGAGGTTGTTAAAGACTGAAGGGCAGGTTCAAAGGTCAGATGTCTCTCTGGTTTGGAGTGGAAGGAAATGCTGCAATGTTTTCCTGCCACTCTCATGGATTAGGCCAGACAGGTCTCCTACTCCTGTTCACTGGAGGAGAAGCAGGGGGTGTGCTGAGCTGGCTGTTGTCAGAGTGGGATGGCCACGTGCATGGGGCCTGTGGTGAGGGTGAAGAAACGAGCAAGAACAGAGCGAGGATTTAAAGAAGAGGACTCTTAGCACTCAGAAATGGGGTGAATAGTGCCTTTGAGTGAGCTGAGACTCACATAAGGACAAGGGTGCTGGCACTGCTATTGTCAGAGATGGGAAGTAGGGCTGAGGTAGTGTCTCTAGGCCTCAGTGACAGGGCTGTTTTTCCTGAGAGTGATGTGGATGTGCAAGAGAACTCCCCATCAAGGCCTGTGAGCCTGCTGAAGGACAGCATGTTGGGAGCTAGCTTGGAAAGGGCCCTAGGTTCTAGGTAGGCCTTGACTCTCATCAGAACTGAGGGTTCTTCTGTTAGAAGGAATGTCTTCGTAGGTCTTTGGCAAAATCCCAACAGGGATGTTCCTTATCCCAACTCTGATCCTTGACCCACTTTGTAAGAACTGACAGGGAAAATCCTCCTGAAGCCTGGCTCTAGTTATCCAAAAACCTTTCTAGGTGAGCAGGAACCTAGGGCCTAGGCCTGGGCTGGGACTGTGGGAGCTGAGGCCCAGTTAGAAGTGGTCAGGATTGCTTATGGCTACCAGATTGGGACAATGGGGAATAGAGATAGTAGTTCAGAGAAAAGCTGCTCAGACCCTAAAGGGTGATTCAAGTGCCCAGACCAAGGGGGAGCTGGGCAGTGAGGAAATAACTAGGTCTGACATGTGCATTTGCATCTAGACATGGGAAGCGGGGCCTGGGGAACTTGGTACCAAACTGGAACCCTGGTCAGAGCTTCCCCAGGTGTGTGGTGACGCTAGACAGAAGAGGACCATCCCACCGTGCCCACGAGTGGCAGTGGGTCTGGATGCCGTGAGAGATGTAGTGCTTCCATCAGCCCTGTTTGAGAGGTTGATGGGGCAAGGATCTTGGGTCTGGTCCTTCTAAGAATTAGATTAACTTCTATAGTCTTATGTGGTCCTCAAAGGGTTCTTCAGCTCTCCAGATCCTGGTTAATTTCCAGGATTCCAGCCTGTGGGTTAATTGTCTAGAGCATTCCTCCATCTTCTCAACTTGTTTCCTTCCCCTACTATGGCATGCTTCCTGTAAGGCTTGAACACAGGAATTTATGTGGGTTTAGGGTTATCCTTTGGTGGGAACTGAAGAGTCCCAGCGATAAGAAGGCAATGTGTTTCTAGGGTCCTTCTCAGCTTTGGGGATGAGCTCAGATCTCCCTTTAGCCTTAGTCCTTTAGTACCTGCTTTGTGCCAGGCCTTGGGTTGTGTGCTGGGGACACAGAGAAAAATAAGATGCATGTTCGATATAAGAAATGTTTTAGGAGGATAAAGGGGAGATGGCTAACTCAGCTTGCTAGCGTGGTGGAGGTGGTATTGGAAACTGTTAAGCGGTGAGGTCTGAGGTTGAGAAGACAGGGAAGGGCATTCCAGGTGGTGGGAGTAGCATGGCCCAAAGTTTAGAAGGAACTGAAGTGGCTCAGTGTGGGCTGGTGTTGGGGTGGTGAGGAAGGTAGAGGGTTGAGCAGAGGCCAGATCACGAAGGGCCTTGACATTTGAACTGTATCCTGAGCGTGATAGGGAGCCCTGAAAGGTTGTAAAAAAGAAGTGACTTACCTGGTCCGGGCCACCCTCGTGAACTCTAGTCCCACACTTCTGCCAGACCCTGTGTCTGTGTTATTTACTACGTATTCCTAGCCTCCAGTGCAGAGTCTGGCACATGATGCCTTTTCACGTCCTTTCCTTGTCCCTTTCTTCCTACCAGCCACTCTGTCTTGTCCCCGGCCTCCATCTCCTTGCCTTTCCTGTTTTGGATCGTGTGTTCATTCTAAGGTGCCCAGTTGCCAGTCTGCTCTGAGGGGCTGGCCTTTGGGTTGTGGATACCATTTGGCACCCAAATGGCTCATGAGGGGAAAGTACTCCCAAATGTCTAGAGTGCAGGTTCTAATCCTTCCTCTTCCTGTGTCTAAGATTTGAAAAAGTAGGTAAAATAATGAAAGCAACTACGAGGAAAGTGAAGAAGTCGACTGTACAGGAGAAAGGATTCTGTTGAATACACCGACTAGGACCACACGTGACTCAATATCTCAGCTGAGGTGGTTAGAATCTGCTAATAGTGCAGCTGCTTTTCCTCCTCCTAAATTAGTTTATTTATTTTTTGAATAGGCAATCCGTGCACCTGGTACAACATTCAAAAGGTACAAAAGATATACAGTGGAAAGTAAATTTTCCTCTTCCGTTCTTCCAGTCTCCAATTCCCCGCCCCAGAGTTAACTAGTAACTAGCTGTTAACTAGTTCCCTATATTACTCTTTTCTTTTTGAAACACCTTCCCTTCTTGGCCTCTGTGACTTTACAGAACTGTCCTGGTTTTCCCACTGCCCACTCCTCTGTCTCCTTTCCTGGCCTCTCCTCTGCTTGATCTCCAGGTTGTAGTGGCCCAATGCTTGGTCCTCGAACAATTCCTTTTTCACTTTTCTATTCTCTTGCTTGGTGTTCCAGCACAATAATTTAAAATACCATCTATATGTTAATGCTTCCACAAGTATTCAGCCAGTCCTAATTTCTTTGAATCTCAGACTATATCCCACTGCTTACTTGACATCTCCAACTGGATGTCTAAGAAATGTCTCATACAGTATTTAGTAAAATCAAATCAAAGTGAAGCTAAAAGTATAAAACTCTTTAATTTCCATTTCACTGCTCCCAGTCCATGCTTCTTCTTTCTCTAGTCATTGTGATCTTCCTCAGGAAATTGCACTGTCATCCACCCATTGCTCAAGCCCCAAATTAAATGCCCCAAATCCTTGATTTTTCTTGTCTCCTTATTCCTCACAACCAATCTGTAAAGAAAAAGTCTTGTTGACGCTACTTCTGAGGCATGCCCTGAATGCATCTACAGCTCTTCATTTCCACTTCTAGCACAGCTTCTCTGCTTTCTCCAGGGCTACCACAGTAGCCTCATAAGTGGTCTTCCTGCTTTCACCCTTGCCCCCTGAAATCTGTCCAGCACTCGTTTGCTTCTACACTGATTGGTGCTTTCTGCCTCTGGGCATGGGCTCAGCTGTGCACTTGCTATTCCCGCAGAGAAGGCTAAGTGTCTTTGGGCATCTTCAGTCTGCAAGCCCCACCCAGAGCCTGGCACTGGCCAGCCCGCTCAGGCCTTTCTGAAGAAACCCAGCCCATACATACGAGGACATTCTAGGAATATATCTACCATGCCTTAGACTCCAGGATCTTTCAGCCTGTAGCCCATCCACATCTCACTTTTGCCTCTCCTAGTTTCTTGAGCTTCCTTGCCTGTGCCCTGGGCCTCCCCGACTGCTGATGTTCTTCTGGCCTCTTGGCTCAGCTGGGACTCTCACCTGGCGTCTGCCCTGGCAGCTCTTGAGGACCTGACTTCCGGTGCTCTTTCTCTGGTCCCATCACTGGGTGACGGTTCCCTGCATCTTCCCTGGTCTCCACTGACTAAACAATCCCTCTGCATGAAGAGGGGGGACTGGCTGTGCACGTTACACAGTTGAAGGAAGGAGCACGTCTTAACCAAACAGGTCATGTCCACTGATCTTTCATTGAATCAAACGCAAGTAAAACTCCAAAACGTGGAGCAAAGTGTTCCTTCCCTGGACTGTCTAGCAAGGAAATGGGCCACCACTGGAGCATGAGCCCCCACCCTTGGGACTCATTCACTACAAGATTATTGTGGTGGTGATTCTTGCCATAGGAGGTGGGGTCAGTGCAGTGACTTATGAGAGTCTTTTGGTTCTTAGGGTTTGACACCAAACCTGAGCATCTAGGTTGGTTCAGGAGCTCTCTGAAGGGACCCCCGTTTTGACACCCATTCTTTAACAGCTATTTTAGCACCTAGTGTGTGCCAGATGGTGTGCTAGACACTGGGGATGCAAAAGGCACAGACCTTCCAGCCTTTTGGAGCTTTGCTGGAAGTCAGTGCCTTGGCTGGCTTGTTCTGAGCCATGGAACTCAGTGGGATGTCAGGGCCTGGAACTTTTGTCCCAGAACAGAGTTTGAAGGTATGTCCTAATTAGGAGCCCCCACCTCCCCTTAACTGTGAGGTCTGTAGGGCTCATATAGCTGCATGTGCTGCAGAAGAGGAACTGCGACAAATGGGACTGAGCTTACTGGAGAGTGATGAGGCTCTGCGAGCCATGGGGTGTCAACAGAGAAGGAGCTGGGGATTTTCTCCAGAAGAGAAGCTGGGGGAGACGTGGTTGATCTCCTTTAGCAGCAGAAGAAACACAGTCAGGCTGAGGGACCAGACGGATCAGTGGGTCCCTTGAAGGCAGAGTTGGGGCAGGGGCATCAAAGATGACAGGATTTGGCTTTAGCAAGGTCAGCGCTTCCCCCAGGTGGGATGATCCATTTACTGATTGATTAATTCAGCAAACATTCATCTGTGAGGTATGCACTCTATGTGAGGCCCTGTGTCTGGAGGAACAAACATCAAATAGGACAGGGTTCCTGTTCTCAAGCTGCTTATAGTCTGGAGGTTGCCTGGGAAGTAATGAGTGGCCCTGCACTCATTACCTGTGTAGGGCCGCTCATTACCTGGGTGTAATAAGTGTGAAAGCAGAGGCTGGACAAGCACGTGGGAGCGGGGCAGGGTGAGGACTAAAGGAAATTAAAGGTTGAGATTGGTGGCGGGGAGAGTGAGGGGGCTGGATTGGAGGCCTTGAAAGAGCTTTCCACCCCACCCCACTTTGCCTAAAAGAGCCAGTGTTCTAAGTTCCTGAGCCTGCTCAGGGAATGGGCTGGTTGGAGATCACAGTGCTGCTGGGCTGGCCCAGAATGCTCAGGGGGAGGGGTTAGATTGGGAGAAGGGGCAAGCCAGGCCTGATTGTCAGGAGGGCCTGGGTTTGAATCCCAAAACCTCAGCCAGTGCTGAGGATCCCAGCAGACCTTGCAGACTGAGGTGGGACAGAGATGACCAGAAATGACTGCTCAGGCAGGAAGGACCTGGAATTCAGAGAGACCTGGGTTAGAGGCCTGGGAGTGGTAGCCAGGGTGGGGGTTTCTCCCCAGCCCGCCCAGCAGGTTCTGTTTGCCTTGGTTTAGTCACACCCCTGCTGTCTCTCCCTCTCCTGCCACCCCTGCTTTTGTCCCAGGGTCTCCAGGATGAGTGTCAGTACCTCCTTCAGCCGCAGCTGATTGTCCGGCGTTTGCTGGACGTCGCTGTGCTGGTTCCTGGCCGGCCCTCAGAGCAAACCCTCTCCCCACACAATCGCTCAGCCCTGTACAAGTAAGTCAAAGACTCCCCACACCTAGTCCTTTCCCTCTTCTGTGGCCTCATACAGGCTGCAGGGTTCTCTCTTGGCTTCTCCACCTACCTGCCTGGTCCCTGGGTGGGATCCCTGCGTCCCTCCCTCCCAGCACAGAGCAGGAGACCTGAACAGGCCTCCTTCCCACCCTGTGCCCCCTCCTTCCTAGTGCTTCCCT
Source organism: Pan paniscus (assembly GCF_029289425.2). Lineage (NCBI taxonomy): Eukaryota > Metazoa > Chordata > Mammalia > Primates > Hominidae > Pan > Pan paniscus. Next base: position 88,747,339 of record NC_073260.2, on the reverse strand, counting down.
TGCCCTGTGTTCCTCTCGCCTCTGTTTGTGCCTTCTTACCCCCAACCTCTCCTCTGCCCAGGGTCTTTGTGCCCAGCTTCACTTACAGGGTTTCAGCACAGCTGGTGTGTGTGGGGGGCCGTGGGGTATCTGCCTGCCCCCTGTCACTGCGTCTGCGTCCCAAAGCCCCACCCCTGCACAACTCAAGCTCTGTGGCCTGTGGAGGTGCCTCAGGATGCCAGCTGGAGCTGGCACTGCCCCCCTGGGGGCACTGGGTCTACGTGCGTGTGGAAACGTCATCCCGGGGCCCTGGTAGGACCATCCGCTTCCAGCTGTGTGTGCGGTTGCAAGGTCAGAACCCCTGCATTTGCCCCAGTCTGTGTAGACATCTGTGGTTGGGAAGTGACTTGGGTGGCTGTGTTCAGTGGCCCTCTGCCATATCCCTACAACCTCCCCTCCCCATCCCAAGCTCCTTCATGCTCCCTGAAGCCATCACACTTGGAGCTCCAAGTTATTGGAAGGCCTTTAGATAATTTTTTTTTTTTGCATCTGACTTGAGACAACTAAAGGACCTCATTACTTTCTTTGATTTAATCTCTCAGTTTCCTGGGGTAGGCAGGGACATCCAGGACCTCTGGGACACTGTCCTTGCCAAAGCCCTTGCAAGTCAGTGAGACAGCCTCTCATACTTAGTATCTGTTTCAATAGTGTCTTCAATGCCTTTAGGGAGGGATAGATGACCTCAGTTCCCTCCAGTGTGGTATTGCATTAGCTGTCACCATTAGGAAACCCCTATGACCCTGGATGCCCCACACTCCCAAGGGACATCGCACTAGTTCTCATCCTTCCCCACTCTTTGCGAAATCCTGTCTAGCTCAGATCTGTTTATGAGTAAGTTCAGGACTGTAAAGGCTGCAGGCCCAAGCTCTGGTTTCCTCTGCCCCACAGAGTGCCCACAGCCCGGCCTGCTCCGAGCCCTGGTCCCTGGAGCTGCCATGAACATGCCCCAGTCCCTGGGCAACCAGCCACTGCCCCCAGAGCCGCCATCCCTTGGAACCCCTGCGGAGGGGCCTGGGACCACGTCCCCACCCGAGCACTGCTGGCCAGTGCGCCCGACTCTGCGCAACGAGCTGGACACCTTCTCTGTCCACTTCTACATCTTCTTTGGCCCAAGTGTGGCCCTTCCCCCTGAGCGCCCAGCCGTGTTCGCCATGAGGCTGTTGCCAGTGCTGGACAGTGGAGGCGTCCTCAGCCTGGAGCTCCAGCTCAATGCGGTACTCTTTATGGAGAGTGGGGAGGTTGCTCTGCCAGGGAGCTTGAAGGGGAAGGTGTCAGGGGTGTTGGGGTGTTTACCTCCTCCAGGAAGCCTGTCCAGGTTGCTCCCACCCATCCTGACAATTAGGGACCATGGCTCAGCCCAATTCTGGTCAACAAACATGTCCTGAGTATTCACTCTGCTACAGATGGGCGGGTCAACCAGGTCAACTCAGTGTCTGGGGTTTCCCAGTTTTGTAGGCTCACTTCCTGCTCATTACTGGCCTTTCACTATGGTAGTTGTTAACCTTTTCTTGCAAATCTCCTTTGATGGGGAGTTTACCACCTCTTGAGGCCACACAGTTCATGTTTGGATAGCGCTGATTGCCAAAGGCATTCCTGACATCCCATCAAAATCTGTCTCCATGAATTTTTTACCCACTCATCTTTGATTCAGTGGGTAAAAGCCATATCCAGAAGCCATTTCCAGTAAATCTATCTCTGTCCTGTTCTTTTTTAAAGCAACAGACTTAATTTTTTTTAGAGCAGTTTTAGGTTGAGCAGAAAGCACAAAGTTCTCATATACCCACTCTCTCACGTTTTCCCCTATTATTAATATCTTACATTAGTATGATATATTTATTACATCCCAGTCCTATTTTTACAGCCCTTCAGATGTTACCTGCAACTACCCAAAAGCTGAAGAACCTCAGTGTCTTAGGGGTCTTGGTATTTGGATCTCTCCCCTTCCTTCGCTATCTCACCTGGTCATACTTCTAGTGGTCACTGTGTCTCTGAAATAAGTGATCTGAGGTGGTCGGACCGGGGTACCAGGTAACAAGACTTGTATTTGTGCTGCCTGAGATTGAGTTGCCTTTTTCAGCAGCTGCATTACACTGTGGGATCACCCAGGGCTTGTGGTGAACTGAGATCCCTGGGTCTTTTCCCTTTACTTCCTTTGTATTTTCTTCAAACCAGTTGTATACATTTACTTTTTTATTATAAGAGTAATAGGATCACATAAAAACTTTGGAAAATAAGGGAAAATATCTCCCTAATGCAACTGTTTAACCCTTTTTTTTTTGAGACGGAGTCTCACTCTGTTGCCCAGGCTGGAGTGTAGGAGTGTGATCTCGGCTCACTGCAACCTCCACTTCGCAGGTTCAATCGATTCTTGTGCCTCAGCCTCCAGAGTAGCTGGGATTACAGGAGTGCACCACCACACCCAGCTAATTTTTTGTATTTTTAGTAGAGACTGGGTTTCACCATGTTGCCCAGGCTGGTCTCAAACTCCTGGACTCAACTGATCCGCCTGCCTCGGCCGCCCAACATGTTGGGTTTACAAGTGTGAGCCACTGTGCCTGGCCCACAGCTGTTTTTGGTTTATGTCCTCCCGTGTCTTTTCCACATTAATTACTTTGTTTATCTAGTTGTAATCAAGGGGCATATACATTTTGGTGCCAATTCGCATCTTGTATTTTTGCAGTGAATTTTTGAACCTGAATGGAAGAATTTATGTCCCTCCTTGAGGTATTGCCTAATACTGGTTTGGAACTCGGGCCTTCTCCACTTTGTGTAATTCACACACTTGCAAAGCCAACTTTTTGTACTTCTTAGTCATTACTGTCAGCGTTAAGACTGAGATGAGGGCGGAGCCCTATGTTGGCCCATTAGAGAATATCTTCAGCTTAGCTCTTCCCTGAGCCAGGGATCCTTTTAACTCTACTATCCTCCAGCCCTGAGAGCAGGGACCGCTTTCCCATCAGCCAACCTGAGGCCTGGTCTGTGGCTTCATGTGGTCTTTTATGGGACATGGCTTAGAACTTTCTAGTCGTCCTGTTAGAGCCATTTATTCAACCTGAAGATATTTCTTATTTACATAATCAAATTCTCTCTTTGTTCTAGCTAAGACTGTATGTATTTTGTGTTTGCTTATTGCCATGCCTCTGGGCAATGACAGTGAGATCTTGATTCGACCTTGAAACCGTAGACCCTGAATTAGAGGACAGCCTTACGCATACTTGTTCTTTCTTCCTCAGTACCCTGAGAATAGAAGCCTAGCCCTCCTGCAGCCCCTCACCCTTTCCCTCTCTGCATTCCCATCCATTCACTTTAATGAGCATCTGTTTACATTCCATCCATCTGCATTCTATGACGCGTGCTAAGCACCTCAGCCTGTTCTGTTTATTCTGAAAGGTATTTCCGCCAAATATTTTGATTTTTTTTTCTCCCCTTGGATCAAGAACTGGACATTTGGATCAGAGAACTGCATATACTTTTTTCTTTGGCTCCCTCCTAGAAAGACTTTCACTGAGTAATACTTTGGCATATTGCCCCGGGCTTGCATTGAAGGAAGTTATATAAGGAAGTTGTATGAAACTCACTCTTGTGGCTGAGGACAGGATGCATGACAACACACAGTGCCGCTTTGATGAGAATTTATCTCAGAACTTCCCCTTTGGATGCTGTGATTCTCCAGAGACTCTGATTAGCTTTTATATTATGTAGTTGCAAATCTGGTAACTCATGATACTTCCTTTGCTTTGGTTGCTTGGAAGTCAGTATCAAATATATGGCCTACCTTAGGGACAGACTTTATTTTCCTGTCCTGATTTTTAAGTTTCCCTCAGGCATTTATTATATTCTATTTTATGTAAGCTGCCTCAAATCCTTCTTGAATGAGGTGAGCTTATGGCATCCTGTTGCCTTTATTCTTGTAGACAACCCCTTACATTTACTCTTGCAGATATCTGGTTTCTTTTAATCCCAGCCAGGTTGCTACATTTAATCTCTTGGGCATTCTGTTACCACTGTTCAGTACCTAGGATCATTTCACCTGAGTTGGAGTGAGTGTCTTCATGCTCCACCTGTCTTGGGGTCCAGGTGAAGATGATGGGAAACCTTACAATTGCCTTTGTCCACAATTAGTTTCTATAACTGGCAACAGCCCTCCTTCTCCTTAATGAGCTAGATAGGACTGAAAAAGAGGGTGTTCTCTCTTGCTTGGACAGAATTGAAACACTTCTGCCCAAAGAACAGATTCAAAATTGGGCCTTGCCGTCTCATCAGTCCTTGAAAGATTTCTGCTGTGGAGGATCTGTTGTTTTTCAGTTTTTCTGTTCTGAGAATGGAGGTGAGAGAGCAGCTTTGGCGTGGAGAGCGCCGGGAGGAATGGGCTGTCCTTGGAAGGTGTGGGTTAACAGGGGTGGGAGTCTGAGGGTGGCGGTGGGTGGAGCTGGAGGATGTGGCGGCCTCACTTCCATACCTGCCCTCCCCAGAGCTCCGTGCGCCAGGAAAACGTGACGGTGTTTGGATGCTTGACTCACGAGGTGCCCTTGAGCCTGGGGGATGCAGCAGTGACCTGTTCCAAAGGTGAGGTGAGGAATGGGGGAGGAGAGGAAGCTGCAGTGTGGGGGTGGTGGTGGCGGGCAGAGGTGAAGGTGGGGAGGGATGGAATGGAGGAATGATAGGCTAGGGTTCCGGGAAGTGGGAGCAGGTGGGTGAGGGTTCTTGGGTTCTGACCCCTCCTCCCTCTCACTGACTCCTTCCTTCTCCCTTCAGAGTCCCTGGCCGGCTTCCTCCTCTCTGTCAGTGCCACCACCAGGGTTGCCAGGCTGCGAATCCCATTCCCGCAGACGGGGACCTGGTTCCTGGCCCTCCGCTCCCTGTGCGGGGTGGGGCCTCGGTGAGCGGTGCGGGGCGGGGCCGGGGCTGGGACCGGGACTTGGCGGGGGTGGCCCGGGGCCCCAGGTGACTGCGAGTTTGTGCGCAGGTTCGTGCGGTGCCGCAACGCGACGGCCGAGGTGCGGATGCGCACCTTCCTGTCCCCATGCGTGGACGACTGCGGGCCCTACGGCCAGTGCAAGCTGCTGCGGACACACAATTATCTGTACGCAGCCTGCGAGTGCAAGGCCGGTGAGCGGGCTGGCGAGGGAGCGGGCTGCGGTGGACTGGAGGTGGACCTGCTGGGCCTGTGGGCAGGCGGCGGGAGTAGGGGAGTGCGCAGCCTGAATTGGGGACGGGTTTGGCAGAGCCGGGGTGAGACCACCCTCCACAAGCTGTGGCGTAGGCCCATAGCTGCCGTCTGTTCTCTTCCATTCTGTGCCTTCCCCACCCGCAGGGTGGAGAGGCTGGGGCTGCACCGACAGTGCAGATGCGCTCACCTATGGATTCCAGCTGCTGTCCACACTCCTGCTCTGCCTGAGCAACCTCATGTTTCTGCCACCTGTGGTCCTGGCCATTCGGAGTCGATATGTGCTGGAAGCTGCAGTCTACACCTTCACCATGTTCTTCTCCACGGTATGCGGTGGTGTCTGCATCTTATCACTGGGTGCTTGTGCATGGTGGTGGGTCACAGTCTGTATTTCCACCACGTTCTCCGAGGGTTTGGGAATGTCTGTGCCTTCACTGTGTCTTCTACAGACAGAGACAGCAGTGCTTCCCAAACTGTCATGCATAGATAATGGTCATTTTTGTAAGGCACATTGGAGTAAATGAACAAAACTGTTTGCAACTTAATAAAGTAAGTTTGGGCCTCCAGCTGTTCCACACTCTGTCCACCCTGAGGGCTGAGGGGACCTTTACTCAAATCATGGGCCAAGAAACTGGCCTAAAGTATGGATTTGTGTCTGCACAGTCACCATGTTCTCTGTATGGGGGCAGGAAATCTATGCTTTCCCCCACACCTCTGCACACAGTGTCTTCATCTTCACCACATTCTTCCATGATATGAGAGCTAGCTAGCTACTCTGAGCTCCCCTTCTCCGTCGCACTGGGGACCTGCACATCGTTAGCACGTTCGTTCCTGTGGTCTGAAATGGCGTTCCCATTCAGTCACCATGCCACCTTGATTTCTCATGGGAACTTTGGAAAGATAGAGGGGATCTGTCTATTGGGGGATTATAGGACAATCTGACTCTCAGAGTCCTGAGAAGCTTTACAGACTCAACTATGTCCTGAGGCATTGTCGGAAGTGGCAGTGTCATATCACATCCCAGCTCAAAGGAGTGCATTTTGATGAAGATTAATATAGTTTAAAACCCCTCCATTCCCATTGCAGAATCGCCACAATCTCTTTCCTGTGTTTTCCTCACTCCTCCATAATCAGAAAAGTTCATTATAAGCAAGCGTCCAGAAACTATAAGGAAAGGTAGAGAAGTGAGCCTGCTAATGTTACTTAACCCCCAAGTAGACTTTTTACCCCTGAAGTGTCACATCTGGGAATCTTTTCAACTCATCTCTAGGCTCTTGGCACCATGTGACATGCATGTGAGCACTGCAAAAACTCTTAGATGGTTTCAGACTGCTCAGGCCTTGTCAGCAAGGATATCACAGAAAGCAAGACAGGCCTTCCTGGCATCCTGCATTACTAGGTCAGACATATGTCTAAATTAGAAAAATCATACTTCTCATCTGGGAGAAAGCAGGGGCAAATGTGCTGAAACTGAGGGGCCTGGGTCCTCCTGGAGATTCATCCAGAGATGAGGAAGAAGAGACTGCAACCATGCTGCAGAGAGAGATCTTGGCCCTTTAAGCTGGGTGAGAAGCATATACCCCAGTTTTGCTTGATTGGCCCCTTTTTAGGCCTGCCCCCACAGTGCCTCATTCTATTTTTATGTTAGACACTGTTTCTCTTTCGTATTGCCAGATGCCCTTTCTACTGTGGCTCACCAAATCCTCCAGCAACAGCTGTTCTACCAGCCCACTCTCGGCTACATGCAGATCGAATGTGATTCATAATTAGTAAGAATACCTAAGTGTGTCAGGAGCCTGAAGCATGTAGGGAGAGCATATTCACTCTCTGGACTTGACACAAGTATCCTGATTGGCTCCAGAATGTTCAGTGCTAGATGACTCTTCCTTATCTGGATACAGTGGCTGTCAGCCTGAAAAGACCTTCCCTGTAGCAGGAGTACTAGGAGAGCCTCAAGTGCCTGGCACCACATAAAAAGCTCCTGCTTTCTTTCTTTTTTTTTTTCTTTTTTATTTTTTTGAGACAGAGTCTCGCTGTGTTGCCCAGGCTGGAGTGCAGTGGCGCGATCTTAGCTCACTGCAACCTCCGCCTCCCAGGTTCAAGCGATTCTCCTGCCTCAGCCTCCTGAGTAGCTGGGACTACAGGCGCATGCCACCACACCTAGCTAATTTTTGTATTTTTAGTAGAGACAGGATTTCACCATGTTGGCCAAGTTGGTCTCGATCTCCTGACCTCGTGAACCACCCGCCTTGGCCTCCCAAAGTGCTGGGATTACTGGTGTGAGCCACTGCGCCGGGCCAAAATCTCACATTTTCTTAAATAAGGCAATAAGGAAAAGCTACTGGCTTTGAGGTGTTGCCTAAAGTCCTGCTCTCACTCCTGTTCTTTTCCACATGGGCCAGAACATAAAGCTATGTTTTCTGTTTTCCCTGCAGGTTCTCTGTGGTCCCTCCTTGCCATTCTTAGACTTATTTCATTCTGCAGCAGCGTCCATTTAAGGACCCATTGGTCAAATTGCAGTTGTCAGTACTAGGACAGGAGATGACAGTCCTCTTCCTTGTCTTCAAATAATCCAGGACAGTCTACACTTGGGAGTAGTAATCCATTCTTATCTGGAACATAGGAGCAGACAGTAGGTTTATAATTCAGGAGTTTACAGATGTAAAATATGTTTTGAAAAAACAAAAACAGGCCACAAACTTAGCATTTGATTTTTGTATATAGGCAAACAATTCAGATAATGATTACAACAAAATGACATACACTGAATATGTGCTGTTTCAGACACTGCTAATTTAATCCTCACAATAGTACTGTAATAGTTGATACATGCTTTTATTCTTGTCATCCTTTTTTTGTAGATAAGGGAAAGTTAAATATTTTGCCTGAGGTAGAAGGTGAGTATCTACCTTAGAATCTGGGTGAGCCTGACTCCAAATCCCTCACATGTAACAGATGAGCTGTATTGCTCCCTTTGCACCAGGGCAGTGAGCATGCATTGATGTGCTTTTAACCCAACTTCAGTTTCTCTTAAGTCCTGGAGTATGTAGAAAAAGGCATGGCCCCAGTTTAGTAGTTCTCACCAAATTCTTAAAAGATAAGAGCCGATCAAGAGATCTGAAAATACAACTAAGCCAAATATAAGAAACCATCAGGACAAAGATATCAAACATTTTAATTGTGCAACTTGAACCCGTACTGTTCAAACTGTGTATCCATCACAGTGCTCCTTGAATCCTTGTAATTAGATCTCAGAAGACCCAGACAGAGCTGGCATTCTGGGGCTGTGCAGGTGTCCTTGCTGATTGCTGGCATCCTGGCTACAAGCCCACCTTCTCATTACGCCTTATATCCCTCAGACCATCCCAGGTCATTCTCACTGTCTCTTGGCAAAATCCCGTAACTGTTTCCAAAAGAAAATGAAAGCAGAAAACAGGAAATAAGGGAGTAACAGCAAGTTCCATTATATTCCAATCTGGGCATGGATTAACTACGTTTGCGTTTATAGTCCACATTCTGCAGTGCCTGGATAGCCCATTTTGGAGCATTAAATGCACTGTTACAAAAATGTAAAATTCCACAGAAAAAAAAACTTGCAGGATAATTTCCCTACATTGCTTCATAAACAATGGCCAAAGCTGAGAAAGTTATCAACTTAGATTAGAATTATATTACTAGAAGTCAGTTTGTAGTCTAATTTTTTGTTCTTAAATTCCCTGATTTTTCTATGTCACTTCTACTTCTTTTTATTGCTGTTGACAAAAGGAATGCCAATCTAAAAATTAGTCCACAGTTTTTAGTGGACTAATTCCCTCACACTACAATTTTAATTTAACTCTACCCCTGTGGATTTTTCACAACCTTAAACAATCTCTTTGACCTTTTAGTATACCTGGAAAATAATTAGTTGTAAAATATTAGTGAAATGATTTCTTCAAATCCTCTCCACTCTAGAGATAATATCTCCATTTTTCTTTATTCTTCTTTTAGTGCAAATTCCTAGGAGAAAGTCAGCCCTCAGTTATTCCCCTAGATGTGTCTTCAATGTTTAGTGATTCAGCTTTGCCTTTTTTCTGCTGATATATATCTTCCTTTGTCTGAAATATAGTACAAATCTCTCTCCCAGAAACTTCTGGGTATTTCTTTCTATATACTTGAAAGTGAAGCATATGGAGCCAGTGCTTGGTTAAGGCTGGATGTAAAATTAGTTCTTTAAAATAAAATCCAAGTCATAAAACAGTATTGGGTAATTTAGTGGCCTATAGTACTTATGTCTGGTCTTGGAGGCAGAGAATAATCAATTTCCTATAGCTAAAATAGAAAAAGACCAATATATTGATTTGTTTAGGAACTAAATTAACTCCCAATGAATCAGCACATATAAATAGTTGAAAAATAAACCAGTCTCTTAGATGTATTCAAACATTAATTACTTAACCATTTTTATTTATTTATTTCTTTTTGAGGGTCTCGTTCTGTCACCCAGGGCGGAGTGCAGTGGCGTGATCACAGCTCAGTGCAGTCTTGACCTGGGCTCAAGCAATCCTCCCACCTCAGCCCCTTCTGCCCCCCACCCCCGCCAATTCCCTGTTCCCCACCAAGTAGCTGGGACTATAGGCACACGCTACCGCGCCCAGCTAATTTTTGTGTGTTTTGTAGAGATGGGGGTTTCACCATGTCGCCCAGGCTGGTCTTTAACTCCTGGGCTCAAGTGATCTGCCCACCTCATCCTCCCAAAGTGCTGGGATTAACAGGCGTGAGCCACTGCACCCAACCTAAAAAAATTCATTCTAATGTTGATATGGACCTACATGAAAAGTCTGAAAATTTCCCATTTAAGAACTCACTTTTTCAATTTAACAGTATATTAAGAGGGAACCATGTCCCCAAAATAACAAGCCCTTTCGAAAGCCTGGAACACCCACTTAAAACATGTTCATCCTTAGGCAGTCTCTTTTTGCAGGAGCAAAATTCTTTACCTCCGAAGTGAAGGAAAAGAAAGAAGATAGATACGCAAGCTTGAGTCTTGCAGCTTAAAATTTAAAGGAATCAAACCCAAAGTTTCCTGATGCCAATTTATATCCCAGGTTTTCGTCTTCATTTTGTTTTCTTTTTCTAAGATCCTAGCTTCTTCCTTTCCAAATTTGTCTGTTGAAGTTGTAATTTTTGCAATTTAAATGATTGGATGACATCTTCAGTAGGGTCAAAGGAAACATTAGCGATTTCTTTTTCATCTTTTGTCTCTAGAGACTGACTTTGGAGTATGTTTTCCAGATTTTTTGGTGGCATCTCTGCCACTAAAGAGTTATCCCTAGAAAACTTTTTTCACAAATAAGGGAACACAGGATGCTGGAAGCCATGGCATTGTCCAGAGAGACAATCTGGACATGGGTTGCAACTACAGACAAGGGAGCTAATGGCAGACTTTGCTTGGTTCCTTAATTAGGATGTCCAGTTGAGTCTGATCCGATTCCACTTCTGTTCCCTGCATCCGCTTTGAACCTCCTCAGTAGTCCACTCTTCACTATGTTCTCCAGAGTGTAGGATGGGTGGACACTGTCCCCTCTCCATGTTCTTCCCCATGGTGTGAAGTGCCATGCCTCTCTCCATGGCCTTAGGGACTGCCTTTTTTCTTACCTGCCACACACTCCCCGCATTTGTTGGGAAGGGATGAAGAGGGTCACTTGGTGGAAGCCCTGAGAGTGAAGCCCAGTTCAGAGTCTGAGCTAGCAGGGGAAACTGGGACATAGCGGGGAGATTTGGTTTCTGGGTAGCTTAGAGCTTGGGCCAGGGATGGGGATTATAGGTGGGATCCATGGTGAGCGTGAGGAGACAGGGACAGGATTGGCCTCAGCTTGAGAATATCAGAACCCCCTGGCAGGGCACTCTCCACAGCACCTTCCAGAAGCAGGAAGATTAGGAAGCTCAGGACCAGGGTCAGGGCTGCCAGATACATATTAGTTATGTAGCAGACTGGACCTCCTTACCACATTCTTCTCAGGATTTGGGGAGTCAGGCATTTCCCAGATCTTCTCATCTGTGACCTTTCACCTCTGCTGCACTGACAGCAGCACACCACCCCTGGGCCCACCCCCTCCGGTTTTGTAGATCTGGACCTCTGTCTCAAGTTCTCTCAATGCCTGTCATTTCTTCCTTCAGTTCTATCATGCCTGTGACCAGCCAGGCATCGTGGTTTTCTGCATCATGGACTACGATGTGCTGCAGTTCTGTGATTTCCTGGGCTCCTTAATGTCCGTGTGGGTCACTGTCATTGCCATGGCTCGTTTACAGCCCGTGGTCAAGCAGGTCAGTCCAGAGTGGGCCCTGGGGAACAACCATGGCCAAGTCTCCTTGAAATCCACTCCTGACCTCTCCCTGGGGGCATTTCCAAGTGCCTCTCATGATTCTGACCCAGGCCCTGGAGTGCTGTCTGTCACCTGGCCCTAGCCCAGCCCTTGAGTCTCTTTCTCTAGGTGCTGTATTTGCTGGGAGCTATGCTGCTGTCCATGGCTCTGCAGCTTGACCGACATGGACTCTGGAACCTGCTTGGACCCAGTCTCTTCGCCCTGGGGATCTTGGCCACAGCCTGGGTAAGGGTGGGGAGGGATGTGGGGGGAGGGTCCCAGCAGGACTTGGGTGCTGGGCCCCAGGTATCTGGTCCCCAGTTTAAGGTGGGCTTGGCTCTGTCGTCATCACCTGCTGCTGGCAGCGTCCGCTCCAGTCTTGGCAGGTGTCTTTAGGTCACAACCAGGACACAGAGGAAACCTGAGAGTGACCAGCTCTGGCTTGGGTTCCAGGGCTTGGCATTCCTGAGCCCCACTTCTCTGTCTCCCCCAGACAGTACGCAGCGTCCGCCGCCGGCACTGCTACCCACCCACGTGGCGCCGCTGGCTTTTCTACTTGTGCCCTGGCAGCCTTATTGCAGGCAGTGCCGTCCTGCTTTATGCTTTTGTGGAGACCCGGGACAACTACTTCTACATTCACAGCATTTGGCATATGCTCATTGCGGGCAGTGTGGGCTTCCTGCTGCCCCCTCGTGCCAAGACTGACCACAGGGTCCCGTCTGGAGCCCGGGCCCGGGGCTGTGGTTACCAGCTATGCATCAACGAGCAGGAGGAGCTGGGCCTCGTGGGCCCAGGAGGGGCCACTGTCAGCAGCATCTGTGTCAGCTGAGAGGGGCTTTGGGCCTGGGCCTGAGGGGATATGAATGCTTCCTAGAGTTCTTTCTGGGGGTGTGGAGCCCTCTTAGAAGGAGACAGGCTGTATTTCTTGAGGACATGGAGTCTTTCTCAAGGACACAAAACTCTTCCAGGGACCTGGAGCCCTTCCCAGGACATGGAGAACTTCCTGAGGGCCTGGAGTCCCCCTGCATCATGGAGTCCTTCTTAAGGACTGGAGCCTATGCAGGCACAGAGTCCCTCAGGACCAAGGAGTCCCTCCTGCAGGTGTGGAGCCTTTCCTGGGATGCAGAGCCTTCCCAAGACATGGATTCCTTCCCAGGGAGACAAAGCCCTGTCAGGAGCACAGCATCTTTCCAGAGGAGGTGGAGTCTATCTTGGGGAAACCAAATTTCCAGATTTTCCCAGAGGCTCAGCAACTCTGGCCTCAGGCTTCCTTCCCAGAGGCAGCGTCTGGGCTGTGCTGTGCGCGGAGGAGGGATTGCAGGATGGATGGAGCTGGGACTGGGGCTGTCTGGGTGGCTGGTATCCTCGTTTGATACAGGTGGAGTCTGTGTGTCTCCAGTGATTGATTGGTTCAGAATGGTTCTGTGCTGCCTTTTTTCCCCCTGGGGTCAGGGGTGTGGGGAAGTGGGGAAAGAGGGCCCCTCAGGGAATCAGCAGGGCTGATGGGAGCTACTGCCGGAGGCTTTTGTCACACCCTGTACACAGTCTGATCCCGCTCATCTGGGCCCTGCATTCATTTCTAAACAGTTTCTAATGCCTATTCCCCAATTCCTATTGAGCCCGGTTTGCAGTAGCTGAGGGGTGTGTGTGTGTGTGTGTGTGTGTGTGTGTGTGTGTGTGTGTGTGTGTGTGTGTGTATGTATGTATGTATGTATGTATACGTACGCTGAGATGATTTAAATCAGTGAGACAGACTTTCCTTATGATGCCCACACCCAACACAGAAGGAAGCCGAGGTCCCAGGAAATTGGAATAGCAGGTACACGTCTCAGGTGTGCAAGAAATATCACAAGAATGTAACTTCTGTTTTGAGCCCCCATTTTTCCTGAGTGCCAGAAAAGATCATTTGTCCATTTGGGATTCCTTCTCTTTCCATGAGGGTCATAGCTGAGTTCTGAGGGTCTTACATAATGCCAAGAAGTTGGGAGAGCATTCTCACTGATCACCAGTGTCCATACTTCATCCATCCCCGGGATTTCCATCATTCCATCTGGTCCCCAGTCAGAGGTCCAGACAGTTCATCTGGGATGCAGAGAGATTTCTTGTTCCCATTTGCATTACTCTCTCAGTCCTAAGGTTCTCTCTGCCACTTCTGGGCCATATGTGGAGACCCGTGAAGTTGTCTAAGGCCTTGGCTATGCAGACACACCTTGAAGCTGTTTCTGCTCTGGGTTTTGACAGACAAGGCATGAGTTGCTGCATCTTTTAAAACTGCAAATCTATCTTGGCCTGGGGTGTGGGGCTCAGGGACTCTTCCTTTTGGGACCCTCTGTGTCAGTATTCTCACTACATCCTCTCCTCCTCTCTCTTCTTTCCCCCTTTTGTTAATATCGGAGGTGAGGAAGCCTTACTTAATGTTTTCTCCTGAGTCTTTTTTTTTTGAGACGGAGTTTTGCTCTTGTTGCCCAGGCTGGAATGCAATGGTGCGATCTCAGCTCACTGCAACCTCTGCCTCCCGGGTTCAAGTGATTCTCCTGTCTCAGCCTCCCGAGTAGCTGGGATTAGAGGCATGCACCACCAAGCCCAGCTAATTTTTGTATTTTTAGTAGAGATGGGGTTTCTCCATGTTGGTCAGGCTGCTCTCAAACTCCCGGCCTCAGGTGATCCACCCGCCTCGGCCTCTCAAAGTGCTGCGATTACAGTTGTGAGCCACCGCGCCTGGCCTCTCCTGAATCTTTTATCTATGCCTTAAGCCTTTTCTGTTCCCTTCAGGACCTAGGCTTTTGAAACCCAAAAGCCAGGAAAACATGCCTTTGTTATCTGCTTTCTGCAATCACGTCTCTTCCATGGGGCACTGAGCAGAGAATGGTGTGGCCAAGTGAGTAGTGAGAAGCAGTGAGGAGGTGTGAGCTAGGTGTCTGTTCCCATTTTAGAAAATACTGTTCCTACATCAGAAATACCACATTAAGATGTATAGAGCCAGGTCACTGGGATGCTTGAACCCAAATAGCTGGGATTCTGGACAGAGTCAGCAGAGTACAGAAGGCTCTGAAGTGGGAGACGGAGCTGGGGTGCATCCCACCCAGTGAGGAGGGGTCATAAGGGGCGTCTGGGAAGAGGGACATTTGAACTAGGATTAGCTGAGTTGCCATGATGCTAAGATAATGGGAGAGTGTTCTTTGTGGTCACCAGTGTCCACATGGCATCCCTTCCCTGAGATTTTCATCATTCCATGTGGTCTTCAGTCAGTAAAGCTCTTAGAACACTTGTATAGTGCCTAGTCTGGTATGTGATGTGGTCCAATATATGTTAGCTTAAGGTCACCACGTGTTTGGACATGGAGAGGGAACAGCAAGGGGGAATGCAGAGGCAGGAAAGACTGATATTTACTCCGGGCACTGAATAGTTCAGTGTGCCTGGGCCAGTGCATGTGCGCATGCTTTTGTGTGTGGAGTGGGGTGGTGGAGGTAAGCAGCCAATGATATGATTAGATAGATAAGTGGAGGTTGGGTCTTTATTCTATGGGAAATGAGGAGCCATTGGAGAGATTAAGCAGGAGAGGAACATCAGATTGGGGTTTTGATGGCTGGGGCAGAGGATGGACGTTGGGAGACCTTGGAGGACAAAGTGCAGTGACCACAGCTATTGGAACATTTGAAAGAGAAATGGTGAAGCCTTCTTAAAGCAATGTCGGTGGAAAGGAGGGGACCAATTTAAGAGCTGTTAGGAGTGAACTCTTTAGGACTTGGTGACTGATTGGGTGTGTGGGGTGGTGAGGTATGAGAGAGCCTAGGATGATGGTGATATTCTGATTTGGGGATGGTGGTGCCATTCCCTGAGATGGTGACACCACTTTGGGTGGGGGGAAATGAGCTCCACTTTGGACAGTTTGAGGTGCATGTGGGATTCCCGGAGGGAAGGGGGCCAGCAATATGACAGTGCTGGACGTAGCCGCTGAACCAGGCCTGTCTCCAGGCTCCCAAAATGGGAATCCTTGGTTGTCTCCTGACTTGTCTTAGTGGGGGAGATCCCAAGATTCAAACAGCCCTTCCTTGCCTTGAATACAGGGCTGTGGCTGGCAGATATTGCTGTACCCTTGCATGTATCTGTACATACGACTGGACTGAGACCCCTGAGCACTTGCAGCTGCCTGGGGCATGTTCAGCAGCACAGGGCTCCATCCCCACAGGGTGATGTTCTGAAGGCTTCTGAGTGACAGTTCAGTCCCGCAAACCTTCCATAGGGAACATGCTGTGGGAGCTACAGAGATGAGCCAGACCCGACTGAATCCTGCCCTGAAGGAGCTCACACAGTGGTGAAGTGTCATGAATGCAAGTTAGATGGGACAAGTGTGAAGTGGAAGATCCTGACAAAGTGCTGTAGGATGTAAAGAGAGCAATCTCAAAGTGCAATGGGAAAGGATGCATGAGAGAGATGGTGTCTAACCTAGCTTTGAAAACTAGTCCCAGCTATTATCAGAGAACAGCACAATACATACAAGGGTGCAAAGACATGGGGGTGCGGCAGTGCAGATAATGTAGCGAGGGGACAGCCATGTGAAGGGCATAGTGGAAAATCAGGCTGAAGAAGCAGGTGGGGGCAGATTCTGGAGGGCCTTGAGGACTCAACTGAAGAATTTGGACTTAATGGTAATGGGAGCTGTCAAAAGTCCTTGATCAGAAGAGTGATGAATCAATCCAGGTTTGACCAAAGTAACAGAACCACTATGAGTGATAAAAAGATTAGACCTTTACAGTCATGGGAGCAGTTGGAGAAATCTGTGCAAAACTGTTACTTCTGCATTTGGTGTTGAGCCTGAAGCTGTTACAGCTCAGCTGGGCCAGCAGTTAGGAAAGAAGGCTGAGTGTGAAGTGAGGGGCAGTAAGGGCACACTAGAATCCAGAAGGACAAACTGGAGCCTATGCCTGGCTCTTATGCCTTCAATCTCAGTGACTGGTGACCTGCAGGAGAAGCTGTCACCTTTGCCATGGAGCTTGCACTTGGCCCAGCACTCAGCACAGTGGAAGGAGGTGACCTGGTGGGGACTGGACAGGCTGTGCTAATGGGGAGCCAGCAGATGAGCAACATGTGAGTGCCCTCACTGTGTCTGGTGCTGTTCCATTTTTTTTCTTTTTTTTTTTTTTTTTTTTTTTGAGACGGAGTCTCACTCTGTTGCCCAGGCTGGAGTGCAGTGGCGCCATCTCAGCTCACTGCAGCCTCCACCTCCCAAGTTCAAGCGATCCTCCCTAGTAGCTGGGATTACAGGTGCACCACCACACCTGGCTAATTTTTTGTGTTTTTAGTAGAGGCAGGGTTTCATCACATTTCCCGGGCTGGTCTCGAACTGCTGGCCTCAGGTGATCCTCCCACCTCGGTCTCCCAAAGTGCTGGGATTACAGGTATGAGCCACCACACCTGGCCCACTTTTGCCTTCCAAATCACATGCAAACTTCTCTGTGACCAACCCTAACCCACACCCTCTAACCTAGTTTGGTTGACTCAGTTTAAAGCTACCACACGTGAGCTAACCAGAGCTTTCTTGGGACGATTAACTTGGCAGCAGCCCGTGAAGGATAGATGGTCAGGATAAAGAAAGCCAAACCTCCAATAGCTCTTGGGTTGACACTGTCAGCTGGTGTGGTAGTCATTAGGCCATTCACAAATCTCTCTGTCCCTCTCGTTTGCCATCCAGACACACGATAGTGTGCTTTTCCCCCTTAACAATAGGTGTGGTCCTGTGCCTTCCTGTTGCCATTGTGTTGGCCACTGAAATGTAGGTGGAGGCAACACAGCCACTTCTGAGTAGAAGCTTTAAGAGTCAGTGTAGGCTTTGTTACTTTCCCTTTTCTTTTTGTCATGGTGACCAGCAATGTTCCCAATGGTAGCTGTTTTGTCATCCTGAGTCCCAGAGGGTTGAAGACCATGATGTCGAGCAGAAGCCCCACCAGCCTCTGGTGGACCTGCATCAGGAGCAAGAAACAAACCTTAATGGCTTTAAGCCTCTGAAGGTTTGAGGTCATGACCACAGCACAACCTAGCCTATGCCGGCTGACAGGGGCAGAGGGCAGCAGTAGCAGTGGGATGCTTTCCTGGAGAGCAAACCTCCTCTCAGCAGAGTTAGGATGGCAGCTTTCACCTCTGCATTCCTCAGGCTGTAAATGATGGGGTTCAGCGAGGGCGTCACAACCCCGTAGAACAATGCGACAGTCTTATCCACGTTGGGGTCCTTGGCCTTGGGTTTGAAGTACATGAAGGAGATTGTCCCATAAAAAACCACCACCACTGTGAGGTGGGCTGAGCAGGTGGAGAAGGCTTTGCACTGGCCTGCAGCAGAGGGTACCCTAAGGATGGCAGACAGGATGAAAAGGTAAGACAGGTAGATGAGCAAGAGGGGGGCCAGTGTCAGGACGGCTGTGGCCACCATTAATGCCAGCGCATTGAGGGAGATGTCCCCACAGGCCAGTTTTAGCACTGCCAAGATCTCATAGAAGTAGTTGATGACGTGGCCACAGAAGGGGAGGTGCCAGACAAGGATGGACTGTAGCAGTGAGTTGGCAAAGCCTGTCCCCCAGCTCAGCGCTGCCATCTGCATGCAGTTCTGCCCACTTATGAGCTCTGGGTACCTAAGCGGCTGGCAGATAGCCACATAACGGTCATATGCTATCACAGCCAGCAGCAGGCACTCCGTTGATCCCAGCGCCAGGGTCAGGTACATCTGCAGGGCACAGCCAGGGAAGGAGATGGTCCTCTGGGCTTCCAGGAAATTGTCTAGCATGAGAGGCACAAAGGAGGAGGTGCCGCAGATGTCCATGAGGGAGAGGTTGCTGAGAAGTACATGGGGTTGTGCAGGCGAGGGTGCAGCACGTTCAGCCCTATGAGGAGGGCATTCCCCAACACATTCACGGAGTAGATGCCCAGGCAGAACACAAACAGGACCACCTCCAGGTTACAGTGCTCGTGTAGCCCCATCAGGACGTATTCCGTCACAGCTGTCTGGTTTGCCCCCTTCATCTCATTCTCTCTCCTTTTCCATCTGGACTACCCAGCTTTTTGAAAAAAGCTCCAACTGGCCTGGGAGCCCAGTGACCTGATGTCTGAGCTGCAGCAGGTCAGCCTCCCTCTCTGGAATTTAGTTTCACCATCTGTATAATGAGGGAGTTGGACTTCAGATCTGCAATCTGGCCTTCTCAGCGCTGCAGTTCTGTGGACGTCACTGAGGGGAGGATGGGGCACATTCTAGTCCCCTAGGCTCCTCTCTGCTCTCCCCAGGATGGGGTCATAGGAGACAGCAGAGAAAGATTCATGTTTAAAATGATCGTTTGGAATCCAAAGTGTTTTTGGTCATTAACAGGAAGCATCTTTTCTACATTACGGCTTCATGTGACCAAATTATGGCCATAGTATTTCAGATTTATTCATCCACTAAGTATTTATTAAGTACCTATTCTGTGCTAGGTATCAGGTGCTGGGGCTATAGCAGTAAGGAAAGTAAGTGGACAAAAGGATTCCACACCTGTCACGGGCGCTGCCCCACTCCCTGAGTCAGGTGAGATGAGCTCCGGAAGGCAGGTGGGTAATGGGTGATGCTCACCTAGTGTTCCTTGGGCCATGAAGATCAAATATTTCAGCCCCATAGGATGTGTAAGCTTGATTTCTGGTCATCTCTCCTTAAGGAATCATGGACCATTCATTATTTTGTTTAAAAGGACACATAAGAGCATACATGTCTCAATAGAGTTACTGGTCACAGGACTGAACTGTGGTCATGAAAGCCAAGCAACTTACTTTCTGGCCTCCATATTGCTTTGTAGGAGAAATGATACTGACAATGATGTCGCATGAGGAGGGAAGCCAGGCACGAATCTGGTGGAGGTGCGGTCAGTTGTGACCAGCTTTGCAAAGGGAGCAGTGGGCGAGGCTGTGGTCTCTCCCAGGTGATCTCCATCACCATGCAGAGCTGCTCTCACTTCTCCTCGGGAAAGGCCAGCGTCAGGTATTCCTAGGAGGAAGCCCAGGTGTGCCCAGAGAACAGTAGTCTTGTTAGAACTGGAAAAATGTCTTATGGCCAGGTGGCCCCTGGTCTGAAGGAAAAATAGGAGCTGAGTGTGAACTTTTATCACTCAGAAGATATAATCCACCTCTCCCCTCCTGCCCTTTGCTCCTGGGTTGGTTGTGAGGACAGTACTTTGTGACAGCAATGGAGCCCTGTCTGTCCTTCCGGGCTAGATTTCTTCTTTCTCTTATTCCTCCTGTTTTGTTGTATCCACGATTTGTCCAGTTGCAGGGCTCACCCTTTCCTGAAGAAACCATCTCTTTTCCCAGCTCCGCACCTTTGTCTGAGATGGAGGCGTGTCCTCCCGCCCATCCCCAGCGGGGGGTGTTCTGCCCATTCTCCAGAGCCCAGCACTGCTCCATCTCTTTTCCTCCCTCTCCTTCCCCTTGCTGTTACCTGCTGCCTTCTTGTGCTCCCACTGCCCTTGGCCATCCCTCTGTGTCATTGTGCGCTGTGGTGCACCTGTCTTCTCCGCTACACCTTAAGAGCAGGACTCTGCCTCCTTCCTACCAGCACCTCATGCAGCAAGTGCTGCCAATGGCAGGCACCCAGCAGATAGCGAATGCACGACTCCAAAACCCAGCTTTGCCTCCTGGCTGTAGTTCAGACTAGCTGTGTGACACTGACCAAGACACTTGACCTCTCTCAGACTCAGCTTCCTCCTTGAAGACTGGGATGCTATGTAGCTCAGAGGAAACATACACCTGAAGGTGCTGCCCCGGGGGGTGCAATGACCTGTTACTGAGGCTGGATGGAGGATGGCATCCATCATCAGCTACAGGTGCCTGCTCTATCTACAGGTGCCTGCTCCATCTATACTAGCCACCTCCTGGACAAGGGCTCCAGTGTCCTCCATGACACCAGCTTTCTCCAGAGCCTGTGCAGGATTTCCTTCCTCTACCCTGAATCAGGGTGATTCTTAAAGGACAGTTTCAGGAACATATAGGGGCACTTGGGTAATCTTGGTCAGTAACTGACCTTTAACTATCATCCATGTGAACATCTACAGTTAGGGATTTTCTTGGTGAGGTTTGGCAAAAAGTAAAGAATTCCCCAAGTGTGAAGCCTCATTCATTCACTTATTCAACAAATAGTTATTGAGCACCTACTATGTGTTAGGCCCTGGGCCAGGTGCTGGGAATACAGCAGAGACAGACCTGGCTCCTGCCGTCATGGAGTTTGCAGTCATTCATTCACTCACTTGGTGACTTTGGACACCTCCCCCTCCTCTCTCCAGGCTTTAGATCTCTGAGATTCTCTCTGAGTCTGGGATGTAAAGACAAAGTAAAACCTGAAATCTGGAAAGCAGAACTATAAGAGCTTTGTTTCTGATGGGGGTGTTGCTGCAGACAGAACTATGTCCATCTCAAATTCTGACACTGGACACAGGCGTGGGGGTTTCAAGCAGGCCAAGGGTGGGAAACCACCTGACTGCATTTTTCTTCATCACTCACACCTCTAACAGTAAGACCAAGTGGGCCTGGCAGAGGCATTTGAGGGCTTTTGTGTGTGCAGGCTCTGGCCCGTCCTCCTGCCTTGCCTCCACCGCATCCCTCATGCATACCTGCTGCAGCCTCACCAGACCACTCCCTGTCTTTTGGACAAAGCCTGTGTGCTCCAGTCCCATCCCTCTTCTTGGGCAGTTTCTTCAGGCTGGAGTGCCTTTCTTTTCTACTCATCCTTCAAGGCTCAGTTCACACACCACTGTCTCGTGCAGCCTTCTCTCAGATGGCTTCATAAAACTGACCACCCGGACAACAAGATGGTCACACAGCTATTAGTGGAGGTTCAGTTCATTCTGCCTTCATTATAGTTCCTTTTTCTTGTATATCTCTCTCTGACTAGACTATGAGCTATTGCAGTGAAAGGGCTGTGTCCTTCATCACTGTCACCCTCCAGTGACCCGCAGCCAGGAGGTGTCAGTGATTGCCATTTGAGTTGAACTGTTTATTGACATCCAGTGTTGTTCTGCCAAAAATCCTGATCCTAGGCATGGTGGTTTGCACCTGTGGTCACAGCTACTCAGAAGGCTGAGGTGGGAGGAGTACTTGAGCCCAGGAGTTCGAGGTTACAGTGAACTATGATTGTGCCACTGCACTCCGGCCTGGGCAACAGAGTGAGGCCCTTTCTCTAAAAAAGCAAACGAAGAACGCTGAACCCAAGGTCTTGCCTCAAAATCAATTCCCCCTTCCCCCTCCAACACATACACCGCAACAGAATGATACAGCTATTGTGATTGCTAGGAGAAGGGCTTTGGGCGGTGCCAGTCTCCTGTTTGCAGTAACACCTGCTCTTT
Organism: Pan paniscus; assembly: GCF_029289425.2. Lineage (NCBI taxonomy): Eukaryota > Metazoa > Chordata > Mammalia > Primates > Hominidae > Pan > Pan paniscus. The sequence continues at coordinate 88,725,440 of NC_073260.2, read as the reverse complement.
CTGAAGAGCTACATCAGTAACATGGTGGGTTTTCCTCACAACTTAAAAGTCTGATCGTAACACATTCATGGAAACTAGAACCAGCACACGAAACCATTGGCTTGTGGCCCTAAAGAAATAACTCTGTGTCCAGAAAATGCCATGTTACCAGGTTGCCTACAGCTTTGCCTGTAACATGGGCACAGGCTGGGACATCACATAGAAGCTGGTTCCCATGGTGGCTGGATTGGGATGGGCTAAGTTATGTTGCAGTAACGTACAACCTCATCATTTTAGTGGCTAGCATGACGAAGTTTTATTTCTCATGCTACATGTCTACTGTGGCTTTCCCGGTGGCTCAGGGTTCTCAGAGCCCCTGGCAGATGGAGGCTCCACCCTGTGGGACGTCACCAGTTGTTATGGCTGGGGAAGGACACACTGGAGGCTCTTGCTGCTCTGAGCCACAGGAGACATTTTTCATATCTGCACACAGCCCACTGGCCCTGCGGCATCCTACCACCTGCCCAGAAGGAGGAGAACCAGAATTACTGCTGAGCAGCTCCTCTGCATGTGGGTGCAATGGCGTCTTATGACTCTCAGAAAGCTACTCTAGTGGCCATCTACCAGTGTCACGCAGTGTCACGCTCGGTCATGGCCTGGAAGATCAGAGTCACAGAAGGATAGGACCTGGAGTGTCTCTGAAAATAGCTGCCTGGTTTCACTCCCCGGTTTTACGCCTCTTGAGAAGCAGAGTGATGCCTAGAATGAGCCCTGGACTGGGAGGGCACATCCCAGGTTTGAATCGGGGCCTTTGTTCCTTTTCTGCTGTATGACTTTGGTCAGATTTCTCCTTCTGAGAAGTGGAGCCAATTAAGCGATCTCCGGTATGCTGTAATCTCTGAAACATTTCCTCATATGTTTCTAGCAACTTCCAACCTGAGGTCTGATAGACCCAGGGTTACTTTGCAAGCTAACTGACATATCAGTCTCATTGTCTGGTAAATCTAATTTTAACCACTTAATACTTATTTTAGGCTTCACAAATTATTTTAAAAGAAAAGATAGGGGCATAACAAGAAGAAAGCTTCAGTTACAATTTCCCCAAAATGCCTGGATCTGGGATTCCTGCTTCACCGCTTCCTGGCTGTGTGGCAGAGAAGATGAGGATGGCCCTGGAGTCAGACGGGACTAGGGTCCAAGCCCCAGCTCTTCCACTTGTTAACAGTGTTCTCAGCCTCAGCTTCCTTACCTATACCATGGAGACGGCAGTATTTCCTTGTGGGCTTGTTTTAAGGATCCAGTGACAGGAAGCATGCGAAGCTCTTAGAACAGAGCCTGGCACTGGTAAATAGTCAGTGAGCAGTAGATGATATTATTACCATCCTGTCCCTATCCCTGTCCCCCAGCAAATATTTTGGCTTTTAAATGTTTTAAATGATTTCTTGAGAATAAGCAATGGGTCAGATGAAATCTCCTTACCTCTCACCTACTGGCCATGGCCTAAATGTCTGTAGGGAGCTGGAGCCAGGTGAGGGGAGCTGTGGTTTGGGAAGTGCCGAGTTCATTACGAGCAAGTGCACGGTGCTGGGATGGGCTAGGTTCCCCCCACCTCGCCCTGCCACTGCCTCCCAGGACCTGCCTCTTGCTCCCCTGCCACATAGACAGTCTGCTTGCCCCCTGCTTTCAGGGACCTCATGGTCCCTGCCCAATTTAAAGTTCAAACTCTGCAACTGCACAAAGTTGCAGGCTTGGCAGCTGTGGGACCTGGGCTTCAGAGACTCCAGGTTCCTCGGCCTGCCCCAGGAGGGCCCTGCTGAGGTGAAGTGGGCATAGGAGAGAGAGTGGACAGAGAATCTGAAGACTGGGTCACGTTGCAGTTCTGCCCCTTGGATGCCATAGGCTCCAGGCCCATAAGCCCGGCTTCACTAGGCCTGGGTGTCTGGGTTGTGAAATGGGGTGTCTCCTTCCAGGATTGCCGTAAGGACCTGGATTCATCAAAGCTTAAAGTAAATTGCTTTGTAAGGTGGGAGACACCGAGTACAGGCGAGGGACTTTATTAGGTCAGGGATTTAATCAGGCATCTGTTTTTACAGATTTCTTTATTCCTGTTGCCTCCCCTCCCCTTCCTGTCCTTCCACAATAAAGAATAACAACTTGACACAGCTTAGAGACTAAAAATCATCCATAAAGCAGCAGAAGTTGCAAAGTTTCCTATGATGCTATAATTTGTCTTCTGGAATTTTTTTATCAAGAACATAGGTCGAAGTAAAAAATGGAAAAGTTGCTACTGTTTATTTTCTATCTGCTCATAGCATATTGTCCTCTTGCTGCCCCATGGATACCCTGAACTCAGCAGGTCGAAGACAAACTCACCATCTCCCCACTTCCCCCATCTACTGTGCTCATCCTCCCCATGCAGTGTCTCAGTCTACCCCAAATAAACCAGAAACTCAGGACCTGCCCACGGTCCTCACCTCTCCCTCCTCCACCTCTATAATCCCAAAATCTCTTCCAAATATTATTTTACATATATATACAGTTGACCCTTGAATAACATGGATTTGAACTACATGAGTTCACTTATACTTGTATTTTTCAAAAAATATATTGGGAATTTTTTTTTGAGATTTGCTACAATTTGAAAAAACTTGCAGATGAACCGCCACCCCTGAGACAGCAAGACTAGTCCCTCCTCTTCCTCCTCCTCCTACTCAACATGATGTTGACAATGATGAAGACTTTTATGATGATCCGTTTAATACATAGGAAATCTATGTCTCTTCCTTATGATTTTCTTAATAACATTCTCTTTTCTCTAGCTTTATTGTAAGAATACAGTATATAAAACATATAACATACAAATTATGTGTTAATCGACTTTATGTTATTGATAAGGCTTCCAGTCAACAGTTATACATGGATTTTTTTTTTACAGTGAGGAGAGTTGGCACCCCTCACCCCTGTGTTGTTCAGGGGTTAACTGTAATCCCAAATATTATATCTCTAGCTCCCAAATGTTATTTTGCATCTATATCTATCTCCCCAATATTTCTTGGGGCCACCCTCTCCTTTACTGCCCAGCCAGCTCAGGCCTCACTGAGGGCCTGGGTGACTACAGCAGCTTCCTCCCTTCCCTGCCCTCAGGAGGAAGCCTTTCTCATCTGTCGTCTACTGCGGGCAAGGTGGTCTTCCACATACCATTATTTTTTAAGTTCAAAGTCATGGTCATCATAGAAATATTGGATAATATTGAAAATAATAATTTAAAAAACAGTACTTATCTGTAACCCTGTCACCCAAAGGAAACAACTGTTAGTTAATATTTGGTCATCGTTTTCCAGTATTTCCTAGATACCGACTTATTCATAGATCTGTAAGAAAAATACTTAAAAAGTTAAAATTGAGATCATACTAAAATACAATGTTATGTGTTCTGCTTTTTTTTTTTTTTCTAGTTACATTACGAGTATTGCCCATTATCATATACCCTTCAAAAAATAAGATCCTGGCCAGGCATGGTGGCTCATGCCTGTAATCCCAGCACTTTGGGAGACCGAGTTGGGAGGATCGGTTGAGCCCAGGAGTTCAAGACCAGCCTGGGCAACATAGCGAGACCTCGTCTCTATTAAAAATAAATTAGCTGGACGTGGTGGCACATGCATGTAGTCCCAGCTCCTCAGACGACTGAGGTGGGAGAATTGCTTGGGCCCAGGAAGTTGAGGCTGCAGTGAGCCAAGATTGTACCACTACATTCCAGCCTGGGTAACAGAGTGAGACCCTGTCTTGAAAAAAAAAAAAACAGATTCTTAATGGCTGCATCACATACTATCATTGGACTCCACCGGGATTTGTTTAAATATTCTTCTATGGTTGAACATTAAGATTATTACAGTTTTTTTGTTACTACAAATAATGCTGTTATTAATATCCTTATGTCCAAATCTTTGTGCCCTTTATTATTTACTTAGACTGGATTCCTAGAAGTAGAGGTGTTGGGTCAAGGGGTCTGGAAGTTTTGAAGGCCCTTGATTCATATTTCCAACTTACTTTCTAGGAAGTTCATATTAAATTATCCCCATTTCCACCAGCAGTGTATGACACTGCCTACTTCACCGCATGGTACCTCACAGTGGACATTGTGTTAAACAAGAGAGAGAATGGTATCTAATCAGTGACCTTGCTAAAAGTCAATCTGATTGTAAACCCCCAGAGCCCACAGAATAAAACCCAAACTCCTGTGATGTATCCATGGCCCAGCAGAATGGCATGGCCACTGGCATGGCTACTGGCAGCTTTCTCTCAGGCGTGGTCAGAGAGGCTTGGGTATCTCTCACTCCTCCAGCCATGCTTCTCTGTGCCTCTGTTCTGGCCAGCAGAGGAAGCAGGGAGAAAGCCCTGGGAGGGGAATTCAGGCCTCATGCAGGGGCTGTGCTTACCTATAGCCGGGGGCAGGAAAGGTGGACTGCTGCTTGCAGGGCAAGCCCAGTGCTCCCATCGTACAGATGGTACCATGGAGGCCAGGGCAAGGCAGGGAATGGAAATGCTCCGTGAATCTAAGTCAGTGTCCACTGCCTGTGCACTGAGTTATCAGAAAGAAAAGCTGGAAGAGGCTGAGCACCAGGCAGGGGCAACTATGGCAGGGTCCCAGGGCATGAGGTGAGGATGGGTAAAACAAGCTTCCTCAAGCCAGGTGAGGCCTGGATCCCAGGAAAGGGGGCACTGGAAGCTGCTGCTGCTGCTGTTGCTGCTGGGCGGGGTGAGGTGGGAGGAATGGGGAGGCTTCAGGCTTTGGGCTGGATGATTGGTGTCCCAGGGCCTGACAGGTCTGGGAATCTTGGACTTTGGGCCTTGTGATGGTTAATACTGAGTGTCAACTTCATTGGATCGTGGGATACAAAGTATGAATCCTGGGTGTGTTCTGTGTGGGTGTTGCCAAAAGAGATTCACATTTGAGTCAGTGGGCTGGGGAAGGCAGATCCACCCTAATCTGGTGGGCATGATCTAATCAGTTTCCAGTGAATATAAAGCAGGCAGAAAAACGTGAAAAGGAGAGACGGGCCTAGCCTCCGAGCCTACATCTTTCTCCCATGCTGGATGTTTCTGTCCCTTGAACAATGGACTCCAAGTTCTTCAGTCTGGGGACTCGGACTGGTTCTCCTTGCTCCTCAGCTTGCGGACGGCCTATTGTGGAACCTTGTGATCGTGTAAGTTAATACTTAATAAACTCCTCTATCCTATTAGTTCTGTCCCTCTAAGAGAACCCTGACTAGTACAGGCCTCATTGCTGCCTCTACTGTCACCTACCAGGGAAGCTGGGCCATTATCGTCATCTGTGGACTCCGTCTCAGCTCTGCTCAGTTTTGGGAAGAACTCTAGGCTCCGCCATTGTCATCCCTACATTGACATGTTAATATCTCTATTTAAGAAACTTGTGCAGTGCCTAGAGTTGGGCAAGGCTGGACCTTGGGAGAGAGTAGAATCTGACACTCCCTGCTCTTGGAGTAATGCTGAAAACACAGAGGGGCACAGCAAGAGGAGCAAGGTGGGGTGGCTTCCTGGTGGAGGTGGCATTTGAGCTGGGCCTGAAGGGTCAGGCAGTCAGTCCTTTTACATATGGAGAAGTGTGCTGGGGATAGGGGAGGGGGTGCTGCCTCGTGGGGAGAAACAAGGAGAGCACAGAGCTGGGTGGTGCAGGGCATGTGGGGGCCACAACTGGCTGGTGTGTGTGGCTGTGAGGAGGGAGATGGGGTGGGAGGGGAGGAAGGCTGGGGAGCCAGTCAGGCAGGGCCAGCTTGTGAGGGCCTCAAATGCCCCACTGAAAAGCTTCCACTTTGTTCTGAGAACAGTGGGGAGCCACCTAGGGATTTCAGTGAGAAGAGTGATGCAATCACATGTGCATTTCAAAAAGATGCCCCATGAAGGAGAGATTGGAGGGAGGAACAGGACTGAAGTCTTGGGACCAGCCAGGAGGATGGTGTGAAGGCCAGGGTGATGCTGAGAGCAGAGGGTGATTTGGGGGCTGTTCTGTGGCAGGATCAGCGGGACTTGGTGCTGCCTTGCTGGGATGAAGATACCAGACCTGTAGCCCTAGCCCTGCCATGTCTTCACTGGCATTGGCATACGATGGCCTCAGCTACTAACCTGAGACCTGCGTCTGTACAGAGCCCCGCCCTCCCTCACCTCGAGGCCCGACTCCTGCCCCACACCTTCCTGGCGGCCTCCTTCACCTCCTTGTTCCTCAGGCTGTAGATGGTGGGGTTCAGCATGGTCATGACCATGGCATAGAGGACTGTGAAGATCTCATCAGAGATGTGGGCTTCCTTACTCTTGGGCTTCAAGTACATGAAGATGATGGTGCCGTAGAAAAGCAGCACTACAGCCAGGTGTGCCAAGCAGGTGGAGAAGGCTTTGCAGCACCTGGCGGCCGAGGGCACCCTCAGGATGGTGGCCAGGATGAGCAAGTAGGACAGGCAGATGAATGCCAGGGGTACAGGCAGCAGCAGGATGGAGCCCGCCAGCAGGAAGGCTTTGTTGACCGACATGTTGCCGCATGCCAGCTTCAGCACTGCCAGGATCTTGCAGGTGAAGTGACTGACCACGTGGTGGCCACAGAAGGGCAGCCTCATGGAGATGACCATCTCAGTCACCAACTTGAGGAGGCAGAGGACCCAGGCAGCTCCCATCAGCAGCACGCAGAGCCGGTGGCTCATGAGCACATGGTACCTGAGTGGCTGGCAGATGGCCAGGTAGTGGTCATAGGCCGTGATGGCCAGTAGCAGGCACTCTGTGGAGCCCGTGGACAGGCTCAGACACATCTGGATGGCACAGACAGCAAAGGAGATGGTCTTCCGGGATGACAGGAGGTGGACCAGCATCAGAGGCACAAAGGTGGGCGTGTAGCAGATGTCCAGGGTAGAGAGGTTGCCCAGGAAGAAGTACACGGGCGTGTGCAGGTGGATATCTAGCACGCTCACCGCCATGATGGCTGTGTTCCCCAGGAGGGTCACCAGGTACATGGCTGAGCACAGAGGGAAGAGCAGATGCTCCAGGGCTGGGTAGCCAGAAAATCCTTTCAGAAAGAACTCGGACACCTCTGTTCTGTTGAGCGGCTCCGTGCTGCAGAGTTCTGAAGAGATGGTCCACAGCTGGGATGGAAGGAGAGAGGGTACAGGGCGCGGGGAAGCTCACAGAGCCCTTTCTGGGACGAGGTGGACTGTCAGGATCTTTTCCAGCACTGCCACACTCACTGTCTGTGACGTCGGGCAATCCCTTTATCCTCTCTAGGCCTCAATTTATCCATGTGAAAAATGAGGATTGATTTAGATCAGCATTCCCTGAGAGAATGTTAATGAGAACATTAGTAAGCAATCTGAAAAATCAATTTGAGACAACATTGGATTAATAAAAAATAAAACTCTTTACTGCAGGACTTCTCAGAGCGTTTACTATGCTAATGTGATCTATGACTCCTGCAAAGCAATGTAGAACATCTGTACCCCAAACTTATTTGATCATGGATCCACTTTTACAGAAAACCCATTAACCTACTGCAGATAAGTGTTCTATGAGCATAGTCTGGGAAACAGTAGGCTAGATCAACAGTTCTCAAACTTTAACATGCACCAGAATCACCTGGAAAGTTTGTTAAAACAGATTGTTGGGCCCCAAACCCAGTTTCTGACTCGGTGGGTCTGGGCGATGCTTCTGCTGCTGATGTAGGTACCACACTTTGAGGAACTATTGGGCTAGGTGGTCTCTGAGCAGGTGGAGATTCTCCTGGCTTTAAGGAAGCCTCTGAGCCATCGCATTTGCTATTCCTTCTGTCTGGAATGTCCTCGGCCTGCAGTGGTCTGACCTGTCTCTTCAGGCCTACTCTAGTATCCATGAACAAAGCATACACCGTGCTGTGTGTTGGAGGGCTGCTGACCTTGAAGCCTATCGCTGGGCATGTTCCCCTGTCCCCTGCCCAGGGCCTGTTTCATTAGCTACCCTGTGTGGATTGGACCTTCACAATCTGCCTTCCTGTGGGTTTCCCAGCTAAAATCTGATGGAGCTTTTGGCCCAGCTCCAAACCCCTATGTTCTGTGGGCCAGAGCGAGGGCTGCTTTGACTTCATGAACTCCTAGGGTATTAGCATGGAACATGACCAGAGGCCAACTTGTTGGATCTCCCATTGTATAGATGGGGATGCTGAGGTCACACAATAGGTCTCTGGTGAGGTGAAGCTAGAATCCAGCCCTCCCAACAGTGCGACCCCTATACCATGCTCAGAGCAGGTGTATGCTTCTATTCGGTTTCAAACAATGCTTGTTCTTTTACCATTCTAGATGGATATCGGTGCCCCAGGTGCTGCCACAATCCTCTCACCAGCAAAAGAGCATGAGTCACCTCTCCTTAGTGTTCCAGGGTATCTGGCACGGTGTCATTAATCCCATGGGACACGATGCCAAATCCTGGGCCTGGGCGGAGCACAGTTCCTCTCAGTGCCTTCCTTGCAGGAGACCATTTCCGTCTTTTATTCCACCCTCACTTACTCATCCCAGAACCTAGAAGTAACTGAGGACCTGCTACATGTCAGGTGGTGCCAGATGTGAGGGAGCACTGATGACAGGTGTGCTCCCAGGCTGCTGAGTGCAAACCCTTCCTAGGCAGAGAGGACCCCCAAGTCTTCCATACCCAGTCTCGCCGTCCCCCCACTCTTCCGTACCCAGCCTCACCCACCCCTCCCACTCTCCCATACCCATCCTTGTCCTCCCCCACCTTCCCATACCCAGCCTCCCCCTCCCCTGACTCTTCCATACCCAGCCTCCCCCTCCCCTGACTCTTCCATACCCAGCCTCACCCACCCTTCCCACTCTCCCATACCCAGCCTCACCCTCCCCCCACTCTCCCATACCCAGCCTCACCCTCCCCCCACTCTCCCATACCCAGCCTCACCCTCCCCTCACTCTTCCATACCCAGCCTCACCCACCCTTCCCACTCTCCCACTTTTCCAAAAGTAACTATTGTTATTAGTTTTGTGTATATCTATCCAGATACTTTTCTGGCCATTTGCATATGTATATCTATACATGGAAATAGGTCTTGTGACTTTTTAGTATGCTTTTTTGTTGCAGCTTTATTGAAGGATGGTTGATGTACAACTATATTTAAATCATATAATTTGATTAGTTTTAATGTATACAGTCATGAAACCATGACCATAATCAAGATAATGAACTTATCTAATATACCCACAATTTTTCTCATGCCCCTTGGTAATCCATTCCTTTCTTCCCCAACCAGGCAGCCACTGATTTGCTCTCTGTAACTGTAGATAACTTTCATTTTCTAGCATTTTACATAAAGGGAATTATGCAGAATGTACTCTTTTTAAAATCTGGCTTCTTTCACTCAGCGTGATTATTTTGAGAGTCATCTATGTTGTGTGAATCAATGGTTAGTTCTTTTTAAAAATAGCATCTTTATTGAGCTATAATTCAAACACCATGCAGCCGCCCATTTAAATTCACCCATTTAAAATGTACAATTCAAATACAAAACTATTGCATTGTACACTTTAAATGGGTGAGTTTAAAGTGTACAATGGGTGAATTTAAAGTGTACAATGCAATAGTTTTGAGTATCACCACAGTTGATTTTAGAACATGTTTATCACTTCCAAAGGAAGCCCATACCCTTTAGCAGTCACTCCCCTTTTCCCCTCAACCTCCTCCAGTCTTAGGAAACCATTAATCTACTTTTTGTCTCTTTTGAGCTGCCTATTCTGGACATTTTACATAAATGAAATTATAAAATATGTTTCCCTTTGTGACTGGTTTCTCTAACTTAGCTTAATGTTTTCAAGGTTCATCTATATTGTAGCATGTATCAGGACTTACTTTCTTTTTATTGCTAATTAATATTCAATTGTATGGATATACCACATTTTATGTGCCCATTCATCAGTTGATAGACATCTGGGTTGATTCCACTTTTTGACTGTTATGAATAGTGCTGCTATGAACATTTGTATACAAGTTTTTGTGTGGATGTATATTTTCATTTTTCTTGGATATTTTCTTAGGAATGGAGTTTCTAGGTCATATAGAAACTCTATGTGTATATTTTTGGGGAACTGCCATTTTCCAAAATGGAAAGTATCATTTTACTTTCCCATTTTACATTTCCCCAATATATGAGGGTTTCAATTTCTCCACATCCTCACCAACAATTGTTATTATCTGCTTTTTAAATTATAGCCATCTTGGTTGGGTGTGGTGGCTCATGCCTGTAATCCCAGCACTTTGGGAGGCCGAGGTGGGCAGATCACTTGAGACCAGGAGTTCGAGACCAGCCCGGGCAACATGGTGAAACCTCGTCTCTACAAAAAATACAAAAATTAGCCGGGCATGGTGGCATGTGCCTGTAGTCTCCACTACTTGGGAGACTGAGGCAGGAGAATAGCTTGAGCCCAGAAGGTTGAGGGCTGCTGTGAGCCATGTTCATACCACCCTACTCCAGCCTGGGTGACAGAGTGAGACCCTGTCTCAAAAAAAAAATTTTATATTTATATATAACCATCATAGTAAGAGTGAAGTGGTATCTAATTGTGATTTTGATTTGCATTTCTCTAATGGCTAATGACATTGAACATATTTTCAAGTGCTCATTGGGTATTTGTATATCTTCTTTGGAGAAAAAAATAGGCTCTTTAGCCTATTTTAATTTTAATTTTTTTTCTTTGAGATGGGGTTTCGCTCTGATACCCAGGCTGGGGTGCAGTAGTGTGACCTGGGCTCACTGCAACTTCTGCCTTTTGGGCTCAAGTGATCCTCCCACCTCAGCCTCCCGAGTAGCTGTGATCACAAGCACACACCATCATACTCAGGTAATTTTTGTGTATTTTTGGTAGAGATGGGGTTTCACCATGTTGGCCAGGCTGGTCTCAAACTTCTGATCTCAAATGCTCCAACTGCCTTGGCCTCCCAAAGTGCTAGGATTACAGGTGTGAGCCACTGCACCTGGCCTAATTATATATTTAAATTTTACTTTACATACGTAAGATCACAGCCAAGGAGGTTAACTATAATTTCAAATTTTATTACCAGCCACTTGTGCTATTTTATCACATTTGAAAATATTCACTCTTACTATATTTACTTTAAACAGTGATCTATAAATTTGTTTAGACAATAATAATTAAGGACCTTTCCTTCTTCAGAATGATAAAAAAATTAATGATGTATTGAAGATACTACTAAAGAAATTTTACTTTTGGATTATGGCCTCTGCATTGAAGATCTGTAGGATTTTTAAAAATTAATTTTCAAATCTTTCCATGACCTCTCTGTTCTAAGAAATATCATCTTTGTAATAATTTGTGTGAATACTTTACAAATAAAAAATTGATTCACAAGGCTGTACTACCATAATCACTAATTTTAACAGTCTCTTAAATATTTTCTATATTACTTTTCTTGATTACAAAATGTCAATAATATGGGCATGCTCTTAATATAACAGAATATTTAATTATATTATTTTTCCCATCAACCCACCAGTCATTTATTAATTACATTGGCCATTTCCATTGATTGGCAGGAGGCTCTTCCATGAACATCTCCTATCATTTCCACTGTATCATTTTTCTTGCCAGACTTAGTTCATTTTCAGCCTGAAGAATCACTTCTTTTATTTGAACACCTTGAAGTTGGTCTTCTAATTTTTTAACATCTGGTTCTGCTTTAACCATAGCCAATTTCTCATCTGCAATCTGTTCTGTATACTTTCTATATGCTGCTTTTTAAGGGGTTCGCTTAAGAACATCAAGGATCTTTGTGTACAATATTCTTAGCCTCTTACATTTTAGCAGACTGATTTTAGTTGCTTGTCTTGTGTGGACTCTTGCATACAGCCAATCCCATGAGGCCAGTGGTCTTCTTCAGCACACCTGCCATGACAGCGCCAATGAGCCAGTCGGATCTTCTTTAATTTCTTTCAACAATATTTTGTAATTTTTAGAGTATACATTTTTTCCAAGAATATAATTATATACATATTGTTTTATATGATTTCTTTGAAAAATAGGAGAAGAAATAAGAAATATGCACTTAAAACTGCCTTTTATAATTATGTAATTACCTTTATCAGTGCTCTTTGCTCTATCATGTGGATTTGAATTTCCGTCTGTATTTGCTTGCTTTCAGCCTAGAGGATTTCTTTTAGTATTTCTTGTAAAGTGGGTCTGCTAGCAATGAATTCTCTTAGTTTTTGTTTATGTAGGTATGTCTTTATTTTGCCTTGGTTTTTGAAAGATAGTTTTTCTGTTTTTAATATTTTTGGTTGGCAGGCTTTTCTTTCAGCATTTTGAATATGTCAGCCTGCTGCCTTTTGGCTTCCACTGTTTCCGATAGGAAATCAGCTGCTAATCTTATTATCATTCCCTTGTATGTGATGAGTTATTTGTCTCTCACTGCTGTCAATGTTTTCTCTTTGTCTTTCAAGCACTTTTACTATTATATGTCTGGGGTGGATTTCTTTGAGTTTGTTGAGCTTCTTGGATGTGTAATATTTTTCAACAAATTTGGGAAGTTTTCTATCATTATGTCTTCTAATACTTTTTCTGTTCATTTCTTTCTCTCCTCTCCTGGTAATCCTATCTCACTCATATATTAGTACACTTAAGGGTGTTTCACATTTCCCTGAGGCTATGTTCATTTTTCTTTATCCCTTTTTCTTTCTGTTCTTCAGATTCTATAATCTCTATCGATCTATCTTCAAGTCTGATGATTCTTTTGCCAGTTCAAATCTACTGTTGAACACCTCTAAGTGAATTTTTCATTTTGGTTATTGTATATTTAATTTTGGAATTTCCATTCAAAATAGTTTCTCTTCATTAATATCTCTATTTGATGAGAAATTATCATCATAGCTTCCTTTACTCCCCCACCCCTCACCAGAGGTAGAATTGCTGAATCATATGGTAATTTTATTTTTAACTTTTTTGAGAAACTACCATACTATTTTCCATTTTATATTTCCACCAACAGTGCACAAGGGTTCCAATTGCTTCATAGTCTCACCAACACTTGTTATTTTCTGTTTTTTTTTTAAATAGCAGCCATTCTAATGGGTGAGATGGACTATCTTATTGTAGTTTTGATTGTATTACCTTAATGATTTAGTGGTAAACATTTGTTCATGTGCCTATTGTCCATTTGTATAGATTTTTGGAGAAATGTCTATTTAAGTTATTTGCCCTTTTATTAATAGCACTGTGGTTTTTTTGTTTTGGGTTTTAGGAGTTCTCTCTATATTATGGATGTTAATCCCTCATCAGATACATAATTTATAAATATTTTCTCCCATTCTGTGGGTTGCCTTCTTACTCTGTTGACATAGTCTTGTGATGCACAAAATTTTAATATTTTCATGAAGTCTAATTTGTTGATTGTTTTCTTTTTTTTGCCTCTGCCTTTGGAGTCATATCCAAGAAATTATTGCCACATTCAAATTCATGAAGCTTTTGCCCTGTGATTTCTTCTAAAAGTTTGATAGTTTTTGGTAGGTCTTTGGTCCATTTTGAATTTTTGTTTTGGTATTTGGCACTATGTAAGAGTCTCTTTTGCATGTAGACATCTAATTTTCCCAGCACGATTTATTGAAAAAAACTGTCCCTTCCTAAATAGATAGTCTCATTGCTCTTGACAAAAATCACTTGATATGAGGGTTTATTTCTGGGCTTTTCATTCTGTTCCATTGGTCTGTGTGTCTGTCTTTATGCCAGTACCATACTGTTTTGATTACTGTAGCTTTGTAGTAAGTTTTGAAATCAGGAAGTGTGAGTCCTTCAGCTTTGTTATTATTCAAAGTTGTTTTGACTACTCAAGGTCCCTTGAGATTCCATATGAATCTTAGGATGATGTTTCTATTTCTGCAAAAACATCATTGGGATTTTGATAGGGATTGCACCAAATATGTAGATCCTTTAATTCTTTAAGCATGAATTCCTTTAATTCTTTGAATATAGTTACAGTGGATGCTTGAAATCTTCATTGGCTAAATATGACTTGAGGCCTTTTGCAGGCAGTTTCTCTTGCCTGTGTTCCCCCTTCATGTATGCATACTTTCTTGTTCCTTTGCATGATTCATAATTTTTTGTTGAAACTGTATATTTTTTGTAATATATGGTAGCCACTCTAGATACCGATCTTCCACCCGTCTTTGTAGCTTGCTTTTGTTATTTTTTACTTCTTTATTCCTGACTTGGCTAGACTATTTAATTTAGTCTATTATCCCACAGCATGAAGCCTCTGTCTTTCCTCAGAGGCTGTATGTAGCCTTGGATATGTGCACATTCACACCCTGGGATAACAGTGGTTTTAGCAGAGCCATTTGACTGTTGCTTTTCCTGATCTATTTGTAAAAGTATCTACTTCTGCTGGTATCACAGCCAGTGTTAGGCTCCACAAATTGTCATCTGATTGCTTTATTGTTTTTGATCATGTGATGGGGAATACATTGTGCCACAGTCTGATCCAATTAAATTTGGGCAGGAGTATTTTTGAGGCCAGTCTTTGAGGTTTGTTTTGACCCCAGGAGGATTTTCCTTAGCTGTCTTTTTCCACGGTATTCTGCTGTTATTGGGTGAAGGGTTTTATAAATATCAATTAAGTTGGATGAAAGTATTGTCCAAGTCTCCTATATTCTTACTAATTTTCTGTCTACTTATTTTTCAACTACTGAGACAGGGATGTTGAAATCTTTGGCTGCAATTACAGATTTGTCTATTCCTCCTTTCAGTTCGATCAGGTCTTGCTTTATGTATTTTGAGGCTCTGTCATTAGATATATAAGCTTTTAGGACTGTTATGTATCTTGATGAACTGACATCTTTGTCATTTTCAAATGACCCTCTTTATCCCTGTTAATGTTTTTGCTCTAATATCTACTTTGTCTGCTATTAATATAGAATTGGAGCTTTAATTTTTTTTTTTTTTTGAGATGGAGCCTTGCTATGTCGCCAGGCTGGAGTGCAGTGGTGTGATCTCGGCTCACTGCAAGCTCTGCCTCCTGGGTTCACGCCATTCTCCCGCCTCAGCCTCCTGAGTAGCTGGGATTACAGGCACGTGCCACCAGGCCCAGCTAATTTTTGTATTTTTGGTAAAGACGGGGTTTCACCATGTTGGCCAGGATGGTCTCAATCTCCCGACCTCGTGATCTGCCTGCCTCGGCCTCCCAAAGTGCTGGGATTACAGGCGTGAGCCACTGTGCCTGGCCGGATCTTTAAAAATTTAATCAGACAATCTCTGCCCTTTAATTTAGATGCTTAGACCAATTGCATTAAAAATGACCAGGGACATAGTTGGATTTAAATATTTCATCTGGCTGTTTGTTTTCTATTGTTCCATCTGTTATTTGTTCCTCTTTTAATCTACCTTTAATTAATGTAGTATCACCTCACCTATAGTATATAAATGTCGCAACAATGCCCTTTCACTTCCCCTCATCTGGGTTTTGAGCTATTGTTGTTATATATTGTAATTCCACATCTGTTAAAATTCTATAATACTTTATTACTTTTGCTTCCAATAGTCAACTATGCCATATATTCCTTCCTTTAAAAAAATTATTAGCTTCCTATTGGCCACATCCAAGCTATGTTTTAAAAGGTTTAAAAATTAGAGTAAAAATATTTTATATTTATTCACATATTCACCATTTCTAGGGCTCTTTATTGCCTGGTATAGATAGGTGTTTTCTTCTGATAACATTTTTCTTCCACCTGAAGGACTTCTTTTAACATTCTTATAGATCTGGACTGTTGGTAATAAAGTCTTTCAAATTTTGTATGTCTGAAAATATTTTTATTTAACTTCGGTATTGAGAGGTATTTTGCTTAGTATAGAATTCTGACAGTTTAATTTTCCTTTTACCATTTTGAAGATATTGCGCTACTGTCTTCTGGCTTGCATTGTTTCTGACAATGACTGCTGTCATTCTTGTTTGTTCCTCTGTATATAACGTGTCTTTTTCTATGATTGCTTTTAAGATGTTCTCTTTACCACTGATTAAAGCAATCGTATTATAATATGCCTTGGTGTAGCTGTCTACATGTTCTTCTGCTTGGGCTTTGTTGAGATTCTTGGATCTATGATTTTGTAGCTGTCTTCTTGTTCTTCTGCTTGGGCTTTGTTGAGGTTTTTGGATCTATGATTTTGTAGGTTTTTTTAAGTGTAGAAAAATTTTGATCATTTTTTTTCTGTCCATTGCTTCTTTTCCTGAGATTCTAGTTGTACCTATATTAGGCTACTTGAAGTCCCAAAGCTCACTGATACTTTATTTATTTATATCTTTGTCTATTTTATTTTGGTTAATGTATATTGCTATGGTATCAAGTTTACTAATATTTTCTGCTGTAGGTTCTAGTCTGCTATTAATTCCATCTAATATATTTGAAATTTGTTTTAAATTTTCAAATAATTTTAGATTGGCAGAAGAGTTCTAAAGATAGGATGTAGATTTCCTGAATAACTTTCAACCAACTTCTCCTAATGTGAACATCTTATATAGCCATGAAATGTTCATCAAAACTCAGAAATTAGCAGTGACACAACTAAACATAATTGGCACTATTAATTAAACTACAGGCTTTATTCAAATTTTCCCAGTTTTCCCACAAATATCCTTTTTCTGTTCCTGGATCCAATCCAGGATATCATGTTGCATTCATCCATTTGATTTTTTTTAATCTCAAAAATTGTATTTTTTTATTTTTAAAAGTTTTATTTGGGTCTTTAAAAATCTTCTGTGTCTTTCTTTAATATGTGAGGCTTGCTTTTAACAATATACCATGTCTTGTGTATATATATGTAAATGTGTATATACACATATATACACATGTGTATACATATATACACATATGTATATGCACATATATACATATATGTATACATATATACACACACATACACACACATATATACATATATACACACACACACACACACACACACACACATATATATATACATAGAGAGAGAGAGAGAGAGATATTGAGAGAGAATGGAGTTTCGCTCTTGGTGCCCAGGCTGGAGTGCAGTGGCGTGATCTCGACTCACTGCAACCTCCGGCTCCCAGGTTCAAGCGATTCTCCTCAGCCTCCCAAGTAACTGGAACCACAGGCATGCACCACCACACTCAGCTAATTTTTGTATTTTTAGTAGAGACGGGGTTTCACCATGCTGGTCAGGCTGGTCTCAAACTCCTGACCTCAGGTGATCCACCTGCCTCGGCCTCCCAAAGTGCTGGGATTACAGGTGTGGGTCACCGCGCCCGACCGTAGATATTTTTATATAATTGTTTCTTTGTAAGTTATATGTAATATTCTATTGTGTGAATATATTATAGCTTATTTGAGTATTTCCTGTTGTTAGACATTTAGGTTATATCTAATGTTTTCTTTGGCCATGCAAACAATGCTGCAAATCATATCATTTTACATGACTCTTTGGCACATGTACAGATACTTCTCTAGGATAGATATTTTGACAGGAAGTTATTGGATTGAAGGTATGTTTATTTAAATTGTTGAAAGATGCCCTAAATTGCCCTCAGAAATGTTGTCTTAATTTAAATCTCCACCAAGAATATAACAGTACCCATTTCTCCATATCCTGACTGATACTGGGTGTTATCAGTCTTTTATTTTTTATTTTTAAATTAAAATTAAATTAAATTAAACTTTTAAAGAGACGGAATTTTGCTTTGTTGCCCAGGCTGTAGCGCAGTGGTGCAATCATAGCTCACTGTAACCTTGAACTCTTGGGCGCGAGTGATCCGCTTGTCTCAGCTTCCCGAGTAAGCAGGACTACAGGAGCATGCCAGCGCACCCTGATGATTATTTTAATTTTTTTGTAGAGACGGAGTCTTGTTATTTGCCTAGGCTGGTCTTGAATGCCTGATCTCAAGTGATCCTCCCCCTTCAGCCTCCCAAAGTTCAGGGATTACAGGCTTGAGCCACCTCACCTGGCCTCAGTCTTTTAAATTTTGTATTACAATGGGTGAAAAAGGATATCTTGCTGTTTTATTTTACATTTCCCTGGTCACTAAAAATGTTAAGAATAATTCTATTTGTCATTTTTTGCCATTAAAATTTTTTTCTGTTGATTATCTCTTCATATTTTATGCTCATTTTTCTAATTTTGAAAATAATGATTTCTAGAAGTTCTTTATATATTCTCTATAGTATTCCTTTGTGTATTATATATGTGGCAAACATTTTATGTCAGTTGCCTTTTTTATTTGTGTATGATATCTTTTGTTATATAGAAGTTTAATTATTTGGGGTAGCAAATTTCTTTTTCGTTGTCTCTTGTGTAATATCCCCAAAGTTTTAAGTACATTCGCCTTTCTGTATTTTCTTCTAATGATTTAAAAGTTTTACTTTTCAATTTAACTTTTATTTTATCTGGAATTTACTTATTGAGTGAGTGAGGTAGGATAAGTAAACTTATTTACTTGCCACAATAAAATTTATTATGGAGGTCATTCTTTTCTCATTGATTGAAAAAATGCCACCTTTCTCATATACGAATTTCTCACAAATTTATTAGTCTCTTTCTGGACCCAGTGTTATGTTCTAAAGAAATTTTATTGTCTTTCTGTACTCATGTCACACTGTTTTAATTACTGTGGCTTTATAGTGATTTGTAGCTTTATGTTGATATCTGCTAGGCCAAATCCTCTCTTACCAGCCTTTTTCAATCATTTTTTGGCTATTCTTGCACATTTTCTTTTCCAGATAAATTTTGCAATCAGCTTGTCACATTTCAGAAAAATTCTCCTGGGATTTTGCTTGTAATTTATTGGCTAATTTGGGATGGAATTGACATCCCTACAAAATCAAGTTTTCTCATCCAAGAACATTGTTTTTTGTCTTTCCATCAATCCAGGTCTTTACTTTGTCATGACCATATGGCTCCTCTCCTTTTAATATGTTAATAAAGTGATTTATATTAATGTGTTTTTTTTCCTAATGTTGAATTATCTTTGTATTTCTGGGATAAACCCTTCTTCTTCCTTATGTTTTTTATTCTTGTCATGCATGGATGCTGGATTGATTTCAGGTGAGCTGATCTGCTTCAGCTCCTGGGCTCCCCCTGGTGGCCATCAGGCCCTTCTCTGTGACCTTTGGGGATGGGGTTTGGAATAGCTGTGAAATCCTGGACTCCAGGGCTCAGGCAGCAGGATCACAGATCTAGGAATCTGGTAGACATAAAATCTGCGTACCCGAGTTATGTAACCATCTGTTTTGCCTCCTTGGGTTCTGTTAGTTTCTCTTTGCTAGGAGACCCTGAGGAAAGAGACCATATCTGTGTTAAAAGAATCTACCCTCTCAGAATCCAACAGTCCATTCACTGACCTGTCCCTTTCTCTAAGCTTTATAATTACCTTTATGTCATTTTCAATGAAGGGAAACCCTCAAATATAGTTTCACTTTTACGAATCTGGATGGCTTTTCATATCAGTAAACTTATAAATCAGAAATTATGTCCCAAATTTGGTCCAGAAAGTAAAATCTTGCATCTCTGGTATTTTGACAGGGATTGCATTTAATATGTAAGTCGCTTTGGTAGTATGGTCATTTTCACAATATTCTTTCCATCCACGAGCATGAGTTTTTTTTCTATTTTTTGTGTGTCCTCTTCAATTTATTTCATCAATAGTTTAATAGTTTTCCTTGCAGAGATCTTTCATCTTCTTGGCTAAATTTATTCCTAGGTATTTTAGAAAATAAATTCTTAACAGTACTGAAAAGCAAGAAAAAGTGCTATCAGCCAACAAGAAATGTTCAGGAATTCCTGAAAAATGGTAAGCAGATGAGGTTGAGTTGTTGGAAGAAACCACAGCCAAACAAAGTAAGGAAGGGATTACTGCAATAAGGGGAGTGGTTCTGGAGGCGTTCTTAGTTCAGAGGCAACAGTTACAAGGAAAAGAAGGAGGGACCTGAGGCAACCATCTCGATGACTGGTTAGGGGCTCTAATTGGCAGCAAGTGGGCAGGTTGAAGCAGTGAGCATCAGAGATATTGGCCCTTAAGCGGAGTCAGTCATTGCCAATGCTTGAACTTGAAACTCAGAGAAATCTCTGAAGGAATGAGGAGCACAGACAATATCCTCCCATTATAATTTCTGGAGATAGTCAATGAAAACCACATCCACAGACAGGCCAATATGGAATCTTAAATAAAAAGATAAGCCTGACAATAAGAATAAGCACACGCTGAAGGAAAACTAACATCATAAAAGTGAGAAACCAAACCCAACAAAGAGAAACTAACATTGAAGAAAACCATGAATAAAGTAAATGAGACTTTGAAAGAAGTGTGATTTATACCATTGGAAGGACAAGAAAGGATTTTTCATCCATGGAACAATAACAAGTTTATATGAAAACAAAAACCAATTAAAGATTCTGTTGATTGTTGAAATAAAGACACAAACAAAAAACCTCAGTGAATTAGTTCCTCTAATGATAATATGCCCCTCAAATGTGTTCATTTATATATGTATATATTCATATATATATATATATATGACAAATGTGTTCATTTGAGGAGCAGATTATCAAGCCAGAAGGTCAAGTTGAAGAATACTCCCAAATGTGATATAAAAGGGCAAATATATGGAAAGAAATATTAGATAATGTGAAAGATATATTCATCATTTCCAATCCAGATAATAGAAATTCCAGGTGGATAGAATGGAAAGAATAGAGCCTGGCCCTTGAGTTCTTTATTGTGGGAGATTTGTCTATCACTGCAGCAATATTGTACTGTCTTGATTACAAGAGCTTTAGAATAATTCTTGTTATCTGGTAAAGCAAGTATGCCCGCTTTGGTATTCTCTTTACATGAACGCTTTGATGATTTCATACAAATTTTAAAATTAGCTTGACAAATTCTAAAAAAACTTTTCAGAAATTTGATTGGAATTTCTTTGAATCTATAAAGCAATTTTGAGATAGCTTATATCTTTATTATATTGAGTCTTCCAGTCTATAAACATGGTATATTGCTCCATTTACTTTCATTTTCTTTAAATGTATATCATTAAATTAAAAAATTTTCTCATTAAAGGTTCTACACATTTGTTATTTTTGGAACTGCTGTTTTATATATTTTAATGTTATTGTAAATGGGATCAGTTTTAGAAATAACATTTTCAGTGTTTATTGTTGTTATATTGGAATGCAATTAATTTTTGTTATTTTTGTTTACTGATTTTAAGGCCTGGAATATTGCTCCACTATCACATTAATTGTAGTAATTTATCTATAGTTTATTTTGGATATTCTTGTAGACAAACATCATCTGCAAATAATGAGAGTTTTGTTTCTTCTTTTTCAATCCTTATTCCTTTTTATATATTTTATTATGCCTCTGTGCTGGCTAAGATCTTTGAGAATAATGTTGAAAAGAAGTAGTAAAAGCAGCCATCTTTGTCTTGCTTTTATTTTTTTTTTTGTGACGGAGTCTCTGTCACCCAGGCTGGAGTGCAATGGTGTGATCTCGGCTCAATGCAACCTCTGCCTCCCGTGTTCAAGTGATTCTTCTGCCTCAGCCTCCTGAGTAGCTGGGACTGCAGGCACGTGCCATCATACATGGCTAATTTTTGTATTTTTAGTAGAGCCGGGTTTCACCATGTTGGCCAGGGTGGTCTCAAACTCTTGACCTCAGGTGATCCACCTGCCTCAGCCTCCCAAAGTGCTGGGATTACAGGTTTGTCTTGCTCTTGATCTTTAATGCTTTCAAGTATCTTTTATTTATTTATTTATTTATTTATTTATTTATTTATTTATTTATTTATTTGACACAGGGTCTTGCTCTTTCACCCAGGCTGGAGTACAGTGGCATGATCATGGTTCATTGTAGCTTTGATTTCCTGGGCTCAAGTGATCCTCCTGTCTCAGCTTCCTGAGTAGCAGCAGGGACTACAGATACACACTATCAAGCCCCAATAATTAAAAAAAAAATGTTTTTGGTAGAGACAGGGTCTCATCATGTTGTTCAGGCTGGTCTTGAACTCCTGGGCTCAAGGGATTCTTCCATCTTAGCCTCCCAAAATGCTGGGATTACAGGCATGAGCCAGCATGCCCAGCTGCAAATATCAATATTAAGAATGATGTTTGATTTTAGATATTCTTTATTGGATTAAGAAAGTTTCTTTCTATTCCTAATTTGCTAAGCATTTTTTACAAATGTAATTTAATTGTTAAGTTAAAATTTATTTTTAATAGTCTGTTCATTTTTGCGGCACAATATTCAAAAGGCAGAAAAGGATATGTAGACAAACTCTCCCTTCCACTCATGTCACCTCATAACCTAGTTCTCTGCTCTGGACACTGTAACGAGGGTCATCACACACACACACACACACACACACACACACACACACACACATTCCCCCTTTATTTTTCACCCAAATGAAGACATAATATATTACTGTTCTTCATTTGGTTTTTTTTCTCTAAGAGTTTTAAAATCAAAAATGAATGTTAAATTTTGTCCAATAGTCTTCACATCTATTGGGATGATAATATAATCTTTCTTCTTTATTGTTTTAATATGATGAATTATGTCAATTGATTTTCTAATGGTAAATCACCCTTGTATTACCGGAAGAAATCTGGCTTTGTCATGATTTATAAGGTTTTCCATACATGCCTGGATTTAATTTGTTAATATGTTTTCAGGATTTACATATATATTCATAAAGGATGTTGTGTCATAATTTTCCTTTTCTATAGGGTCTGGTCAGGTTTTGGTTTCAAGGTTATGCTAGCTTATAATATTTTTCTATACTGGGATAGTTTGTGCAAGTTGGACCTATTTGCAACTAGTCTTCACCTTGTGGGAGGATTTTAACTACTGACAATTTTTTAAATGGTTATAAGTTTTCTATCATATCACAAATCAGTTTAGGCAAATTACGTATTTTTAGGACTTTTTCTACTTCATCTAGGTTTTCAAGTTAATTTGTTATATTTTCTTTTTTTTTTTTTTTGGGAACAGCTTTATTAGATATACCATACAATTCAGCCATTTTAAGTGTACAATTCAGGGCTGGTCGCAGTGGGTCACACCTGTAATCCCAGCACTTTGGAAGGCTGAGGTGGGCAGATCACCTGAGATCAGGAGTTCGAGACCAGCCTGGCCAACATGGTGAAACCCTGTCTCTATGAAAAACACAAAAATTAGCCAGGCATGGTGGTCTGTAATCCCAGCTCAGGAGGCTGAGGGGGGAAAATCACATGAATCGGGCAGGCGGAGGTTGCAGTGAGTCAAGATTGCGCCATTGCACTCCAACCTGGGCAACAGAGTGAGACCCTGTCTCAAAAACAAACAAACAAACAAATAAATAAAGAGTATAATTCATAGGTTTTTAGCATATTCACAGAGTCGAACTGCCATCACCACAAGCAATTTTAGAACATTTTCATCACCTCAAAAGGAAATCTGGTACCCTGTAGCTATCCTCCTGTGCCCCCATCCTCCAATCCCTAAGCAACCACTAACCTACTTTCTGACCCTACAAATTTGCCTATTCTTCACGTTTCATATAAATGTAATCATATAATATATGATTTTTTGTAACTGATCTTCTACTTAGCATGCTGTTTTTAAGGTTCATCTATGTTCTAGCATGTATCAATACTTCATTCCTTTTATGGCTGAATAATGTTTCATTGTCCGGCTATACTACATTTTATTTATCTATTTATCAGTTAATAGATATTTGGGTTGTCTCCACCTTTTAGCAATTACAAATAGTGCTGCTATAAATATTTGTGTACAAGTCTTTGTGTGAACATAGATTTTCATTTTTCATTTCTCTTGGTGTATATCTAGGAGTGGAATTGTTGGGCCATGTGGTAACTCTATGTTTAACCTTTTGAGGAACTGCCAGGCTGTTTTCCAAAGCAGCTGCACAATTTTACATTCCCACCAGGAGAGTATGAGGTTTCTGACTTGTCCACATCCTTGTGAATACTTACTATTACCTGACTTTTTGATTTTAGTCATCCTAATGGGTGTGAAGTGGTATCTCATTGTGGTTTTGATTTGCATCCAGATGCTTAATGACGTTGAACATCTTATCATGTGCTTATTGGTCATTTTTATATCTTCTTTGAAGAAATGTCTATTCAAGTTCTTTGCCTATTTTTAAGTTGGGTTGTTTGTCTTCTTATTAATGAGTTGTAAGAGTTATATATTCTACATATAAGTCCCTTATCAGATATATTATTTGCAAATATTTTCTTCCATTCTTTGGATTCTCTTCTCACTTTTTTTTTTTTTTTTTTTTTGAGACAGAGTCTCACTCTGTTGCCCAGGCTGGAGTGCAGTGGCACAATCTTGGCTGACTGCAATCTCCACCTCCCGGGTTCAAGCGATTCTTGTGCCTCAGCCTCCCAAGTAGCTGAGATTACAGGCACATGCCACCTCGCCTGGCTAATTTTTGTATTTTTAGTAGAGATGGGATTTCACCATGTTGCCCAGGCTGGTCTTGAATTCCTGACCTTCAGCCTCCCAGAATATCCCTTCCTGGGATTACAGACGTGACCCACCATGCCCAGCCTCTTCTCACTTCTTAATGGTGTATTTGGAGCACAAAACTTTATTTTCTTTTTATTTTTATTTATTTATTTATTTTTTGAGACAGAGTCTCGCTCTTTCGCCCAGGCCGGAGTGCAGTGGCACTATCTCGGCTCACTGCAAGCTTCGCCTCCCGGGTTCATGCCATTCCCCTGCCTCAGCCTCCCGAGTAGCTGGGACTATAGGCCCACGCCACCGCGCCCGGCTAATTTTTTGTATTTTTAGTAGAGACGGGGTTTCACCGTGTTAGCCAGGATGGTCTCGACCTCCTGACCTCGTGATCTGCCTGCCTCGGCCTCCCAAAGTGCTGGGATTACAGGCGTGAGCCACAGCGCCCGGCCAAAACTTTATTTTTAATGAAGTCCAATTTATCTAGTTTTTCTTTTATTGCTTGTGTATTTGGTATCATATTTAAGATTCCATTGCCAAAGTCAAGATCATAAAGATTTATGCTTATGTTTTATTCCCAGAATTTTATAGTTTTAGCTATTACATTTAGATCTTCGATCTATTTTTGTATTTGGTGTATGGTAAGTGTCCAACTTTATTCTTTGCATTTGGATATCCAGGTGTCCAAGCACCATTTGTTGAAAACACTATTCTTTTTCCATTAAATGTTCTTGGTATCTGCTTCTAATTTTTTGCAGAGTTTGTGAAACATTCATATTAATGCTTTAAATGTTTGGTAAAATTCACCATTGAAGCTATGTAGGCCTGTGCTTTTCTTTGTAGGGTAGTTTTTAAAATTACTAATCTAATCTCTTTATAGGTCTATTTAGATTTTTAATTTATTCTTGAGTCAGTTTTGGTAATTTCTGCCTTCCTAGAAAGTTGTCCATTTCATCTAAGTTATCTATTTTTTTGGCACACATTTGTTATAGTGTTTTTTATAATTTTTTTTATATCTGTAAGATTGGTAGTGATGTCTCTCATTTCTGGTTCTAGTAATTTGAGTCTTTTCTCTTTTTTTTCTTGGTTAATCTAGCTAAAGATTTGAAATTTAGTTGACTTTTAAAAATATCCAACTTGGCCGGGCACGGTGACTCACGCCTGTAACCCCAGCACTTTGGGAGGCTGAGGTGGGTGGATCACCTGAGGTCAGGAGTTCAAGACAAGCCTGGCCAATATGGCAAAACCCCGTCTCTACTAATAATACAAAAATTAGCTGGGCATGGTCGTGTGGGCCTATAGTCCCAGCTCCTCAGGAGGCTGAGGTGGGAGGATTACTTGAGCCTGGGAGGTGGAGGTTACAGTAAACCGAGATTGTGCCTCTGTGCTCCAGCCTGGGTGACAGAGTGAGACCCTGTCTCAAAAAAAAAAAAAAAAAAAAAAAAAAAAGAAAGAAAGAAAAGAAAAAAAATCCAACTTGTGGTTTTGTTAATTTTCTCTATTGTTTTTCTATTCTCTATTTCATTAGTTTCTACTCCAATGTTTGTTATTTCCTTACTTCCTCTTGCTATATCTTTTCATTTGTTTTAAAATATATGAAGTATCTGTGATATCCTTTTTAAAAATTTTTATTTGTGCTTTCACTCTTTTTGTTTCTTTCCTTTCCTCCTTTATTTTATTTTATTTTATTTTATTTTATTTATTTTCTTCCTTTTGAGACAGGGTCTTGCTCTCTCACCCAGGCTGTAGTGCAGTGGCATGATCACAGTTCACTGCAAACTCAAACTCCTGGGCTTAAATGATCCTCCTGCCCCCGCCTCCCTAGTAGTTGAGACAGCAGGCAGGTGCCACCATGCCTGGCTAATTAAAAAAATTTTTTTAAAAAATTTTTTGTGAAGATGGGGTTTCACTATGTTGCCTAGGCTGGTCTTGAACTATTGGGCTCAGGTGATTCTCCCACCTCTATCTCCCAAGATGCTGGTATTATCAGTGTGAGCCACTGTGCCTGGTTTCTTTTTGTTTCTTAATAAATACTTCCCAAACTTTCTTAATTCTATTAGGCTTTTCAAAGAATCAATTTTTGGTTCTGTTAACTGCCCTTATTTTAATTATTTCCTTTCTTTTATTTTCCTGTATTTATTCTGTTGGTCTTTTTTCAATTTTTAAACTCATTAAATCCTAGACTTTCTTTTTTCCTAATATAAATGGTCATTTCATTTAATTTTAATTTTATGAGCTTTGACATGTAGTATTTTGTTTCTGTCAGGTTCCAAGTAATTTCTAATTTCCATTATTACTTCTTTTAATTATTTCAGAAGTATTTTTCTTAATTTCTCAACGAATAATATTTTTGTGTAAACCTTTTAATTTTTAAAATTGATTTTAGCTGAATTTCTAATGTAATTTCCCTGTGGTCAGAGAATGTGGTTTGTATGATATCCATCCTTAAAAAGTTTTTTCTTTTTGTTATTGGTTACAGCAGCAACAGGAAAAAACATTTTTATTCTTGCTTTACGACTTGCTCTCTGGTCATTTTTCATAAACATATTCTGTGTGCTTGAAAATCGTGTGTCTTGTTTGTTGAGAGTAATGTTCCTGTATATGTTCATTTTATCAAACTTTATAATTAATTTGTTTAAATCTAAATATCTGCTGACTTTTTGGCTCTGAATTACTTAAAGATATGTGCTGGAATTTTTTTATTCATTGTGAATTTGTCAAATTCTCCTGATAGTTCTAGAAGTGTTTGCTTTACATATTTTGAGACTATGTTTTAGGTGCATATGAGACTAGAATTGGTATATCTTCCTGGTGGAAATTATCTTTTATATTTACATACAGACTCTCTTTATCTCATTTGGCCTTAAAATTTACTTGGTTTATTATTAATATAATTATACTAGTTTTCTTTTCATTAGTATTTGCCTTATATTTCTTTTTTCTTTTTCTTTCTTTCTTTTCTTTTCTTTTTTCTTCCTTTTGAGACAGAGTCTTGCTCTGTCATCCAGACTGGAGTACAGTGGCAGGAAGATGGCTCACTGCAGCCTTGACCCCCTGGGTTCAAGCAACCTTCCCACCTCAGCCTCCTGAGTAGCTGGGACTCTGAATGGCATATGCCGTTATGCCTGGCTAATTAAAAAAAATTTTTTTTTGTAGAGACAGGGTCTTGGCATGTTGCCCAGGCTGGTCTCAAACTGCTGGTCTCAAACTCCTGGCTTCAAGTGATCTTCCTGTCTCAGATTCCCAAAGTGCTGGGATTACAGGCACGAGCCACTGCACTCAGCCTACATTATATATCTTTTGTATCCTTTTGCTTTCCACTTTTCTTTAACTAGTCTTGTGTTTCAGACTTTTCTAGTACATAGCACATAGGCTTAAAATTTTTTTTTTGGCCAGGTGCAGTGGCTCACGCCTGTAATCCCAGCACCTTGGGAGGTTGAGGCAGGCAGATCGCTTGAGCCCAGGAGTTCGAGACCAGCCTGGACAACATGGTGAAACCCTATCTACACACACACACACACACACACACACACACACACAGACACATCCAGGCATGGTGGCACACACCTGCAGTCCCAGCTATTTGGGGGACTGAGGTGGGAGGATTGCTTGAGCCTGGGAGGTCAAGGCTGCAGTGAGCTGTGATTGTGCCCCCGCACTTAGCCTGGGTGACATAGCAAGACCCTGTCTCAAGAAAAAAAAATTTTTTTAATATGGGTATAAAGAGAGAGAGAAGTGAGGCCCAAGGAGGGTCATGTCAAGCTTCTAGAAACCGGGAGACTCATGACATTGGGTACTGAGACAAAACATCAACCTCAAAACATCCTACTCCACCTCTCCCTGACTCTAATTCCTCTCTCTTCTCTGGGGACCTCATTCTGTGAGTCCTGACCCTCTCCTCTGGTGACTCTACTGAGAATATAAAGCTCAATCTTCTTGCACCTTTAAAGTAAAAATCTTCTTTGGCATAATTCTCTCCTTCAGCTGCTGCCTCATCTCTCTCTTCACCTGCACTGGCAAGTTCCTCAAAAAGTTACTCCTGCCTGTTTTACCACACAGTTGCCCAATCCAGATACATAGGAATTATGCTTGGCTCCTGCTTCCCCTCAGTTCTCCTCATCAAATGACTCAGAAAGTCTTTTTAATTCCCTCTCAAAAATAGATATGGATTTGAAATCTTTTCCACCTGCTGCTGTCTCTGCCACTGCTGTGACATGGGTACCCATCATCTCTTGCCCGGACCTCTGAACCTCCTCCTGGGAATGGATTTCTGATCTTTTCACAAGCTGACAGTGATCCTCTTCTCCTCTTGGAGTCCTCCCACCCTTACCTGTTCCCCAACCAAAGCTTTCTGGGATTTGCTGAGGTTTGGGAACTCCAAGTCCTTCAATTTGAGTTACACGGGACACCCACACACTCTCCAACTCCCATAGCTCCAGCTCCTGAGATTAGGCCAGAGAAGTGACTCATTTTCACTGGGTACTGTCCCCAGAAATGCTCTGCCACCATGGCACTTTAGGGTCTGATGCTGGAGGCTGGCATGCTGAGCTCTGGGGACAGCCTCCCAGAAGCCCAATTAGTCTGGGTTAACTGAAACTTGCTATTGGCAGTCTCCATAATCAGACAAGTTTCCTGCTGGGAGGCAATCCCTTGGGTGTCCCTGACTGTCCCAGGTGTTTTTCCTACCCTTAAGGAGGCATGGAATTGGATTATGTGACTCAGTATCCCAAGAAGTTCCTTGTTCTTGACTCCATAGAAATAATGTTATTGCTGGCCATGTGCGGTGGCTCATGCCTTTAATACTAGCACTTTGGGAGGCCAAGGTGGGTGATTCACCTGAGTCAGGAGACCGAGACCAGCCGGGCCAACCATAGTGAAACCCCATCTCTACTAAAAATACAAAAAAAAGTCAGCCAGGTGTGGTGGCAGGTGCCTGTAATCCCAGCTACTTGGGAGGCTGAGGCACGAAAATCACTTGAACCCGGGAGGCAGAGGTTGCAGTGAGCCAAGATCGCGCCACTGCACTCCAGCCTGGAGGACAGAGTGAGACTCCATCTAAAAAAAAAAAAAAGAAATAATAATATTGCCCTAATGTGGGATGGAGAACAGACCTCAGAGTCCTCAACCAGAGGAAAGAAAGGGGAGTATTACTTTTCCTCTACTTTTGGGTTTCTCAGCAGATGCACTACTGATGTTTTGGGCAGGACAAGTCTTCCTCCGATGGGACCATCACACTCATTGAAGGATATTTGTCATGCTTGGATCCTGCACACTAAATACTTACACAGTCATCCTGATAACGCCAAATACCCCCACATATTTCCAAATATTCTCTAGGAAGGTAGTTATGCCCAAGCCTAATCCAAATGCACCTAGTGGACATGCACAAGCAAGAAAGTCACTGAGATTACAGTGTGCTGAAATCATCTGATGATTTTTAGGCTTGTTTTGTCCACAGGACCTAGACCTTCCGCTCTCTGAGATCAGTGACTACGTTTGATTCATGTAGGTGTGAGGTGTGCCACTGTTCAGTAGAAATACAACGCGAGCAACAGAACTTAAAATTTTCTAGTAGCCACACTAGAAAAGTAAAACGAAACAGTTGAAATGAATTTCAATAACATTTTATTTCACTCACTATATAAAACATACGATTATTTTAACATGTAGACAAGATTTAAAAGTTACTGATGACATATTTTACATTCTTTTGTGTACTACGTCTTTGAAACCTGGAGTGTATATTATACTTACAGAAATCTGAACTCAGACTAGCCACATTTCAAGTGCCCAGTAGCCATGTGGCTAGTAGGTACCATATTGCACAGCACTAGAAAGCTCTATTCACTTACTTTCTCCCACAGCTATTGCCTACTTTTTTCTCCCAACATTTTTTGTGTGTTTTCTTCTATTTCAAACATACAGAAATGTTGAAACATAGAGAAAAGTTCAAACATATTTCAAACACACAGAAAGGTTGAAATAATTGTACAGTTGAATATACCTAACACTAGTCTCTATAATTAACTACTTGCTACAGTTATCAGATATCAATTTGTCTATCCAACCATCTCTCCATAACATTTTTTGATTATTGTCTACTTTTTAGAAGTGTTTCTTTTTATGTGTGTGTAGGACAGGTTGAAAACCCACTCAGGAAATTATTATCTCTTTGAACATTGTTCTACAAAAGCTTAATCAGGAGCTTTTTCAAATTTCAGGGCAAAAGAACTTGAAAGCTTCTCTCCTTTTCCTCTTTATTATCCTCTTATGCCTGTGTCCTGATTTTCCTCTCCTGTGGATTCTCGGAGACATGACTTCTCTTTCCCATCAGAGAGCAAGCTTTCTGAGTGAAGCATCATGCTCGGTTACATCTCTCAGCCTAGCACAGTATTGTTCTGGGTTAGAGGTAGGCTTTGGGGTCAGACAGGTCTGCACTTGATTCTGGCTCTGTCATTTACTGCTGCGTGACCCAGAATGGGTGCTTTATTTATTTATTTGTTATTTTTGGAGACAGAGTCTCACTGTATCCTCCAGGCTGGAGTGCAGTG
Source organism: Pan paniscus (assembly GCF_029289425.2). Lineage (NCBI taxonomy): Eukaryota > Metazoa > Chordata > Mammalia > Primates > Hominidae > Pan > Pan paniscus. The sequence goes on along the minus strand of NC_073260.2, from coordinate 88,694,382 downwards.
TCACGATCTCGGCTCACTGCAACCTCTGCTCCCAGGTTCAAGCGATTCTCCTGCCTCAGCCTCCCGAGTAGTTGGGATTACACACCCAGCTATTTTTTGTATTTTTAGTAGATATGGGGTTTCACCATGTTGGTCAGGCTGGTCTCGAATTCCTGATCTTAGGTGATCCACCCACCTTGGCCTCCCAAAGTGCTGGGATTACAGGGGTGAGCCACCGTGCCGGGCAACAGTGAGAGCTTTAACTCTCTAAGCCTCCTATGTAAATGTGAGGACAATAGGTTTGTTGTGAGATTTAAATGAGATACATTTTTAAGTGTAATTATTCTAGCAATTACTAAAATAGTTGGGGAAGAAAAGGAAAGGAGATTATTGCTTATGAATGACTCCTTTTGTGCTTTCCTTGTGAACACTTAGGTCCCAGAATTTACCCAGTGTGTTGTAATAATTTATATTTCTATCTCCTGTCCTAGGTAAAAAGCTCTTGGAAGGCATGGATTGTCTTTTTTCTACCCAGCCTCAGCACCAGGCACAGAGTCTAGTTCAACAGATGTTAGTTATATCAATGAATATAATTCTAAGTGTCACAATTATCTTTAGATAATGATTTCAGAAAATTACAGAGACTTGAAAATCCAGAGAGCAATAAATCTTAGACTGCACAGATTCAATCTCTCTCCAATTCTTCCCTCGTTGTGCATGAGGGCAAACTTAGGCTCAAGAAAGTTCACTATGTTTACTGCATATGCATGTCTCAAAGCCCATGGGCATGCTGCCCAGGGAAGGCAGGAGAAGCAGTCCCCTTGGATTAATCAGCTCCCACACATCCCCAAGGACAGTGAATCTAGGACACCTCTTCCACTTGTTGGCATCTTTTTTTTTTTTTTTTTTTGAGACAGAGTCTCGCTCTGTCACCCAGGCTGGAGCACAGTGGCGCGATCTCGGCTCACTGCAACCTCTGCCTCCCGGGTTCAAGCAATTCTCCTGCCTCGGCCTCCTGAGTAGCTGAGACTACAGGCGCACGCTGCCACGCCTGGCTAATTTTTTTGTATTTTAGTAGAGATGGGGTTTCATCGTGTTGCCCAGGCTGGTTGTGAACTCCTGAGCTCAGGCAATCCGCCGCCCTTGGCCTGCCAAAGTGCTAGGATTGCAGGCATGAGCCACCGTGCCTGGCTGGCATCTTTAAAATGACACCAATGAAGCTTATGATTCTGGGGTCTAGCTGCTCTCTTCGTTGGTGAATAGGTGGATCACTTTGCAGACCTGTTCTACTTGGTGGGCATGCTTCTGGATATTTTTCTAAAGGTGCTGTAACTTTTGTTGCTTTCATTATTATACAAGTAAAATGTTTATTGTTGCAAGTTTTAGAAATGTAGAAATGCCAAATAAAAAGCAGTCACCTGCAAACTCACTGCTCAGAGGAAGCCCTATTAAGATTGCATCTTGTAGCTCTTCAGACTTCTGTCTGTGTGTGTTTATAGGTGTAACACAAACATTGCCAGCACTAACCACCCTGCATGTACAAATGAGGTCACATTTTCATGACTACCTAGATTTTGCAGACCACACTCCCCATCCAAATAACATCAGTGCCTCAGTGTATTCACCTCTAGCCCTGTCTTCCTGTAGCCTTCCCCATTTGTTTTTGAAGCTCCCTAGCAGCTGCTGCACACATTTTGCACTTCATGCCTTTCTTCTCTCTCCTTCCCATCATCCTTTGGGGCCAGAAGGAACCAGGCTTCTCCCAGGCCTGGATATCATGGCCTCCATCTACCTTAGAGCTTCAAACTTCGGCTACATGGCTGTCGCATGTGGAATGGAGGAGCTTTCTACGTTATAGGAGATCTGCATGGGTTGGTTCCTCGTTTGGTCCTTGATTCAGTGTGTTGAAAGGGAGAGAAAAAAGAATTTGGAAAATCCTCTTAGGAAACTGGCTTGACTTACAGGGCAAAGTCCAATTTTGAAAGTCAAAGACTGCATGCATATTAAAGTCCTTCTCCTTGCATTCTTTTTGTAATAATTCAACTCTCTCTCCAGACAAACGCTCTGGAACAACTAGGAAGAAACTTACATATTTGGAAAAGTAACTTTAAAGAGCAGGTTATCAGTCTAGGCAACATAGTGAGACCACGTCTCTACAAAGAATAAAAAAGTTAGCCAGACGTGGTGGCACACACCTGGAGTCCCAGCTACTTGGGAGGCTGAGGCGGGAGGATTGTTTGGGAGGAGGTCGAGGCTGCAGTGAGCTGTGATCATGCCACTGCACTCTAGCCTGGGCAACAGAGCAAGATCCTATCTCAAAAAAAGTATATTACTACTTTTCAAAAATATTACCTCTATAGCATATAAGAATTTATTTAACAGATGCTTGTGGCAGGTTGTTTGCAAGTCTCACAGGATCCATATCCCCTGAAGTGCAGCCTGGACTATAATGCGGGCTCCTCCCTTTCAGACACATGGTGTGGTGCTTCAGTTAGTCAGGTCTTCTTTCACAGCTCTCAGTGAAGACTTGCTTTTTCTTTTGTTCATTGGTCTTCCACATCTCTTGTTAAGTTTATTCTTGTTTGTTCTTAGAAGTTTTATAATTTTTGTTTTAAGTTTCAATAATGCCTTCATTCTGTCTTTGAATTAGTAATTACTGTTATGTAGGAAAATCACCGATTTTGTATTTTTAAATTTTAGAATCTAAATGTATTATTATTATTATTATTATTATTATTATTTAGAGATGGGATTTCACCATGTTGGCCAGGGTGGTCTTGAACTCCTGGAGTCAAGTGATCTGCCTGCCTTAGCCTCCCAAAGTGCTGGGATTATGGGCATGAGCCACTGCTCCTGGTCAAAAATTTAAATTAAGTTTTATTTAAAAATTTGAATTTTTAAATTAACTCTTATTAGTGTTAATAGTTCTCCAGTATATTCTTTCAAGTTTTCCAGATATGTAGTCACATCATCTCTAATATTTCTACCTTTTATTATACATTGTTATTGTATTAAGCTAACTAAAAATGGTGGAAGTAAGCATTCTAGCTTGTTCCTGGTTTCAACAGGAATCTCAAAGTGCTGGAATTACAGGCCTATTTTTTTTCACCATTAATCATGATGTTGACTACTGGTTTGAGATATTTTTCCTTTTAATAATGTTAAAAGAGTATCCTCCTAATAGTACACTTTTTTTGTTTTACTCATTTGCAACACAGGAGTACCTTGGAGGTACTGCAGGTTCAGTTCCAAATCACTGCAATAAAGTGAGTCATATCAATTTTTTGGTTTCCCAGTGCATAAAAAATTATGCTTACACTATCCTATAGTCTATTATGTGTGCATTAGCATTATGTCTAAAAAGTATATATCTTAATTTAAAAATACATTATTGGCTGGGTGCAGTGGCTCATGCCTGTAATCCCAGCACTTTGGGAGGCTGAGGTGGGCAGATCATGAGGTAAGGAGTTTGAGACCAGCCTGGCCAACATAGTGAAACCCCATCTCTACTAAAAATACAACAACAACAAAAAATTAGCCGGATGTGGTGGCATGCACCTGTAGTCCCAGCTACTCCACAGGCTGAGGCAGGAGAATCGTTTGAACCTGGGAGGCAGAGGTTGCAGTGAGCCGAGACCACGCCATTGCACTCCAGCCTGGGCAACAAAGTGAGACTCCATCTCAAAAAAACAAATACCTTATTGCTAAAAAATGCTAATGATCACCTGAGCTTTCAGTGATTTGTAATATTTTCGCTGGTAGAGGACTTTGCCTTGACGTGGATGGCTGCTGACTGACCAAGCTGGTGGTTGCTGAAGGTTGAGGTGGCTGTGGCAATTTCTTAAAATAAGTTGTTAATAAATTTTGCCATGTTGATCAAGCCTTCCTTTCACAAAAGATTACTTTGCCCAGATTCATCAAAGGAATCACTATGTATAGCAGCTATAGCCTTACAAAATGCATTTCTTAAATAAGATGACTTGAAAATTGAAATTACTCCTTGATTCATAAGCTGCATTATGGAAGTTGTGTTAGCAGGCATGGAAACAACATTTATCTCCTTATACATCTCCATCAGAGCTCTTAAATGACCAGGTCCATTGTCAATGAGCAGTAATATTTGGAAAAGAATCTTCTTTTCTGAGTAGGAGGTGTCAACAGTGGGCTTAAAATATGCCATAAACCATGCTGTAAACAGATGTGCTGTCATCTGGGCTTTGTTTGTTCTTTTATAGAGCACAGGCATCTATAAATCTACAGAGTAGATTTAGCATAATTCTTAAGGGCCCTAGGATTTTGGGAATGGTAAATTAGCATTGGCTTCAACATAAAGTCATCAGCTGCAATAGCCCCTAACAAGAGAGTCAGTCTGTCCTTTGAAGCTCTGAAGCCAGACATTGACTTCTCTCTAGCTATGAAAGTCCTAGATGGCATCTTCTTCCAATAGAAGACTGCTTCATCTACACTAAAAATCAGTTATTTAGTGTAGCCACCTTCATCAGGTATTTTAGGTGGACCTTCTAGATAACTTGCTGTAGCTTCAACGTCACAAAAGTCCAAGTGCTGCCTCTCCTTGTACTTTTATGTTATGAATTTGGCTTCTTTCCTTAAGCCTCTGCTAGCATCCAACTTTTCTTCTGCAGCTTCCTCACCTCTCTCAGCCTCCACAGAATTAAAGAGGGTTAGGGTATTGCTCTGGATTAGGCTTTGGTTTCAGGGAATGTTGTGGCTGGTTGATCTTTTATCCAGACCACTCAAACTTTCTCCATATCAGCAATAAGGCTGTTTCGCTTTCTTATCACTCATGTGCTCACTGGAGTAGGACTTTTAATTTCCTTCAGGAACTTTTCCTTTGCAATCACAAGTTGGCTAACTGCTTGGTGCAAGAGGCTTTGCTTTCAGCCTGTCTTGGCCTTCGATATGCCTTCCTCACTAAGGTTAATAATTTCTAGCTTTTGATTTAAAGTGAGAGATGTGACTCTTCCTTTCATTAAGCATTTAGATGCCATTGTAGGATTATTAATTGGCTTTGTTTTGATATTGTTGTGTCTTAGGGAATAGGAAAACCCTAGGAGAGGAAGAGAGATGGAGGAAAGGCTAGTCAGTGAAGCAGCCAGAACACACACAACATTTATTGAATAATATTGTATGGGCGCAGTTCATGGTGCCCCGAAACAATTACAGTAGTAACATCAAAGATCACTGATCACAGGTCACCATAACAGATATAATAATAATGAAAACATTTGAAATATTGTGAGAATTACTAAAATGTTTGACACAGGGAGATGAAGTGAGCACATGCTGTTGGAAAATAGTGTCGACAGACTTGCTCAAAGTGGGTTGCCACAAACCTTCAATTTGTTTTTGTTTATTTTTGAGACAGAGTCTCACTCTTGTCACCCATGCTGGAGTGCAGTGGTGCAATCTCAGCTCACTGCTACCTCTACCTCCCGGGTTCAAGTAATTCTTGTGCCTCAGCTTCCTGAGTAGCTGGGATTACAGGTGCAAGTCACCATGCCTGGCTAATTTTTGTATTTTTAGTAGAGATGGGGTTGGCCTCACCATGTTGGACAGGCTGGTCTCAAACTCCTGTCCTCAAGTGATCCACTTGCCTCGGCCTCCCAAAATGCTGGGATTACAAGCATGAGTCACTGAGCCCAGCCCAAACCTTCAATATGTAAAAAGAAAAAAAAAAGCAATATCTGTGAAGCACAATAAAAATGAGGTATCCCTGTATTTATCAGGAATGCATAGTGAATTTTATTAAATACTTTTTGACATCTGTTGAGAGGATTATATGGTTTTACTTTTTAAACATATTAATGTAATTAATTACAACATATTTTTAAAACATGAAACCACCCTCACATTCCTAGAATAAATTTATTTTATGGAGTATTCGTCTCCCAATGTTCTGGGATATAATATTAATTTGTTAGAATTCTGATATTTGGGACGGGTGCGGTGGCTCACGCCTGTAATCCCAGCACTTTGGGAGGCCAAGGCAGGCGGATCACGAGGTCAAGAGATCGAGACCATCTTGGCTAACACAGTGAAACCCCGTCTCTACTAAAAATACAAAAAGTTAGCCAGGTGTGGTGGCACATGCCTGTAGTCCCAGCTACTCAGGATGCTGAGGCAGGAGAATCGCTTGAACCCGGGAGGTGGAGGTTGCAGTGAGCCGAGATTGCGCCACTGCACTCCAACCTGGGCGACACAGCAAGACTCCATCTCAAAAAAAAAAAAGAATTCTGAGATTTGTAGTGTTTTTGTGCTATGATTGTTAGGTTTGGTATCAGGGTTATGCTAGTTTTATAAAGTAAGTTATATGAATTTAAAAAATAAAAAAGGTCTCTTTATTTTTTGAAACAGTTCAAACAGCTCCTGTTGTGGTTTGTAGGATTATTTTATTTACCCCTTTTGTTTTTTAAAAAAGTAGACTTTATTTTTTAGAGCAGTTTTAGGTTCACAGGAAATTTGAGTGGAGGCTACAGAGATTTCCCATATGAATCCCCCCTTCGCTATTATCAGCGTTCCACAACACAGAGGTACATTTGTTGTAATCTACTCTATGTTGACACATCATCACCCAAGGGCCATCGTTCACGTTAGGGTTCACTCTTGGTGTTGTACATTCTATGGATTTTGACAAATTTTGAAATAACACGTATCCACCATCATAGTGTTTTATAGAATAGTTTCACTGCCCTAAAAAATTCCCTGTGCTCTACCTCCTGCCTCCTTCCAGCCCCTGGCAACCACTGATCTTTCTACTATCTCCATAGTTTTGCCTTTTCCAGAATGTTAAATAGTCGGAATCACACATATGTAGCCTTTTCAGATTGGCTTCTTTCACTTAGCAATATGCAGTTAAGTTTCCTCCATGTTCTTTCATGGCTTGAGAGTTCATTTCTTTTTAGTGCTAAATGATGTTCCATTGTCTGGTGTACCACAGTTTATTTATCCATTCACCTGCTGAAGGACATTTCAGTTGCTTCCAAGTTTTGTCAATTATGAATAAAGTTGCTATAAACATGCTATAAGCATGCAGATTTTTGTGTGAACACAAGTTTTCAGCTAATTTGGGTAAATTCCAAGGAGTGTGATTGCTGGTAAACAGTCGGAATCAGTAAACAGCTGGTAGAGTGTGTTTAGTTTTATATGAAAATTCAAAGTGTTTTCCATGATGGTTGTACCATTTGGTTTCTCTTTATTGTTTTAAAGTTAAAATTTCACCTGGATATAACTAGATGATCTGGCCTCTTTAAATAGTTTCTTTAGCGGGGCGTGGTGGCTCACGCCTATAATCACAGCACTTTGGAGGCCAAGTTGGGAGGATTGCTTGAGCCCAGGAGTTCAAGACCAGCCTGGACAACATGGCAAAACCCTGTCTCCACAAAAAATTTTTAAAAAATTAGCCAGCATGATGGGATCCGCCTGTAGTCTCAGCTACTTGAGAGGCTGAGGTTGGAGGATCACTTGAGCTCAGGAGGTCGAGGCTGCAGTGAGCCAACTGTGATTGTGCCACTGCACCGTAGCCTGGGTGACAGAATGAGACCCTGTCTCTAAATAGATAGATAGATACATAGATAGATAGATACATAGATAGATAGACATATAGATAGATAGTTTGCTGAGTACTAAGTCACTTTTTGATCTAAAGAGTTAATTCTTCAAGTCAAGAAATGTTCTTTATATTTCTTTAATGATTGTTTCTCCACGGGCTCTATTCTCTATTTCTGGAATGCCTATTATATAGGTATATTTGATTTCTGGATCTTTCTTTTCTTTCTCTCTCTTTTAATCTATTTATTTATTTATTTATTTCTGAGTTATAGGGAAAGTTCTCAAAGCAATCTTTCCAGATTTGGTTTTTAATTGGAAAATAAATTTCCTGTTTTTGCATATTTTCCATATTCATATATGGATTGACTTTTGGAATTCTATTTACAATATAAATTACAGAATTTTACTGTTTTTGTTTCTTAGATTCTAGTAACCCTAATGATAAAGATATAATAACTTACATCTTTTTTCATATGTCTAGAAATTATTATATATTTGCTCACTTTATGGAGGGACCTAGATCTACATTTGTTTGGAATTGAGATTTGAAATGGGTACTCTAAAAGATATGCAGATCATTTTCAAACTTGTTGGTTCCAGGCAATGGGAAAAGAAGAAACATGGAATACTTATAGTTTAGTTTTCTAGATTGGGAGATCCAATCGACCATGATTAGGGCAGGAAGAGCTTCTGAGAAGAGGAGAGAAGTTTGCTGTTCTGCTGCGCAACTTCTTTTCACTGTTTGTTGAGGCAGTTCAAGGTCAGCTGGAAGAATGTCCCCCCTTCTCTAACTGGCATGAGCACCTGGGTTAGAAACCTGCTGGCCAATGTCCTTGCTTTTCTGTGCAAACCAAAAGAGGAGCTGAGCCTTGGCCACCTTCTCTGCGAGCAGGCACTCGCAATTCCCAAGGTTGCTCAGTTTTTTTCCCGCTTATCCCCATCTCAGCCTTTTTCCTAGTCCTGGCTGTCTATTACGGGGCTTTAGGGAGACTCTCCTGGGGCGTATCCTCCATTATTTCCCAGGAATGTCCTTCTTTAGTCAATATACTCATCAGCCTGGTTCTATTTGCACTGTATCTTGTTGAAATTCCTTGAAGTTTATGGGCCAGTAATGTGATTTTTTTTCCTGATTTCTAGAGTGGAATAGGATTTTTATCTCTTTGTCTATTTCAATAGGAATTTGGAATAGGGAGGATTTAAATGCACGGGTCCAAATTATGATCTGTAAACAACCATCAGATATTGTAACTTTTGACAGGTCAGAATACAAAACTGATTTATTTACAGTGTCACCACTAGGTGGTGCCACCAATTAGTGAAAACAATGTGGTTGCTATGGCTGGACTTCCAAGAACCACCTGCAGCTACTACAAGCACAAATTTGTGAGTTGTCTGGAACTTGTATTCACCTGTGCATATTTACATGAGCGTGTGCACACACAATTATTGGTGTATAAGTTTTCCCACAGAGCAATGTTGATTTACAAGCATGTGCATGAGTCTCTGTACCCTGGAAAGTATGGGCATGAAGCTAAATAATATGAGTTTCAAAAAGCTTACCCATCAGCTGTGTGGTCTAGAACTCCCATTCCTTGGCTAGGAAGTTCCAACCCTGAGGAAGAAATACAATGACAAGCTTTTCTGAAGCGGGGGATCCAGAAACACAGCCACAGTGTCCTTAAAGTTATCAGTCCTGCAAACCCTCGTGTACAGTATACAGTCAAGCCTCCAAGAAGGTCTCTGTCACTTCTTTTTTTTTTTTTTTTTTTTTGAGACCGGGTCTTGCTCTGTTGCCCAGGCTGGAGCACAATGGTGTGATCTCAGTTCACTGCAGTCTCAACTTCCCAGGCTCAAGCAACCCTCCTGCCTCAGCCTCCTGAATAGCTGGGATTATAGACATGTGCCACCATGCTCAGCTAATCTTTTGTATTTTTTATAGAGGCAGGGTTTCGCCATGTTGCCCAGGCTGGTCTTGAACTCCTGGGCTCAAATGATCCACCCCTCTCAGCCTCCCAAAATGCTGTGATTACAGGCTACTGCACCTGGCTGTGTCACTTCTTAACATTTATGCCTAGTGTTCCATTATTGGAACACTAAGCATGTGGGAGTTATTTTTATCGTACTGATCAAGGTCATTGCCAAGGTCTGATTGCAAAAATTCAAAAAATTGCAACCTTAGGCATAAATGGGTTAAGTCATGGAGGACTGTATTCTCAATGGCTGTCCCTCACTGCCCCCATGAGTGCCCAAAGCATCTAAACAAATGTTCACTTTGGGATCCTACTACCCAGATGGAGAGTGAACCTGCACCTAAGGAAACAGATGTCGTGTGTATGTGTATGTGTGAGGGGGCACTCCCAACCCCTGCGCCCTCCAGGTTTATTCACATCTCCACCTCATCTTCCCGCTGTCTGTGTGGAAGGCCCTGCTGATCTCAGACTGTCACTCTGGATGGCTCCCTCGCTGCAGGGACAGTGCTCTGTTGAGTACCTGCTGTATAGATTAGCGCACGAGGCTGGGAGAACTTAGGCAAGTCTTTCCCTTCTCTGGCTTCAGTTTCTCCATCTGTCAGTGAAGGCTGAGTCTGGGTGATTCCAAGGGGCCGTTTGAGCTGACTGAAGTTCTTCAAGTTCATAGTTGTAAGGTCCTGCCCCGCCGCCAGCGGCTGGTGTGGGGTGGGAGTCTTCCTGGAGAAGTTCTGAGGACGAAAATCCCCTGTTTGCCTTCCTCCTCCTCCTCCTCCTCAAAACAGACTTCCCTCCTTAACTTCCCTAGGGAAGGCAGCCGGGCTCCCAGGGCCCCAGGAGTCTGCAGGAGGAGTTCTTACTCCAGCATCATTAAAAGTTCAAGTAGCTCCCCCAAGGGCCAAAGAAGTGCCAGGATTCATTAGACCTGCTGCCCCCTGAGCCCAGTTTGGTTGAAGGGAATGTTTAGCCTTTTCATCTGGTGAGGGTTTTCATTAAGGGTTTGAGGCCTCCCTAAGAGAACTCACCTCAGACTGAGGTCAGAGGGGGAAGGGTCCCTGGAGGTCACCTCTTGCTCCGGGAGTTCTGCAGAGGAGACAGGCTGGATCAGGGCAAGGGGTTTGCCCAACATCACAGGGTGGAGGTGCTGCCAGAACTCAGAGAACCAGCCTTGCGGTGTCTGCAGACATTCCTCCAGGCGGTAGGGAGATGAGCCTGGAGGGAGGGGCTGGGGACTCAGCCTGGAGGGACCCTGCAGAGCCAGACACAGAGCTGGGGCTTTGGGGAGCCCCACTGCATGTGAGGAAGAGCTTGGAGAACAGCCCAGCACGCCCACAGCAGAAAGGGTTGCCCAGAGAGAGAGTGAGCACCTGTTGCTGAGGTCTGTCAGCAGGATGGGACGGTGCCTCCCAGGAGGAACAGAGGGGATTTGGGCCTGGCGGGTGGGCTTGGAGGGACAGTCAGTACTGCTCAGATCCTGCCGCTCTGTAAATGCTCCACTAGGCAGGAATGGCACTCATCACTGCTGGGCAGGGAGGGTGTGACAGAGCAAGGAGCATGCCATTTATGGCCAGTTGAGACTGTTGAACTGGGAACCAGGAGGCTGGGCTGTGCCTGCCCTCTCTGAGCTCAGTGGCCTCCTTCTTGCCTCCCAGCAAGCTTGGGAGGACACCCAGACCCTCCTGCCTCCCAGAACAGGCTGGATGGAGGACCTCCCCGGATGGCAAAATCTGCCTGCGGTGCCTCCCTGAGCTTCTCAAGCTCATTGAGCTTGGGATGGCTCATCTGACAGAGCCTGACTCAGCCCCGGAGGGCTCTGCAGGCTGCAGGACAGGGAATCACAGACTCTCAGATGACAATGTCTCCTGAGCCATGGAGTCCATTGCAGTAATATCAATTGCAAACGTGACGGGAGCTGGTGTTGCTGCTTTATGCATCTCAACTCCTTTAGTCCTCGGAACACCCTACTGAGGAAGGAACCGTTATCAGCCATTTTACAGAAGAGGAAATAGGACAGAGAGGTTAAGTAACTTGTGCACAATCTCAGAGCAAGTGAGTGGCGTGGCTCCAAAGCCCGTGTTGTTCATCTCTGTTCCACACAGTCTCTACGAGAGGAGACTGAAGTGCGGAGAGGGAAGGTCACTGAGCCAGGCAGCAGGAGGGTTTCTTTCCTCTAGACTCAGAGCTCCTCCCTCAACCAGATCCAGCCTGACAGCTCCTCTGTCTCCACCTGGCCTCCCTGCCAGGCCTCCTCAGAGTTAACAGCGGCCTGGCCTCACCCTTGGCCAGCAGTTGCAAGTCCAAACAGGCTTCGCCCACATTCCCTGGCTGCTCTCCAGCCCGCAGCAGAGACAACAAAGTTCAGTGACTGAGAGGGCTGAGCGGAGGCTGCTGAAGGGGAGAAAGGAGTGAGGAGCTGCTGGGCAGAGAGGGACTGTCCGGCTCCCAGATGCTGGGCCTCCTGGGGAGCACGGCCCTCGTGGGATGGATCACAGGTGCTGCTGTGGCGGTCCTGCTGCTGCTGCTGCTGCTGGCCACCTGCCTTTTCCACGGACGGCAGGACTGTGACGTGGAGAGGAACCGTACAGCTGCAGGGGGAAACCGAGTCCGCCGGGCCCAGCCTTGGCCCTTCCGGCGGCGGGGCCACCTGGGAATCTTTCACCATCACCGTCATCCTGGCCACGTATCTCATGTGCCGAATGTGGGCCTCCACCACCACCACCACCCCCGCCACACCCCTCACCACCTCCACCACCACCACCACCACCCCCACCGCCACCATCCCCGCCACGCTCGCTGAGGCTGCTGTCGCCGGTGCCTGTGGACAGCAGCTGCCCCTGCCCTCTCATCTGTTCCCAGGACAAGTGGACCCCATGTTTCCACGTGGAAGGATGCATCTCTGGGGTGAACGAGGGGAACAATAGACTGGGGCTTGCTCCAGCTGCATTTGCATGCCATGCCCCAGTGTACTATGGCAGCAGAGAACGGAGGAACACTGGGTCTGCAGTGCTGAAGGGTTTGGGGAGTGGAGAGCAAGGGTGCTCTTTCGGGGCTGGACAGCCCATCTTGTGACAGTGACTCCCAGTGAGCCCCAGAAATGACAAGCGTGTCTTGGCAGAGCCAGCACACAAGTGGATGTGAAGTGCCCGTCTTGACCTCCTCATCAGGTTGCTGCAGGCCTCTGGCGGGCAGGGCACTGGGAGAGGCCCTGAGAATGTCCTTTTGGTTTGGAGAAGGCAGTATGAGGCTGCACAGTCAATTCATCGGTGCCTTAGTCCAAGAAAATAAAAACCACTAAGAAGCTTTTGTGAAGAGGCTCTTGATTGCAGCATAGTGGGAGGGAGGGAGCTGCCTGGCCTGCGTCCTCATTGCCCTGGGCCCTCCCTCTCTGATGGGAAGCGTTTGCCTGGAGCAGGCGGCTTCTGTCTGGTTCTTAGGGGCTGGTTGTGGAGTGGGAAGAATTGGGTGGGCTCTGTCTGAGCTCTGAGGGAGGATTCAGGGTTTGCACAAAACCCTGCCCACAGCAGGTCCTGTGTGCACCAGCAGGGCTCTGGCCTTCCGCGGGACAGTCCTCGGGGAGAGGAAGGTTGGAGCCGCTGCGAGCCTGGCTCCCCAGGGCTGTGCCCCTGTACTTTTTTCAGCCCATGTCCAGGGCAGACTGAGCTCTGAAACTCGAGGAAGCCCCATCCACAGGCTGCCTTGAATCCAGTTTCCTTGGTAATTGGATCAGGGTTTCTTCTCCAAGCCTTGCGTTTTCAGCCATCCTGCCCCAGCTGGTGCCTGTGTGTGGTGAGAGGGCTGGGAGGCAGCGAGTGGAGTTCTTTAAAGTGGAGGCTGTGGTGCTGGGGTGCAGGGTGTTGGATGGCCTTGGGAGAATGCTGGGGTCTCACTTTCCTCTTCTCTGCAATGGGGTGGATAACAGAGATGCCCATGTGCCGAAGTCTGGAGGCTCGTTGGAATATGCTCTGTGAACAGCTGGTGGGATCCACAGCGAGGAAGGAAGCCTGGCTCTGAGGCCTTCAGCCTGTGCCTGTGAGCTGAGGTGGGAATTGGGGGAAGACAAGGACTGGGGGCCAGGAGAGGCAGTGGGGAGGGGCTGGAGAGCAGGCCAGAGACTCAGGGACCTGGTGACTCACTGGAATAGAATGTCCTCTTTCCTTTCTATTTCCCAGTGGATTCTCTGTGAGGGCTGGAGGAGGAGGGAGTGAGAGAGAGAGGGAGGCAAATTCACACTGATTTCTCCCACCTGAGGTTTCTGGGTTGGGAAAGTTGACCCTAGGCTGCCGTGCAGTGTCGATTTTCTCTGCAGTGTCCTTCAAATCCACCCCCTTCTCCATTCCCATGCCCTGCCTAGCCCAGCCTCCTCCATCCCCCTCCTGGATTCCTGCCAGCCTGCTCCCTGCAGCCCTGCCCCTTTCCCAGGCATCTCCAGGCTGATTTCACAGATGAATCAAAGATGGGGAGGAGGTTCCCCGAAAGCCGGAAACGGAAAAGGAAGCCTATGCAGGGCAGGAGAGAATCCGCTGAGCAATTGCCCTTTATTCCAGTTCAAAAATGCGGAACCACTCAGACAATCTGCAGGCAGCCTATGGCTGCGTGTACACAGGAAGAATAGGCGATGAGAAATCAAAGGAACAAATGTTAAAGCTTGAGGCATAGTCTCCTGGTGCCCTCTATCACCCCAGTTAAGGAGGTGATGTTGGTAACTCAACCTGAAACCACAGGCCCTGCAGATCAGCCCGTCGTCTCCTTCCTCCTGGTCATCCCAGTTAATACAAACAATCCAAGGAATTGGCTTCCTGTCACGGCCCACAGCCTGCTCCATGTGGAGGAGGAGCCCAGGGCCCAGATGGTCTCATCATCTCAGAAAAGGGACAGATTGAGAATATGACAGGCTATCGTTTGCTCTGAAAAGTTGCTCTCCCATTCTGTGCAAAGTGCCAGTTTCCTAATACTGATACTAAAGAAAGTTCCCTTGGGCCTTGGAGAAACTGAAAAGGACCCAGGCTATGTGAACTTGGGCCAGCCTTCTGCCCTTTCTGGCACTTTGCACCCAGATCAGTAAAACCGCAGAATCAGATGGTCGCTCTGTGGTCCCATGGTAACTGGAAAGTGCACTGAGCTAGGAGTGGAGGGAGGGCGGTCCCTCCTCGGCCATTGCTCGCGCCTGTTAACGTGGCTAATTCAGAATAGGGGGCAGGTCATTTAACTTCTATGACCATAGGATCTTTTTCTATAAAATGGAGGCTATATCGCTATGCAGGGTTGCTGGGGAGGTTATATGAGATCATGTCTGGTGAGGTCCCATGCCTGGAGTTATTGTTCTCACTACTCTGTTTCCCAGAATATTGAGACAAAGTGGGGCTAATAGCCCAGTCTCCTTTCTGGAAGTGGTGGGGGTCTCAGGAGGTGCTGGGTGTGAAAGGGCTCTGACCTGGCAGACTAACTCAGTTGCCTGGGCCTAGCTTATTCCCCTGACCTCCTGGCAGGGAGCAGGGTGGAAAAGGCCTGGGGTGCGCATGGCGGGACAGGATAACTGCTGAGCGGGGGTTGGAGGGCTGCAGTGTGGGTCCTGGGCCCTCGCTCACAATTGGAGGAAAGAATTCAGGAAGTGCTCACAGCTGCTCAGACATCTCGGAGCCAAGTTCCAACCAGGACAGAGGCTGCAGCACCCAGGGAGGAACGCCATGGTCCCTGGGACGGCCACCAGGCCAGGAGGCTGCAGCACCAGGTACAGCCAGGGCTGGCCTTTGGGGAGCCCAGGGTAAATCTTAATAGTTCAAGAATATGAGCAACGGGCTAAGCAGGCAGCAAAGAGGGCGGGTGAGGCCGGCATCTAAGAAGGCTCTTCCGGGACCTCCGGGTAAAGAGCCCCACGGTCATGGACAGGGCAGGGATTCCCGGGGAAGCACCTGATACTCTATCTAAACTGCATGATCCCAGCGCCATGCAGAAAAGGAGGCCAAATGCAACCTGCCCCTGCCTCCAGCCCCCACTAAAGGCCCTGGCACCTGGGGTGACCCGTGAGTGTCCCCTGCCTTGCCCAGAGCTGGCGCATGCCTTCCTCCCTCCTCATGTCCCTGCCCCCAGCACAGGGCCAGGGGCTGGGGAGGCAGCAGACAGGCCAATTGAAGGACTGGCCCAAGGTCCCTCCTGGGGAGGAGCCGGGCTCCTCCTGCATCCATAGTAGGGGGAGTATTTTGTCTTTGGTCTGGGCGTAACTTGCTCTTGAAATCTGTAGGCGTCACCAGAGGGCCAGGGCTGGCTAGGCTGTCTCTGTGCAACGTCTTCTGACCCCTCCTCTCCAACTTCTCTGTGTCCAGGGAATCTGTGCTCACGTCTTCCAGGACAGTGCTTCTTCTAGAAGCTGACATGGAGCTGACCACAGCTCTTGGAGGCATGGCCTGAGGCTTAGAAAATAGACAGAGATCATCTGAGATTTGAGCAGTGGGGCCACGTGGCAGCGCCCGAAGGCCTGGAGCAGGAGCGACCCAGGGACTCAGAGCAGCATCTTCTTAGGAGACGGAAGGAGAGCCGCCGGAGGAGCACGGGGCACCTGCGATCGCGAAGAGCCTCCTGTTCTGGATGGGAGCGAAGGCTCCGAGAGGACCTAAGGTTGCTCAGTGGGCCATGGAAACGGCAGTGATTGGGGTGGTGGTGGTGCTGTTCGTGGTGACTGTGGCCATCACCTGCGTCCTCTGCTGCTTCAGCTGTGACTCAAGGTCCCAGGATCCTCAGGGGGGTCCTGGCCGCAGCTTCACGGTGGCCACGTTTCGCCAGGAAGCTTCTCTCTTCTCGGGGCCTGTTCGCCATGCCCAGCCAGTGCCAAGTGCCCAGGACTTCTGGACCTTCATGTGACGCCTGAGTCCCCAGGATTTGCTGTGCTGATGGGTCAGACTCACCCGCTCCTCAGCAAGCCTTCCCTGGCCTTCCCCTCCTCCCAGGGCCTTCTCCCTGTCCTTCCCCTCCGGTAACCTGTGAACTTCCCGTCTCCTCCCATTCCAGCCTTCTGTGCCCTCCAGCCTCAGGGATCCTTGTTATTGGGACAGCCCAGCTGGGGTTGACCCACAGGATGGGGCTTAGGAGAGCTCTGAGGAGTGAGTGAACAGACAGCGCCGGAATGCACGGTGGGCCGGCTCTGCTGATCTACACCAGGAACTGAAATATCACTGGAATTTATTGTAAACGGTGTGCCTATGATGCTAGTTCTGTTGCCACCTGGGCACGCAGAACCCTCAAGTGGACATTTCTAGAAACCGCTTCTTACTTGCTCTCCTAATTGATTACTTTTGCACATTGCACAGAACCCAACCTCGAGGCCTGCTCCCTGCCAGTTGCCTGAAATCAGCCCTGAAATTCTGAAACCAAAGAGCTGCTTCCTGAGAACAAGTTATTTACCTTAGAATTGAAAATGTATATCCTTTTATGGGCCTTTCCAAATCTGATTAGAAAAACCACAAAAGGAAACAGAAGAGAAAATAAGAGCCACAGAAAGTACAATATGTTTTATTAACAGGAAAGCCAGAAATTAGATATTTTAAACATATTTTTAATGAGACTTTATTGCTATATTCCAACAGGTCACTTCTATTCTTAGAGAATGTGAATGACTTGTGTCACTTCGGAGTGACAGAAAAATCAGGAACTGAAAGATAATTCCAGACAAGTTAAAATGTTATGTTACATTCAAAGCTCTTGTTTTCATCACAGATAAGGGGATATTCAGTTTTTATTAACAGAAAACCCATTCTCCCATGGCCATGGAATAAATGCCATGCTATATTTAAGGAGTTTGGTTTGAAGGGTGCAAAATTGTGAGCCTCCTGGCTCTTATGTCTGTATCCAGCCCTGAATAGATGGCTCTCCCAGGACCTGTTTGTTGAGGGGGGCAGGACTGAGCTTTAGGGGGGCTCTGGCCTCTAAGGGTGTCCAGACAGGCTGCCCTTGCCATGTGGCTGCCATGGGAAGGGCTCTCAGAGTGGCTTGGAGCTGGAGAGGTGCACGGGGGGAGGGGGAAGTGGTGGGGAGAGAGTGAGGCTGACGGAGAGGGATGGGGAGGAGCATGGTGGGCGAGGCTCAGCCCAGGTCCAGGAGCTCCTGGGACCATGTCCTGGACACTCCTGACACCAGCCCTCGAAGCAGGGCCTTCAGAGATGCACAGAGAAGGGAATGGCACATGTGGGGAGGCCCTGGAGACGGAGGGAAGAGAACTTTTGAGGGCTGTGTTCTCTAAAAGCGAACAGTGAGACAAAGTTCGGGTGCAAGATATTTGTCAGGGATCAACACCTGTAAAGGGGAGAAGGAAGAAGCAGGATTGGGCAGAGGAAGAAGTCAAACCGTGATGCAGGTCCTTCATATCCCCACACCTTTGCTCCGTCTCTGAGTCCCTCTCCCCTCTCCCAGGGTCTGACCTCAGCCAGGGCAGCTCTCTGCAGCCGAGGCAGGTCTTGAAGCCCTTCCTATTTTATTATTTTTATTTTATTTTATTTTATTTTATTTTATTTTATTTTAGGAGATGGGATCTCACTCTGCCACCCGGGCCAGAGGGCAGTGGTGTGATCATAGGTCACTGCAGCCTCAAATTCCAGGGCTCAGTCGATCCTCCCACCTCCGCCTCCTGAGTGGCTGGGACTACAAGTGCATGCCACCGTGCCTAGCTAATTAAAAAATCCTTTTCTTGTAGAGATGGGATTTCACTATGTTTCCAAACCTGGTCTTGAACTCTCCTGGCCTCAAGTGATCCTCCCACCTTGGCCTCCCAAAATGTTGGGATTACAGGTGTGAGCCATTGCATTTGGCTGAAGTCCTTCCTTTGAAGGGGACCTGGGCAGCACATCTCCACAGGAACTCCGTAGGGTCCTGTTCTTGGAAGAGCCTAGACTGGTCAGAGGTGGGTGAATATGTCCAGACACAAAGAAAAACCTGGGCACAGGAGATCTATGAGAGGAGAGACGGCCGTGCAGGATCTGGAAGGGAGAAGAGTGGGCCTCAGTCTCCCTCTCTCCTCAGCCAGAGTCAGCTCTGCTCCAGCTCGGGCACCCTTCACCAGAAGCCAGGCCCAGGGCTCTGCTCTTGTACTGTGTGGTCACAGCACTCACTAGGTCAGTCCGGGAGGGTCTGCAGGCTGGAATCACAGGGCCGTGAAAACAAAGTGCTGGTGAAGCGGGCATGGGGAGGGAGCCTGGCCTCCCTCTGCAGGAGACAGGCTGTCTGCCAAGCCCGGCATGCTCTTCATTTGTTCACCTGCCCATCTGCCCACCCATCCACCCACCCATCCATCTACTCCTGGAGTAGATGCAGCCTCACTTACCCATGCATTCATTCACTTATTCATTCACTCCTCCATTCAGTAAACACTGACTAGGCACTGACTGTGTACCCAGCCTGGCCAAGGGAACGTGGGGGTCAACTGGACATTTGGATCCCGTGGACTCCTAGATAAGGCTGTATGTGTGTGGTGTGTTTTATGTGTGTATGATGCGTATGTGGTGTGTGTGTAAGCTGTATATGTGTAGTGAGTGTGTGTGGTGTGTGTTTTTGTATTCTGTGATGTGTGTGTAAGCTGTATGTGTGTAGTGAGTGTGTGTGTGTTTGTTTGCTGTGGTGTGTGTGTAAGCTGTATATGTGTAGTGTGTATTTTTTTATGCTGTGGTGTGTGTGTAAGCTGTATGTGTGTAGTGTGTGTGTTTTTGTATGCTGTGGTGTGTGTGTAAGCTGTATGTGTGTAGTGAGTGTGTGTGTTTTTGTATGCTGTAGTGTGTGTTGGCCCCAGGTACCCCTGCCATTCTCCCCAGTGTAGCCTGCTGTATAAGAAGCAGGAGGGGCCCAGCAACAGGGCAGCGGAAGCCTCTTGCTATGATGGTGGCCTCTTCCTACTGTCCCCAAGGGCAGGAGGTGGCTGTGCAGGGACAAGACTGAGGCTGGCGCCAACATGCAGCAAAGCCGGGAGTGCTTATCTGGTGGCAGTGAGGGAAGCGGCTGTGCAAGGTCACCCTGGAATCTGGGGTGGAGCCACACTCAGGCCTCCCAGCTTCCAAACCGAGCATTCTCAATTCTACTTCTCTTGCTGGTTCCATTTACTGGCCTTTTTTTTTTCTGGAAACGGAGTCTTGCTCTGTCGTCCAGGCTAGAGTGCAGTGGCATGATCTTGGCTCACTACAAGCTCTGCCCCTGGGGTTCACGCCATTCTCCTGCCTCAGCTCCACAGGTCCGCCACCATGCCCTGCTAATTTTTTTGTATTTTTAGTAGAGACGGGGTTTCACCGTGTTAGCCGGGATGGTCTCCATCTCCTGACCTCGTGATCGCCTGCTTCAGCCTCCCAAAGTGCTGGGATTACAGGCGTGAGCTACCGCGCCCAGCCCATTTACTGGACTTTTATGACACACCAGGCACATTGTGCTTCCTCTGTGTCCTCTCATGAGTGTATACAGCAACTCCATCACCTCCATTTTACAGATGAGGGAACCGAGCCCCCATGCTTTGAGCCACTTTGGGCAAATACCAAATCTGCAGAACAGTGCTAAGTAGTCATTTTCCTCCATAAGTGATATCTGCATCCAGCCAATTCTCAGGGACACAGTTCATATCTTCAGGAGGAAGGGAGCCAGGGGATCTGATTTGCTCCAGGTTCACCTGAACAAAAGCCTTGCTGGCACCTACCCATCTGCACCTTTTTTTTTTTTTTTTTTGAGACAGAGTCTGGATCTGTCGCCCAGGCTGGAATGCAATGGCACGATCTCATCTCACTGCAACGTCCGCCTCCTGGGTTCAAGCAATTCTCATGCCTCAGCCTCCCGAGTAGCTGGGATTAAAGGTGCACACGACCACCCCTGGCTAATTTTTGTAGTTTTTGCAGAGATGGGGTTTCACCATGTTGGCCAGGCTGGTGTCAAACTCCTGGCCTCAAGTGATCCACTGGCCTCGGCCTCCCAAAGTGCTGGGATTACAGGTGTGAGCCACCACTCCCGGCCCCATCTGCATCTTTGACTTGAAGAAGAAGCAGGTCTTTGCCCTGTACGGTTTTAATTGACAGTCCAGGAAGCCTCCCTCATAGAGTAAACTTCTGTGGACGGCTGGAATTAAGGGTTAACAGACATCAGTCCTGACCCAGCCCGCTTAAGGCCTTCCTAAGGCTTTGCACCTGCAGAGATACAGGCCGTGCCTCTCTGAGCAATGAGTCTTGCTTCTCTTTCACTTCCTGGGGCTTCTCTCAGCTCCACATGGGGCAAAGGGCAGGGAGAACCCTGCTCAGTTCTGTCTAGCCCGACTGGGACGTGGAAAGGCTAATCCGAGCCCCACTTCTGCCACTCAGTTGCTGGGCCTCAGTTTCCCTGGCTGTACGGAGAAGGTAAGAATTCCATCCCGGCTTGTCTAGAGGACGTGTTAGAGTGAAGATCCTGGGAACCCAGCTGTCAGGAGCGGTCAAGGGAAAGAGGCCCGCCCCGCTCCGCCTGCCCTCCTCCCCACCACCTCCAACCCTCGCCCTGCTCTTTCTCTGCATTCCTGGACCTGAAACCAGGGTGGCGTTTCTTGCTGGGACAGGCTGGATTCTGGAATCTAGGAGGCCTTGAAATAACATGTTTTCCGGAAAAGTACCTTCCTTAAAGGAAACTGCTTGTTCCAGGGAGTAGAAAAGGGTCATTGTACCTTGCCAGGTCCCCATTCCCCTGAGGACATGACATTTGAAAAGGCAGACTCAGTTGGAGACAGAGACCTGCACCCCCTGCCCTGTGCCTCCATCCAGCATATTCGTAATAGTGAAAAGTTAGAAACCACCTCGACACCAACAGGAGGGGGCTGGGCTGGCAAATTGCAACACAGCCACAGAATCAAATGCTAGGCAGGCGTTAACGACAATGAGGTAAATTTAAACTCATTAACCTGAAAGGGCATTTATCATGTATTGGTAAATTAAAAGGGAATTAGAGGACTATAAATGTAGCTGCACCCTTAGACGCATAGAAGACGATGTGGAGAGCTGTATGCCGAGGTGTTGATAGGCCATTGTCTCTGGGTGGGTGGGATTGTTTGTGCATTTTATTTTTTATTTACTTACTTTTTTTTTTTTGAGATAGAATTTTGCTCTTTTTGCCCAGGCTGGAGTGCAGTGGCGTGATCTCGGCTCACTGCATCCTCTGCCTCCCAGGTTCAAGTGATTCTCCTGCCTCAGCCTCCCAAGTAGCTGGGACTACAGGCAGGTGCCACCACACTTGGCTAATTTTGTATTTTTAGTAGAGACAGGGTTTAACCATGTTGGCCAGGCTGGTCTTGAACTCCTGACCTCAGGTGATCTGCCCACCTCAGCCTCCCAAAGTGCTGAGATTACAGGCGTGAGCCACTGCGCCTTGCCTATTTGTGCATTTTAAATGTTTTCCCTTTGTGTTTATCTGAATTTCTCATAATGAATGGTTTGCTGTTGAATAAGAAAGAGCAAGAACCTAACAAAGGAACAAAAGTTATTTTAAAAATTATAAAACAAACCAACTCCAATCTAAGAGATACAAAAACACAGTCAGGCATAGACACAAAAATGGGGGCAGATGAATTTCTCAGACACAATGATAAGGACACGCACACACACACACAGACACACACCCCTCTTCTGCCTAATTCACATGGCTGAGGTAGGCAAGGCTGGGGAGTTGCAGGCGGTGGGGGTTTGCCAAGTTTCCAGGAACACTGGAGTCTGGGTGTTGGGGTGGCTATTGGAGCTTCTGGGCAGGTTGGGTGGGCTGAGGACAGTACAGGGAGCAGCCTGGGGCTCACTAACCTGAGTGAGAGGCCTGGCTGTACGACACCCAGCCTGCCCCTCCTGGGACAGGGTAGGGCTCCTAATCCCAGGTCCCCAGTTCAGGCAAGGCTGAGTTGCCTGCCAAAGCAACTCTTCCCCATCCCAGCAGTGGAGGGAGACAGCAGGGTCCACAGCTGGGGAGGGGCTTCCTGGCAACCACCTATGACTTCCAGGCTGAGGCCTTGTCAGCTGCCTACGGACCCCACTTAGGAAGCCAGGGCTGTGGTGGCTCATACAGGGACCCTCTGTCCTTGTCCTCCTGAGATACAGGCACAGCCACAGCCCTGGTGTGGGGCCTGGCCTGAGGCAAGGAGTGGCTGCATGTCCTCCATCATCCCCACTGTCACTGTGCTTGCACAGACCTCACCATGTCATCTCCTCATGGGCCTCCCTGGCCTCACCTCACCCCTGCCCACACGGCTGCCAGAGAGCTCTTTCTTGGACACAGACCTAACTCCTTAGAGGGCTATTGGGTGGGTCTCTGTTCCCACCTTCAGAGTTCGCTATCTGTGGTAGGCATAATAATCATCCCTCAAAGATGTCCATGTCCTAATCCCTAGAAGCTGAGAAAATGTTGTGTTCACCAAGGGAAATTAAGATTGCAGATGAAATCACAGTTGCTAATCGGTAGACCTTAAATAAGATTATCCCAGATTATCTGGGCAGGCCCAATGCAGTAAGAAATGTCCCTTCACTGTGGAGGAGGAGGGCAGAGGAGTCAGGGCAGGTGATGTAAGAAAGACCTGAAGACAGAAGCAGGTCACCAGCCAAGGAGTGTGAGAGTCTCTAGAAACCAGAAAGGAAAAGACAAGGAAAAGCATTCTCCCCAGTTGCCTCCAGATGGGAACATAGTCCTGCCAACATCTTTTTTTTTTTTTTTGAGACTGAGTCTCTCTCTGTCGCCCGGGCTGGAGTGCAGTGGTGCGATCTCGGCTCACTGCCAGCTCCGCCTCCCAGGTTCACACCATTCTCCTGCCTCAGCCTCCCGAGTAGCTGGGACTACAGGCGACCGCCACCACGCCCGGCTAGTTTTTTTGTATTTTTAGTAAAGATGGGGTTTCACTGTGTTAGCCAGGATAGTCTCGATCTCCTGACCTTGTGATCCGCCCGTCTCAGCCTCCCAAAGTGCTGGGATTACAGGCGTGAGCCACCGCGCCTGGCCTGCCCTGCCAACATTTTGATTTTAGCCTAGTGAGTCCTATTTTGGACTCTGATCTCCAGAACTATAAGTTAATACATTTGTGTTGTTTTAAGCCACTATATTTATGTTATAGCAACAAAGTATTCTTAGCTCAACCATTAGTGCTCACAAAGACTTAGCCTTGAATTAGCTCCTCTAGTTAAATCTATTCCTGGCCGCCAAGAAACAGAGAAAGGTGGCCTCTGAGGGGGTCAGGTCTTAGAGCTGAAGAAGGCTGTTGGGTCTGGAGTATGGGTGGGCTGACCACTTTAGAGGTAGGGAAGGGAGTCAGAAATTACATTTCCTAGTAAGTAGGATGAGAGTGATAATGTGACAATTGTCAGGCCCTGCACCAAGTGTTGGGCAATGTGCAAACCCAGTCATCCTTATCCTTACCCTACAGAAACACCCACGCAAGTGTGCAAGCATATATGTCCAAGGATGTTCTTACAGTATTGTTTCTATTAGCAAAACATTATAAAAATCCAAGTACCCATCAATTGGGAAATACATAAAGATTATGATACAGCCACAAAAAATGGAATAATAGGCAGCCATTACAAAAATGTACTGACTTGGAAACTGCCTTCTATACATAGAGAAAAAACAGCAAGTTACAGAATGGTCTCATAAAACAAAAACAAAAACAAACAAACAAAAAGACACTTTTCCTCCTCAAGAAAACAAAAATAAGAACAAAAAAACCTCCTAAATTACACATATGCGTATGTGTTTGTATGAACCTAGGAAAATGTCGGGAAGGATGTGATGGCCTCTGGGGGACAGACTTGGAGGAAGAAGGAAGCTTATGTTTTACTTCATATCCTTCTGTCCTGTTCCACCTTATTTGAACAAGCATGTGTTGCTTTTTATTACAATGTTAAAAGGAAAAATCCTTAGACTAACTAAGTTCAACAGTTTACTTGACCAATTAAAATGATTCAAAACAAAGAGAAACAAAAAACAATTTGGGAATCAGGCAGCCCCCAGAACCAAAACAGGTTCAGAGAACTTTCAGAGAACTCCGGCCAACACCATGATCAGGCAACATTTGTAGATAGAGAACAGAAGTGAGATACAGAGACAACTTAATTGGTTACAGCTTAATTGGTTGATTAGTTCTACCTAAACATCTTACCTTATTCAACTCAGCTGACCTACTGTAGTTCATTAAGTTCAGCTGTGTGACTCACTGAACCTCAACCATTTGCAAGAATATATTCCTAAAGTAATTAGTTTCATTAAGCGTGATGGCTTCATATTGGTTTGGTCTGCTGGGCTCAGTAAAGGACACTAATTCAAATCAATGGCCTCCTATTTTAACACATAATAACTTTTTTAATGTTAAGATCACACAGGTTAAGAAAGCAAACTTGACTGTCCTGTTCTGTGACAAACAGCTGTTATTTGCAAAAAGGACTCCCCGGGTTGAGGGAGACCAGAGCTCCACTTAGCAAGGCCACTCAGGAAACAGATGGACCAACTTGAGTTCTTTTTCTGTGTGAGCTCATCTGGGGAATGAGACACTGTGGATCTTCTGAGTGGAAAAGTGGAGTCATTCAAGCCCTCCTGGCTTCTACAGAGGTGAGAAGTGAAGTTCTGAAAGGGGAACTGACATATTCCTCTACATTTTATGGCACTTCCAGACTAAAATATAACTTTCTGGCCTCCATTTCAGTGAACTTTGAACTTCCTCAAAACTCACACTCCCCTTTTCGTAATCCATAATTTTTATGTGAGGGATAAAATTTTCTGTTTTACAGCCTGATCCTGGCTACTTACAGAATGGCTGCACTTTAAACCCAAGGTGTTCTTTGCACCCTGTAGCCCCAGCCCATAAAAGAGACAAACACTGGCAGAGAGATGGTCCCAGGAGAGCAGCCGGGAGGAGGCACTGGAGTTCAGGGCTCCAGTCCCAGCTCTGCTCATCTGGCTCCTATGACGAGGGTTGTATCCAGTGTGTGGACGTCCCCTCTCCTCAGGCTGGAAACCCTCTGAGGTCAGTGCAGAGCCTCGGAATAGCGACATTGACATCTGTCTGGCACATAATGGCCTTCAAGGTGTCCTAAGTTTACAAAGCTCTTTCCCAGGCATCTCTCAGTTGTCTCCCGTAACAAGCCTCGGGGCCCAGTAAAGCAGGCTGTATTAACCACAGTTTACGGATGAGGAAACCAAGACTTAGAGACACAAAAGTGACAGGCCCCACTCCAAGTCACTCAACAAATTGGTCGCAAAGTTCAGCACAGGACCTTATTATCCCCTCTCCTTCAGCCAGAGCCTCATTTTTGCCTCTTTTATATCTTCTGTTTCCCAGGTAGATTTTGCTTGATAAAAAGGGGTCTGCTGCTTTAAAAGGTTTGAAAGCTCCAGAATAATGTTTCCAAATTCCCCGCGAATACTTCTGTTCAGTATTCAGGAATGAGAAATGGAAATTTCTGGGAATTCATGAGCATTCCTGAAATTATACATTAAATTTTTTTTTTTTGGAGACAGGATCTTACTCTGTCACCCAGGCTGGAGTACAGTGGTACGATCATAGCTCACTGCAGCCTCGAACTCCTGAGCTCAAGTGACCCTCCTTCCTCAGCCTCCCGAGTAGCTGAGACTATAGGTACATGCCTATAGAGTGTGCCCCTAACATCTTCATGTTAGCCATTAGGGTGCTCCTGGCTATTTTGTTTTCTTCTTTTCTAGAGACAGAGTCTTACTATGTGACCAGGCTGGTTTTGAACTCCTGGCCTCAAGCTATCTTCCTGCTTCAGCCTTTCAAAGTGTTGGGATGACAGGTGTGAGTCACTGCGCCTGGCTCATATTTTCTATAACATTATATTTACATGCTTTTAAATAATAATGAATGACCAGAATAATAAACAGTTAATAATTGTCAGTGACAAGTTGATGCTAAAAGTTCCAGACTTTTTCCTTAAGGTTTATTATTATTATGAACCAATATGTTGTGACAAGATTATTTCAATAACATAAAAATTATCTCCACCTGATATAGGCACTGGATATAGAAAACATTAAAAAGGAGGGAACATTATTGCAAAATAAATGCCAGATAAAAATCACTTAAAAATGGAAAAATAACAGCACAAACATTTAATTTTAAAAGTTATTTTTAAAATGAACTTTTAAAACACAAAGCTTTAATTGCTCCATCTGATAGTTTTGATCTTTGTTTTGTGACAAATATTTTAGATGTAGAAAACTTTTTTGTTTTTTCATTTTTCATTGATGTTGGTTGAGTGTGCCCCTAACATCTTCAGGTTAGCCATTAGGGTACATGTTGTTTTATAGATGCTCATTTCCTTTTTAAATGATGCTTTATTTTTATTTTTACTTTTTGGTCTGCTTACTCTGGTCTTGATTTTGCCATTGAGATCAATATTGCTCTTGCTAATTCAGATTTTAGAGCAATTTCTGATTTCCTTCTGGAGTGTTCTATAACAGCAATCACGTCTTCTTTTTGCATCTCTTCTGTTAAAGTATTTACAAAGAACTGTAGCCTATAATGAATATTCAACACGTGGAAATGCCAGCAATCATTACTGGGAAGTGTTCAAATAACTAACATTCAGACTCACTAACAAGGTTCATAGAATCACTTGTTGGAATTGCCAGTTTCAAGACTTATTTTGCTTTCAAAATTTGTTATTTTTTCCGACACTGCTCATAGGACTTGTATAAGTATCCTATGTGTACAAACTTACCAATATTTGTTTTATTTGCAAAAATGACTTACCATTAGAAGCAGAGCAGGTCACAAACACACACTTATAACCAGTGTGTGCTGGTAAACTGACTCTCCTGGAGGAAAAAAAAAAAAACCCTTATATGTAGAGTTTGCCAAATTCTGAGGGGAGGCATAAATGTTCCCACAATGGTCAATGCCCAGCTACCGAGGGGATGTCACTGAGAGCTGGGAAGAGCAGCATACAACTGGCTCTTCTTGAGCCAGCGCTAGCCCACCACCGCCTCTACCCTGGCAACAGCAGTCGGAAGACTGATTAGATGATGGCCTTTTCTCTCCTCTACTCCCCAGTTCCATTCAGAACTTAACTTCCCTATGGGTGCCTCAGTATTTTCTACTCTCGCTTTTGATTTGGTGTCAGTGGATTCCTTTGAACTAGTCACATCTAGTTCAACATGTTGATTGCTAAGCTTTAATTCTCACACAAAAACACTCTTACCGGGTTCCTAGATGTCTTAACTTCTTTTTCTCAGGAATTGGCATTTGGAAAAACAGTATTTCCAAGAAATGCTGGGAAGGAATTCCTGCATAAAAACACAAATCTGGCCGGGTATGGTGGCTCATGCCTGTATTCCCAGCACTTTGGGAGGCTGAGGCAGGTGGATCACGAGGTCAAGAGATCAAGACCATCCTGGCCAGCATGGTGAAACCCCGTCTGTACTAAAAATATAAAAATTAGCTGGGTGTGGTGGTGCGCGCCTGTAGTCCCAGCTACTCGGGAGGCTGAGGCAGGAGAATCACTTGAACCCGGGAGGTGGAGGTTGCAGTGAGCCAAGATTGTGCCACTGCACTTCAGCCTGGGCAACAGAGGGAGACTCCATCTCAAACAAAGCAAAACAAAACACAACACAAATCCAGGAAACCCAAGTAAAACCTATTTGCTTGACTGATCATGATCCTACTGGATACATTCTCCTGGGTCCCAATTTTGGCCACCGCTCATTTTCATTGATCTCATTTTAAGGGGTTTGAGGTATGGAGTCCTTAGGATTTGGTGTTAAGTTTGGTGATTTTTCAGAGAGGCCGCACCAGAGCTGCATCGGTGATCATTTGACTTTATGTCTGACCCTGTGCACAGGGGGCTACTTGTCTCCTAACCTCAGTTTTCCTCTTTTTCCTTATTAGAAAAACAACAATAACATCAACACAGTCCCTCTTGGAACTAGGAATGGCCAGTAGAAGTGGTGTGTGACTTCTGGGAAATGTCCTTAAATAGAGGCGGAATACTCTTCTTTGTTTTTTCTCCTTTATCTGGCCAGAACGTAGATATAATAGCTGGAGCTACAGAAGTCAGATTGGACCAGCGTGGCCTTGGGAGTAGAAGCCCCATTTGGGGGAAAAATAAGATAAAAGGGGCCTGGGTTCTTGATACTGTGGGAGACCATATCAGTCCTATACTGCCTTCTTCCAGGCTTTTATACCAAAGCAAAACAGTCTTATTTAAACCACTATTGATATGTGGTTTTCTATCACTCATAACTGAAACAAATTAAACAGCACACCGGTGCATTGTATTCTGTTACATAGTTTATGGGAGGCCATTGTTTTGGACTAGCCTCCTACACTGGCCCCAGCAGAGCAGATCAAACCAGAGCAGAGTCACTTGTGCTAACTGCCAAGTCATCAAACCGGACTTTGAAATGAGGCAGTTTTCCAAAAACGCAGGAGCTTCCAGTCACCCTGAATCAGCACAATAAAAAGTGCCCTCTGCTTTAACCCTATAAGGAAAGCAACTTTGAAATGACCAATCTGCTTTTTGTTCCCTGTTTCTGCTTTCTTCAGCCCTCTTTTATCCATAAAGCCAAACTTCTCTGCCCACTTCACTGGAATACTCATTCTATTTCGTAGAATCAGGTGTTGCCTGATTCTAGAATCACAAATAAAAGCCAATTTGATCATTACAAATAATTTGTTGTAATTTTGCCTTTGGGAAGTTCCTAGTGAAAGCAAAGGCTACTAGCAAGAATCCTTGAAAGGTTTGTAATGGAGGTGAAAATGAAAGACTGTAGCATTACCCAGTGACTCAGAGAGTGTGGGGGAGGCAGCTGCATCTAGTGATAATGGATGATACATTTGGAATGGAAGAGGCATGCCTGTCTTCCCATCTGCCAAGAAGTCTGATAAATAAGCTTTTATACTCCTCTAAGTTGGTAAAAGAAGTTTTCAGATTTTTAATACTCAAAGGTCTTTTCACAAATGACTATGACCTTTTCTTTTCTTTTCTTTTCGGGACAGGGTTTCACTCCCGTCGCCCAGGCTGGAATGCAGTGGTGAAATCTCAGCTCACTGCAACCTCTGCCTCCTGGGCTCAAATGATCCTCTCGCCTCAGCCTCCTGAGTAGCTGGGACTACAGGCATGCAGCACTGCGCCCAGCTAATTTTTGTATTTTTTCTAGAGACGGAATTTTGCCGTGTTGCCTAGGCTGCTCTGGAACTCCTGAGCTCAAGTGATCCACCTGCCTTGGCCTCCTGAAGTGCTGGGATTACAGGTCGGAGCCACTGCGCCTGGCCTCTATGCCTGTGGTCTTTAGTTTGTAGGAACCAGACCACTCAAAGGCTGGAACGTACCTTATTGCTCTGCCAGTGAATGGTTTAGGAACTGGCTGAAGGAGCTGGGGATTCAGTCTAGGAAGAACTTACAGGAGTTGGGATTGGGTTTGAGAGCTGCTTTCACACATCTAAGTAAAAAAGATTTAGCCTTCCTCACGGAGGGCTCTAGGCCAAAACCAGAACCCAAAGGTGGAGGCTGCCAACTTTACCCTAAATTAAAGAGAAACCTCCTACCCATCAGAACTGGATGGAGGTAGCTTTTTGATAGCAACTCTCCACTGCTGGGAATATTTAATCAAAGGATGCAGAAGGAGTCATTAACTGAGCAGCAGTTCCCATATACCAGCCTATGTATTGGTACCTACCTGTCTATAACATTTTCCAGGTCTCAGCCAGGCATGGTGGCTCATGCTTGTAATCCCAGCACTTTGGGAGGCTGAGGTGGAAGGATCTCTTGAGCCCGGGAGTTACCAGCCTGGGCGACATAGGGAGACCCTGTCTCTACAAATAATTTAAAAATTAGCCAGGCATGGTGGTGCACACGTGTGTGGTCCCAGCTACTTGGAAGGCTGAGGAGGAGAATCAATTGAGCCCAGGAGGTCGAGGCTGCAGTGAGCTGTGATTGTGCTACTGCACTCCAGCCTGGGTAACAAAGCAAGACCCTGTCTCAAAAAAAAAAAAAAGAGAGAGAGAGAGAGGAAAAAAAGGCAATGTAGTACATTGTAAAAATAAAACTAAATATTTGCAATTTGAAGTACATTCTCTTTATTCCAAGATTATGTTCTTTCTATTTCAGGAGGTGTTATAATGTCTTTTTTTAGTAGTAGGTGGTATTAGCTATTGTTGTTTAACACCCTAATTAGACAACATAAAATCTTGGCAATCCTATATAATTCCATTAAAATTTACACTGGCTATAAGATCTAGAAGTCTGGTAATATGGATGAGATGACACCTGGTTGTCTGAATTGACCTTCCAAGGATTAGTAGTTCATTTGAGTGTCTACTAGATGCCATTTTTGTGTATTTACAGCAACTAGATAATTTCATGGTTCAAATCAGAGAAACCAGTAATGTGATCCACATGCTTATGGTAACTTAAACTTTATTGACTATTCATTATTGACACATATAGCTACTTTTTGATAGACATGAATTTTCTATTTGCATTTAAAAACAAAACTAATTTTCAAAGTTCTATTCTCAAAATGGCAATGATGACCTTTCTAAATGCTCTCTTTAAATAATCCTCCAATATTCTCAGAAATTTAGTGTACCTACAGCAAACTATTTCTCTTAGTAAAAGCCTTCTGTGAGCATCTTAACTGTCTGATGTCTCTATCCGTGTGAGCAGGGACTGGGTCCTGTCCTTTTTCTTTTTTTTTTTTTTTTGAGATGGAGTCTCCCTCTGTTGCCAAGCTGGAGTGCAGTGGCACGATTTTGGCTCACTGCAACCTCCACCTCCAGGGTTCAAGTGATTCTCCTGCCTCAGCCTCCCAAAGTAGCTGGGACTACAAGTATGCGCCACCACGCCTGGCTAATTTTTGTATTTTTAGTAGAGACAGGGTTTCACCATGTTGGCCAGGATGGTCTCGATCTCTTGACCTCATGATCCTCCTGCCTCGGCCTCCCAAAGTGCTGAATTACAGGTGTGAGCCACCACGCCTGGCCTGGTCCTGTCCATTTTTACAGAGCAGAGAGCATCTAGCATGCCACCACATTAATGTAATGATAATAATTTCCATTTGTCTAGAGACTTATGCTTTACAAGGCCCTTATAGTTTACTTCCCCTTAATGGTAGTTCAAGTAGCAGAGAATGACCTTTTCATTGTCCTTCTCTGTGATAAACCAAAGTGAATGTAATGTACATTCTTCATAGTGAAGGCTTTCTACCTCATTCATTTATTCACAAAATATTTATTGAGCATGATTATGTGTTAAGCACTGAACTGTGCTCTGTGCTGCTGGGCACTGTGTGTTAGGTACGAACACGGCAGATGGAGCCCCTTCCCCCATGAAATGAACATTCTAATGGGGCGTTAGTCAATAAACAAATAAATAAATAGATTGTCAGGGGGTAATGAGTGTTATGGGGAAGAATAAAGCAGTGGGAGCTGGGAAGCAATGGGAGGATGTCAATCTTAGGGACATGAGAAGGCGCCCTCATGCGGAGACTTGGGCAACGTGAAGGATCGCCACTGTGTGACAAACTGGAGGAAGCACCTTCCAAGTCTTGTGGCAGAAAGGAGCTTGGCTGTTTGAGAATCAGCAGTGATATCAGTGTGGCTGGAGGGAAGGGAAGGTGGGACGAGTGGGTGGGAGATAATTTCCAGAGGTGGACAGGATGCAGATTATATGGGAGTTTGGATTTGATTCTCAAGTGTGATGGGACACTGTTGGAGGGTTTTGAGCTGGGGAGAGACATGCCATGAAATGTGAAGTCTGGCCTGCAGGGAAGCAGGTACACCAACTGAATGAGTTCAGTTTGGAGATATATATATTTGAGATGGAGTTTTGCTCTTGTTGCCCAGGCTGGAGTGCAATGGCACGATCTCAGCTCACCGCAACCTCCGCCCCTGGATTCAAGCAATTCTCCTGCCTCAGCCTCCCAAGTAGCTGGGATTACAGGTGTGTGCCACTACGCTCGGCTAATTTTGTATTTTTTTAGTAGAGATGGGGTTTCTTCATGTTGGTCAGGCTGGTCTCGAACTCCCAACCTCAGGTGATCCGCCCACCTCGGCCTCCCAAAGTGCTGGGATTACAGGTGTGAGCCACCGTGCCCGGCCCAATTTGGATATATTTTAAAGGACTACCTGATGCGTTAAATGTAGAAGATGGGGGAATGTAGAATGCTCCACAGAGTTTTGTCCTGAGCAGCCAGGTGAGTGGCGATGCTTTTATTTACTTACATGAGAAGAATTGGGAAGGAATACGTTAGAAGAGGAGACTTGAGAAACCAAGAGTAAATGTTTTGGATTAGTATTAATTAAATTGGAAAAGTCTATGACACATCGAAGTTCAGATGTCAGATAGGCAGGTGGTTATTCAAGTCTGAACTTAAGAAGGATGGGTTAGGGCTGGCAAAGTTGCTATGAGATCCATCCTTGTGGATCTCTGCTGCCTGGTCAGCTTAGATACAGTAGAAGTCATTTAACTTATTCTAATGGCACCTAGAAATTTAGCATGATCTCCTAATATCTTCACTACATTTCATCTGGAATATTTACTACATTCTACATCTACTGAAACTATCAGACATTAGACCAATACATTTCAAAATACAGAAAGTATATTTTGAAAAGTTAAAGAATATGATTTACTATTGAATTTACTTAGCTTATTTAGAAGTCACTTTGTTTCTGAATGACAGCTGTATCAACATGACAGCGCTTTCCTTGAGGATCCACAGGTAAGAGCTTTGTGGTGCAGATACCTGTTGAGCCAACAGTCTCTTTCTAGAATTCAATCCTAAGGAAATAATCAAAGACTGGATCATTTTCTCAACAAAGATGTTCATCTCATCATTATTTGTAAAACAAACATTGGAAACAAAGTAACCACCAATAAATGGTAGATTCAATAATTATAGCATAGGACAGGCACAGTGGCTCACGCCTGTAATCCCAGCACTTTGGGAGGCCGAGGGGGGCGGATTGCCTGAGCTCAGGAGTTCGCAACCAGCCTGGGCAACACGGTGAAACCCCATCTCTACTAAAATACAAAAACATTAGCCAGGCATGGCAGAGTGCACCTGTAGTCTCAGCTACTCGGGAGGCTGAGGCAGGAGAATTGCTTGAACCCAGGAAGCAGAGGTTTCAGTGAGCCAAGATTGCACCACTGTACTTCAGCCTGGGCGACAGAGCAAGACTCATCTCAGAAAAAACAAACAAAAAAAATTATGGCATATTGATAAAATGGAAAATTATTCACACATTAAAATGATGTCAACAAGTTTTTTATAACATAGTAGGTATAGCTATGATATGAAATTAAGCGAATCATGAGATATAAATGTGCACATACAATATGATCTCAATTACATAAAAATATGCATGTATAAAAAATGACCAGACAGAGGGAAATGACTTCAAAATGTTTAGAGCTATTAACCATAGGGGATGGAATTCCTTCTTATATTTTTGTCCAATCTTCCTATCATGGGCATGTATTATTTAGTATTCTGAAAAAAATCCAGCATTTGGATTGAAGACAATGAAAAAGAAACAGGAAAATAGAACTAGATTTGGCCTGGGATTTGGGACTGCGGTCCTGGTTTGCCTTCCCTCCCGCTTTGAGCAGAGGGAATGCCATGCCTTCTCTAAGCCCAAGATTTCTCACCTGCAAAATGTGGACAAGGATCCTGCCCTGTCTCCCCCTTGGGGCGGGTGAAAAGATTCAGTGGTTATGCCAGCCAAAGGGCTGATCACAGACGCAGTTCAAAGTTTGGAATGTGAAGTGTCCGCCCCAAAGTTCCAGGATGTCCTGCTTCCTGAAGAGCACAGTTAGTCCAGGAAGGAAACTGAAGGGGAGCAAAGTTCACAGCCCCTTTGGGCATCGTGTTCAGGGTCCCCTAGGAGGTGGGTCTTCCAGCATCTACGACATGTGAGCCCAGTCCTGACTCCTTCGTGCCTTAGGGTTGGTAGTTAGATGGGAGAGACCTCAGCGATCACCTGATAATACTTGTTTTATAGTTATATTTAGTGAAAATTCACAAGTGTCAGGATTGATGCCTTTTACTCATTTTGTTCACCATTTTGTTCATGAATTCCACCCAATATCTACCTGTGTAGTTGGAGTTATTAAATTCATTGTTATATGGCAGAATTTCCCTTTCGTAAGGCCTGACACACACCAACTCCTGGTTTTGGGATGAGTGAGATTCACACAAAGCTGGGATAACAGAAGTTTGCCTTCTGTAAGACAACTCAAAGCTCAGAGAGAGACAGATGCTGGGGGCATAATAACGTAAATCTAAGTGATGTACTACGAGGCAATCACTGCAGCTGTGCTAAAAGTCTGAATGTCTCTGGGTGCTTGAGGCTTAGGTTGTTTTCTTTCATCTCCTCCTTTGTGTTCACCCATTTGAAATCATCTCTGGCTCCATTCAGGAGAAAACAAGATGGAACCCAGTGACTGGCCACCATGGACACATGCAAGGGAAAAGGAGAAGTCCCCAGTGGGGAAAGGTGAGTTGGAGGGAGAGTTTAAAGAGCCCACGAGGCTTAGGGCTGGAGCTTGGTAGTGAAGGAAGAAGACTAAAGAGGATCCCAGGTAGACTGAAAGAGGGGCAACTGCTTGGGCAGCAGCCAGGGTTGAGAACAAAGGTTGCCAAGACCTTTGAGGAACATGAGGGGCAACCTGAATAGGGCACAGGACCCACCCCTAATCCTTCCTCTATGGTGGATGCTATGGACATTGCAACAGGCAACTGGAACCCAAGGAAAGAATCCTTGAATTTCTTGCAATGACTACCTGGCTAATCCTCAGACAGACACTCTTCTCCAGTTACGGTCTAAAGCTTTGCCCTTCTGAAATTAAGGATATGGTAAGGGGTTTCAGTTAGATGAGGAAATTAAGGCTTAAAGAGGCAAAGCACCAAATGCAATGAGAGGGTCTTATTTAGATCTTAATTCAAACAAAGATACCATTAAGAGAGAGAGAGAAAAACATTAGGACATTATGAGACAATTATAATTTTCAAATTTAGAAATGACTAGATATTTGATGATAATAAGACACTACTAACTTTTTACACATGATAATAGTATTGTGCAATATGTTAAAAGAAGTCATTATCTTCTAGAAATACCTTTTTAATGGGTATAATAAAATATTTATGGGTATAATGATGCAGTGTCTGCCATTTGCCTCAAATTAATAATGGAGTTGGAGAAGTTGGATAAGGTTATAAATGGAAGAAGGTTGGCTATGAGTTGGTCATTGCTGAGGCTGAGTGATGAATAGAAAATGGTTGTTAGTCAAATTATTCTACTTTTGTGTATGTTTAAAACTGTGCATAATGTTGAGGTCTAGCAACTTGTCTGTTTCTGTGGCTAGTAAGTGACGAAGGTGAAAGGGACCTAAGGGCTGTTTGTTCCCTGAGCCTGTGCTCTTGATGACTTTGCTCCTCTACATCCTTCCAACCCACCTAGGGCAGGAAATGTCCTCCCTAGCATCCCCCACATGTGCTCTGTCTTCTGACACCTTCTGAGTCAGGCCATTTCACTGGAAGATTCCTCTCCACAATGAGCTGTAACTTGGATCCCCTTATTCTGTTTCTTGTCAGAGAAGGCTTCCCTGACCACTGCCACCCCAGGCTAGAGTACGTAGCCTATGCTAAGCTTCTAAAGTGATCTATACACTCCTTCATGGGACTCATCACACTGACAGTTAGTTACCTATTCAGTGTCACCTTCTCCTCTTGGCTACAACCCCATCGAGTCAGGGTCTTACCGGCTACATTTACTGCTGTGTGTAGCTCATTGACCAGATAATTTGCCTTAGATATATGAACGCAGAAGGGGTTGGCTCTCAGTATGGCCAGGTCACTATATACGGGTGAGTTCCCTGGAAGATTGGTACCCTGGGAGGCCCAGGTCAGAGGACCCATAGAATCCTCAGTTCTTTGCTCATGGTGCTTGCTTTGGGTTAGAGATCTATGTGGTGGGTGGGTGCATGGGAAACAGTGCAAGAATTAGATTACTTCCGAGGGGTTTGACATTTTAGAAGTAACCGAGTATTGCCTGTTATTTTTCAAGGCAATAGAAAAGAAAAAACAGTGAACGCAAACATGACATATCTAATCTTTATGAACCCACCTAGGGCACTTTGAGCCTAGATTGTCTTAGAATTGCTAAAGGGTGGCTGCTTTGTCAATTTATGTGCGTTTTTGTTTTCTGTGGGAAAGCTTCTGGGATTTGGCCAAAGGGGCTGGAATTACATGCAGTGGTCCCTAGGATGCCAGATGAGTGTAGAAAACCAGCTGGGATGTGCTGCGGAGGGCGCCCTGCTGAAATCACAGCCCGGGATTTTGTGATCTGGTTCTTAGGGACAGGAGGACATGTGGGCTTACTGAAATTGTCATACTTGAACTGTTCAAGCACTACTGATGGTAGTGCTTGCTGTATTTTGTATGAAAATATTTATTCATTTTTCTATTTTCTTTTTATTATGTAAAATCAAAGATAAAACACATTTAAAAGGAAACAAAGATGGGATGCAGTGGCTCATGCCTATAATCCCAGCACTTTGGGAGGCCAAGGCAGGAGGATTGCTTGAGGCCTGGAGTTCAAAACCAGCCTGGGCAACATAGGAAGACCTTGTCTCTAGCAAAAAAAAAAAAAAAAAAAAAATCAGCTGGGTTTGGTGGTGTACGCCTGTAGTCCTAGCTATGTGGGAGGCTAAGGTGGGAGGATCACTTGAGCCCAGGAGGTGGAGGCTGTAATGATCCATGATCATGCCGGTACTTCCAGCCTGGGTGACAGAGTAAGACTACGTCTTAAAAAAGAAAAAAAATAGAAAGCTTAAAATTGCCATTAATGTGCACATGTACCCTAAAACTTAAAGTATAAAAATAAAAAATAATAAATAATAAAAAAAAATTGCCATTGGGGAAGACTAAGAGGATAGACTTTTTTTTTAATTTTTGAAAAGAATATGTACTTTTTCTTCAAGAGTAAAAGTTAGTTTCTAATCCTCTGTATTCAGATTTTATTGCTATTTTTCATTTTCATTTGTGCTATCCATAATAAAAGTAGTACTTTTTATTTATAAAATGAAATTCATTTCTTTTTTTCCCATGGTAAAATATACATAATGCAGCATTTACCATCTTAACCATCTTTCAGTGTATAGTTCAGTGGCATTAAGTCCATTCACGCTGTCGTGCAGCCATCACGACTACCTATCTCCAGAACTTTTTTCATCTTTCCAAAGTGAAACTCTGTACCAACCAAATACTGTAATACTTCCCCACTTCCCCCTCCCCCTAGCCCCTGGTAACCACCATTCTACTTTCTGTTTCTATGAGTTTGAAAACTCTAGGTACCTCATATAAGTGGAATCATACAGTATTTGCTGTTTTGTGACTGGCTTATTTCACTTAGCATGAAGTCCTCAAGGTTCGTCCATGTTGTAGCATGTGTCAGAATTTTCTACCTTTCAAGGCTGAATAACATTGCATCGTATGCATATAATAATTTTTACTTTAAGAATTCTTATTATTCTTAAAGTAAAATTCTTAAAATCTCAAAGACACATAAAAACACAGAGAATAGTATAATGGGCTCCCGGGCACCTGTTCTCCAGCTTCAACAAACTCGCTTTATCTGTACTTCCATCCACTCATCCCCTACCTTATCAAGCTAATTCCAGGAGTATTGTTTAATTTGCAAATATTTCAGGATGTATCTAAAAGATAAAGGCTCTTATTAAAAACATAACCACAATACCATTCTTAGGCCCCCAAACATTTCACAATAAGTCTGTAGTGTAATTAACTCTCAAGTCAGTGTCTAAATTCCTGTAGAGTTTTTTCATTTGATTGTATTTTTTTTAATTGTAACTAGCCATTTAAGCTTCCAAAGATCCGAGTGTAGAGAGGGGTAGTTCGAAACCAAGATAAATGGAATTTGTACAAATCGGACTGCAGTTAAATTTCATGTTCTTGGAACAATCTTTTCCTTGCCTGTCTGTTCCAGCCTGTCTGCTCACCTGTAAAAGCAACAAGAGTAGGTAGGAAAACAA
Source organism: Pan paniscus (assembly GCF_029289425.2). NCBI lineage: Eukaryota > Metazoa > Chordata > Mammalia > Primates > Hominidae > Pan > Pan paniscus. Next base: position 88,655,849 of record NC_073260.2, on the reverse strand, counting down.
TTACTCCTTTGCAGTTGAGACACTCCAAAGATTAAGCCTGTTAATTATTTGTACTCTCTGTTCTGGATTTGGCTTCTTCTTACCCTCCTCCAGGAAAATTGGGTAATGCCTAGTTTTGAGATGGGTAAGAGGATTGTCTCTTGAATGTACGTGGAACTATTAACAGCAACTTGAAAATGAAAAGAATTATGACTGAAAAAGAAAGAAAAAAATGAGTAAGAGATACTGGAGGACATTGTAAGATGGATCTAAGGATAAGGATAAAATAACAAGATTAGCCAGGGAATTTCTAGGACAACAGTTGGAAAATCATACCCTGGGTAAAGGATGTGAAAGAAGAGATTTGGGGCAGGAATTTTACCAACAATCTAAGATAAAACTTTCCTATCTTGTAATCATTATTGTTTTATGTTAAATTAGAGTTGCCAGATAAAACACAGGATGCTTAGTAAAATCTGAATTTCAGATAAACAATGAATACTTTTTAAACTATAGCTATGACACAAAGTATATAGACATGCTTATACTAAAAAAAGTATTGTTTGGCCGGGAGCGGTGGCTCACTCTTGTAATCCTAGCACTTTGGGAGGCTGAGGTGGGCGGATTACAAGGTCAGGAATTCGAGATCAGCCTGGCCAATATGGTGAAACCCCATCTCTACTAAAATTACAAAAATTAGCTGGGCATGGTGGTGGGTGCCTGTAGTCCCAGGTACTCGGGAGGCTGAGGCAGGAGAATCACTTGAACCTGAGAGGCGGAGGTTGCAGTGAGCCAAGATCGCGCCACCGCACTCCAGCCTGGGTGACAGAGCGAGATTCCATCTCAAAAAAAAAAGTATTGTTTATCTGAAATTGAAATTAAATTTGAGCAACCTGTATTCTTATTTGCTGAATCTGGCAAGTTCATATGAAATGCATGGTAGCCAGGCACGGTGACTCATGCCTGTAATCCCAGCACTTTGGGAGGCCGAGGCAGGCAGATCACCTGAAGTCAGGAGTTTAAGACCAGCCTGGCCAACATGGTGAAACCTCATCTCTACAAAAATACAAAAAATTAGCCAGGTGTGATGGCGAGTGCCCGTAATCCCAGCTACTTGGGAGGCTGAGGTAGGAGAATCACTTGAACCTGGGTGGCAGAGGTTGCAGTGAGCTGAGATCGCGCCGTTGCACTCCAGCTTGAGAGACAGAGTGAGACTCTATCTCAAAACAAACAAACAAACAAATAAATACATAAATAAATAATAAAAAATTTTAAAAAATATTAAATGCATGGTGATTCAACTTGTAAAACCGAGGACTATTCAGCCTTTAGGCTCTTAGTTTTCTTTCTTGGAATATGATTGAGTTTTCCTTATACAGTCTACTTTTCTTATATATCTATCTAACATTATAGCATTATATTTTAAAAATTGGCCCAGTTTACATTAGCACCAAATATAAGTGTATAGTCATGCACTGCACAATGATATTTTGGTCAGTATGTATGTTTTGGTCAATGATGTGTGGTCTGCATATATGACAATGGTCCATAGTTTATGATTCCATATTTTTACTGTACCTTTTCTATGTTTAGATACACAAATACTTACCATTGTGTTACAATTGCCTACAGTGTCCAGTACAGTAACACACTGGACAGGTTTCTAGCTTAGCAGCCATAGGCCATGCCATATAGCTTAGGTATATATTAGGCTAGGTTCTGCAAGTCCAGTCTGTGATGTTCCCACAATGATGAAATCGTCTAACGACACATTTCTCAGAATGCATCTCAGTCTAAACAACGCATGACTTTACTTATTTTCTTCTACACTTAGCAATATCAGGTCTGATTAGTCTTTTCATTTTTGCTAGCCTGCAGGGCAAAATGTTTGAGAGCTATTAGTTTAGAGCACTTCTTAAATGAGGCAAACTTTTCTTTTGTGATTCCTATAATCAAGGTTTTATTCAAAAATAATTTTAAATTTTATTCTATATTATAGGAATGTGTACAATGAAATGTAATGATGTATAATACATTGGCTGTTTTTGAATTCCAACCGTGGATTTCCCAGCTACTGGCAGTGAAACTGATCTTTTCTGTACATACTCAAGTCAACACTCAAGAATTTCAACTTACCTTTAGCAAAAGCAAATATTTATATTTAAAAAGAAAACATTTGAATTCAGAATTCATTAAGATAAAAAAGTTAGCAAACTACAGATGCCTTGTTAGTTGACAGTCCTAATGGCGACGTCTAGGTCAGATAACTTATATTGACTTAAAACAGCATTGTCTTGACTTTCCACAGTCGTATTTGTGATTATGGAAATAATTTAAAAAAGACTAGTCTCTTTAATTTACATTTTCACAAAACGCTGTTGAAAGAGCAAATGTCTGCTCAGTTGTTTTTCCTTTGCTTAAAAAAAAAAAAAGTGCCAGGAATCCCACCCCACCCTGCTGCTGGGTAACAGTCAATCATTTATTATTCCTGGATCAAACACAAGCATTCATGCCTATGAAAATGTTTGGCAATGAATGGGATCTTGGTCTCTACTAAAAACAAAAAATGGCTAAAAGGAGACTTCAATTTATGTTCAAATTCTATGGCTGAATTCCTATAATTCCTAACTGGTGAAAATATTGGCAAGCTACAAGATTTTACTTAGAGTCAGATTTACTTCTTTGGTGTATGCCCAGAGGTGTTATTGAAAGCTATTTGTGGCCAGCTTTCCAGGAGACCAAATGGGCCTTAAATGGAATGAATATTGGCCCTGCAGTACAGTGCACAAGGAGAAGGAAGAGAATTGGACACTTTTATTAAAAAAAAAAAAAAAAACTCATTGGTTATACTTAACTAATTTCTACATGGAAGTTTTAGTATTTGGCAAAGCAAAAAGTCATATCTCAGAATCACCAAACTTACTATATCTGAACCCTTTCTGTTGTATTTTGATATTAATCCAGGAGTTATATATATTATTAAAATCCTCATATAATCATGTAATCAGCCTCACTACCTATTAATACAATTACTTTCAATCCAGACTCAACAGTTTTCCCTTCCTCAAGCCTAATCAGCCTGATATGGTTTGGATGTTTTGTCCTTTCCAAATCCCAGGTTGAAATGTGATCACCAATGTTGGAGGTGGGGCCTAGTGGAAGGTGTTTGGGTCATAGGGGCAGATCCCTTATGAATGGCTTCATGCCATCCCCACGGTAATGAGTGAGTTCTCACTGTGTCAGTTCACGTGAGAGCTGGTTTAAAGAGCCTGACACCTCCATCCCCTCTCTCTCACTCCCTGTCCTGCCAGGTGACACGCCTGTCCCCCTTTGTCTTCTGCCATGAGTGGAAACTTCCTGAGGCCTCACCAGAAGCTGAACAGATGCTGGTACCAAACTTGTACAGCCTGCAGAACCATGAGGCAAATAAATCTCTTTTTGAAAATAGATTACCCAGTCTCAGATATTCCTTTATGGCAATGCAAAATGGACTAACACACAGCCCTAAACCTAATTAAACCCCTAGAAACCATTACATCCTCCAAAGTAATCAATTCCCCCAAAACTAATCATACCCCTTCCCCTAAGCACTCCCAATCACCAAGTTAACCACTAGCCATGATCCACCAATCATCCATGAAACAAATGTCACTGTGGCAGAGACCACTAATCTTTCAATATCCATTTTTCACTTCCTCATTTCACCAATAAAAACCTCTACATTTTAGCTGAGCACATGACCTCACAGACAGATATGATATCTCCTGCAATCCTTTGCATCTGGGTAAGGCCATATGACTAACTTCTGGGTAATGAGATGTTTGCAAAAACAATGCGTTCAACTTCCAAGTCAAGTCCTTAGGAAAAACTATCCATTCTTTCTCTGTCCCCCTTTCTTTGGGCTGGACGGTTTGAAGGGAAGTGGTGAGCCGGATTTAATCATTTGCATGAGGACAACACTATAGGGTAAGGTGGAGCAGGAAGAAAGAATGGGGCACCCAAGTCTTCTTGGGGAGCCGTGCAGCCTACATGCCTTGGACTGTCTACTTTGGCCCCAGATGTAATGTAACAAGACTATGCATCCTAGCAAGATGAAAAATTGTTTAAAAAATTAAGTTTCCACTTTGGGAGGCCAAGGTGGGTGGATCACGAGGCCAGGAGATCGAGACCATCCTGACTAACACGGTGAAACCCCGTCTCTACTAAAAATACAAAAAATTAGCTGGGTATGGTGGCAGATGCCTGTAATCCCAGCTACTCGGGAGGCTGAGGAAGGAGAATGGCATGAACCCAGGAGGTGGAGCTTGCAGTGAGCCGAGATTGCACCACTGCACTCCAGCCTGGGCGACAGAGCAAGACTCCATCTCAAAATAATAATAATAATAATAATAATAATAATAATAAAGTTTCTTCCTATGACTAATCTCTGTGTAGAAGCAAACAAACATAATAAAAGACCCTGGAGACCTGATAACCTCCCAAGCCTCAGTTTCCAATGTAACTAACCCACAAAATGAAAAGTTTTCCTTTAAACTGTCTGAAAATTTTAGCCAGAAAATAAAGTGACCTTTCTCATTATGTATCTGAAATCCTGTTAGTCTTAAAAAAAAATGCTTTGATGCTTGACTTCCTCTGAGTCTAAAAAAAAAATCCTGTAAAACTATAAAGCTACTTCCTAAAACTAATTTAAACAAGGATGATGGTGGCTATTAAAAACTTCTTAAATTTCATTCCGTTCAGAATGGTTAAAAACAGAACACACAAGCAAGTTGTGTCAACTGCTCTGGTAAAAAGCAGCAGCAGGATGCTGTCAGTGCTCATGTCCCAGGGTCCCCCAGCCCAGATGCACATAGGCCCAGGGCTGTTGTCTCGCACCTACAGTTGCAACATAGTGTCTGCCTGCCCCACAGGTCAAATCCCGAGGTGTGGTCAACCCACAGAAGAATTTTGGAGGGCCCAGCACTTTCCAGGGCATGTCACTTGGACATTAAAACCTGCGATCATCCAAGAGAAACAGAGGTTGGCCCCCCAAGTATCCCTGTTACAGTCCAGGAAGGTGAAGTCACTGGAAACTTTTGGTGAGAACTTTGTGTTCCCTTAGCGGTGAGGATTTGGGAGAGATCAATGAGGTACTTTAGGGTTAGGGACTTTTAAAACTAAATCTGGATGGTAAATCTAGATAGAATAGGAGCCCTTAGTAAGGCCGGTGGACCATAACGACAGACATTCAACACCTGTGGGATGAGTCAACCTCTTCTCAATCCTCAGTATTTTGAAATGGATGGTGTTGATTTGTACCACCGTGTGTATTATGTGGGCCTGTGGCTGTCTGGCCCAGTGTTGCAGGGTTTTTGCTAGAGTTGTATCATTCAGGTTAACTGTCACAGCAATAAAAAAAATATGAGAGTGGTTCGTGCAGATGATAGTTGTGTGATCCAAGCAAAAACCACCACTTGGTAGTTCCTATAGCTCCCTTACCCAGTGAGTTTGGTGAAATGGGGTTAATTGAAGCCTCAGGCCCAGCTGTCTCTTATAACGGGATTTTCTACCAGAAGATTCAGTTGAGCCATCATATGCACTTTGAAGACTATTTGTGAAGGTTGCTGAAGTAAAGGAATGCAAGTGTTTTACTAGTGGTGAAATCGATTCTGTTCCGAAGTGTTTTTTATGCTATTACAATAGCAACATTATGAGGAGGACAGTAACTCAGATATTTAGTTAGAGTACAGCTGAAGATTTACTTGTGTATGGAGAAGACAAGGATTGCATAGATCATCTCCTTGGACAAAGGTAAAGGCAGAGTATACAAAAACAAAACCTGGCCAGGCACAGTGGCTGATGCCTGTAATCCCAGCATTTTGGGAGGCCGAGGCGGGTAGATCACCTGAGGTCAGGAGTTCCAGACCAGCCTGACCAACAAGGAGAAACCCTGTTTGTACTAAAAATACAAAATTAGCTGGGTGTGGTGGCATGCGCCTGTAATCGCAGCTGCTAGGGAGGCTGAGGCAGGAGAATCTCTCGAACCCAGGAGATAGAGGTTGCGGTGAGCTGAGATCACGCCGTTGCACTCTGGCCTGGGCAACAAGAGTGAAACTCCATCTCAAAAACCAAACCAAAACAAAACAAAACAAAAAAAACCTCCAGATGGTCTCTGTTTGTCCTTGGGTGCACTGATCAGCTGCAAAGAGGCAGTTTGTCTCTCAAAGGGCTGACAGAGTTATGAGGAAAGGCAGTTCTTAGTTGTATGCAGGTTTTCTGAGAATTCTGGCTACTTTAGCTATTGAGTGTTGGTCGTGCATCCCTGTCTGCGTCATGACGGCCTGTATCTTTCCATGGGTACCTGCACTATTTCTCTCATTGGAATTTGTTACATGTTTAGACTTTACGAAATTAATAATGTGTGAATTCTGCAATGATGCTTTGGGGCCTGAGTTGAAACACGAATGTGCAAATATATGTCATAGCTGTTGATGCTTAGCTTGCAGAACAGGGGATGAAACCAGCATACTGCCATATCTCTAAGGCCATGGGTCATCTGGCTGCATGTTGGATAAAGCACAACACACAGTGAGATCTTAGAAAGCCCATTTCCTAGGATAGAGAATTGTGATAACAATTGTAAAAACATCTCATCTTCTCAGAGATATAAAAGTGAAGATTTTATTGTCATACCTTTTGGGAGTATGTCACAAAAGATGAAACGTTCTTGTTGTCTGGAAACAGCCAAAGAATCTAAGTCCACATATAAATACATAATTTATTATTTCAGATGCACATAAGGAAATAGTACCCATAATCCAAATTACAATTACATTGTCCACTTCATCAGAACCTGAGTGAGACTTAAGGGCAAAGAATGAGCTGATCACGCTCTTTCTCTCTGATCAAGATCATGCTTTCCCTTTCTCCTCCCACACCTGCACACCCAGGAAAGGCATGCAGCAAGAAGCTCAAAATCTACAAGCCAGGAAGAGAGCCCTCACCAGAAACAGAAACAGCTGGCACCTTGATCTTGGACTTCCCAGGCCTCCAGAACGGTGAGAAATAAGTGTCTGTTGTTTAAGCCTATAGTCAGCCCAAGCTGACTAAGAAACATGGCCGCCCAGAATTAAGGCTTTATTTTTCAGCATCTTCTGCAGTGAACTGCATCTTCTGTGGCCACATGAATAAGTTCAGGCTAATAAGTTACAAGCAGAATTAAAGTATGGTAGCTTCTAGAAACCTTTCTTAGAGGACAGCTGGTATATGGCCTTTGCATCCCTTCCTCCTTGTCACTCTTTCTATCCTCCTGCTTGGAATGTGGTGTGGAGCTGGAGCTCTTGCTGCCTTCTTAGACTGTGAGGTAATACGGACCACACCGTAGAGATGATTAAGAAGTAAGCTAGAAGGAGTTTGAGACCCTGAGGACTTGAAGGAATAGAGCTCCTACCACAGTCCCAGATTGCCTATGCTTCAGTCTCTACACAGGACAGAGAAATAAACTGCCATCTGGTTTAAACAGTGCTTCTGTGAGACTCTATTATTTGCAGTTAAGCCTAATCCTTGCTGATACACACCTTTTCCCTTATGTTAACTTGACTTCATGGGGCATAGTCCATAGGTCTCTAGGTCATTTCCTCTTAGTGGTGAGAGGCCAAATCTTGGTCCCTCTGATCACAAATACAACATGTTGAGAATGCTGTCTTCCTACCTGCAGCAAGGAATAGGGACATGTCTAGTCATCCCAGGGACTTAAGTTTTCCAGGCACTTCAATTCATTCCTGAAATAGTAGCCATGAGCTCCATGGGGGCAATGTGACTTCACTTTTACTCTGTAGGGAGCATCGCATATACAAAACATATAAAACACCTATCCTTTGCTTAAAGATGTCAATTCTTTCCTGAAAAACCTTGCTGCTCAGGGGAAAATAAATCATTAGATGGAAAAATATTTCCATTTATTTTAATGGGAAACCTATGATGCATTTAATTCTGACCAATGATATCCTCAATATTCACACATAGAAAAATCTATTGACTGAACAATGAAAGCAAGTTTATGTAAGAATAATTAGAAAGTTCTTAGGTAGAAGTACATAGGTAGAAGGCATTTATATGTGAAAGATACTATAGTGGAGCATATTTTACTCTCAAGGGAGGAAGAAAGATGTGAGTGGGCTGGTAGAGAAGAGATCGGAGAGGTCATTCTTTGGCAGGTGCAGTCTTCTTTCTGTACTATTTTCTTCAACAATTTTTCAACATTTTGAGGCTTCATAATCATCTTGCACTCAAAGGGCACCACAAATAAAATCATAGCACAAAAAATACTTTTAGGGCAAAATAAAAACTAAGTACGTGAGTGCTTCAAATAATGTAAAAAATAGTGCATGTGCACAGCCCACTGACATATCACAGAAGATGCTACCTATCTCTTCATCCCCCTTGCATGCCAATATGTTTGGGATTCTTTTTTAAAAAATTGTATGGCACATCACTCCTTTATTTTTTATTTTTTTGGAAGATGGAGTTTCGCTCCTGTTGCCCAAGCTGGAGGGCAATGGTGCAATCTTGGCTCACTGCAACCTCTGCCTCCTGGGTTCAAACGATTCTCCTGCCTCAGCCTCCCCAGTAGCTGGGATTACAGGCATGCGCAGAAAAAGGATTTAGTACAGTTATGCTTAAATGAACACTAGGCCCTTGTGGCAGGGCCAAGCAACTAGAACATGATTCAGAAATCAGTCCATGAAAGACACACTTGGACAGGACGAAGAGGCATTTCACCACCATGAAACAAGGCAGGTGAAGGATTCTAAAACACACAGCAGGAGGCACTCCTACCCCTCAGAGCTTATCCCATCTTGGTATGAGGAATGGCTTATATTCTGACGACCACATGTGGGACTATTTCAACCACTACAAGAAACACCAGAAAGGTTACTGTTTTGTATTATTTACATATATTATACTTTTTTTTTCGGTAAAAGTAAATGTAACACATAAACTAAATTCAGGATTGATCCCAACCTTCTAGAGCCAGCTCTTCTGGGGTTGGGGAGGAAATGTTGTTCGTCACATCATCATGCAGGTTACATTCATCTTCCACTGGAATGACTAGAGCCCCCAGGCAGTGGCCTGACTGCAGAAGAGCAGAGAACTGGCTCCTGGGGGCAGGTAGGTGCTCTTGCTTCTCCTCATTGGTCATGGCTTAGCATGGTTCCTCTCCACAAATCCTTAGTAAAGAAAACACTGGCAAAAACCCAAGTCACTACCTTTCAACTCTCTTGGACAAGGGGAGCTTTTCCTCAGCTTGGACTGAGAACCTGTGACCTAGAACTGCTATTCTGACTAGACTCTATGAAGGGAGTGGGTGCAGGAGACAAATGGCTAAAATGAAAATGTGAGCCACTGGTCCCCATCTGCAGCTACAACATAAGATGCCTACAGATGTGGTCAGTGTGACATGTGCAGGGGGCAGGGGCAGAGGAAGGGATGGCCAGGGAGGATGTTCCGGGGCACAGTGGCATGCCTGCTGGCCTTCACTTCTTAGCCTTGCTCTGGGCAGCCACAGCTTCCACACAGCCTCCCTGACTTTACACACAGTCGCTTCATCCCCCCAGGAACTGCATGGGCTTGATGGGCTTCAAGTTCTTGTCCAATTCATAGACGATGGGAATACCAGTCGGCAGGTTCAGCTCCATGATAGCCTCTTCAGAGAGACCCTGCAGATGCTTGACAATGCCCCAAAGGCTGTTGCCATGGGCTGCAGTCAGTACCCGTTTCCCCTCCTTGATCTGAGGAACTATTTCCTTCAGACTCTCACCGGAGGATAGCTGATCTTCAGTGAGGTCTGCATACCTGCAATCCTTACTGATGTTGCTCTACAAATGATGGTCGGGCTCCATCGGAGGTGGTGGGACATCACAGGAGCGCCTCCAGATCTTCACCTGGGCCTCACCATGCTTCGCAGAAGTTTCTGCTTTATTGAGGCCAGTCAGACCCCCATAATGCCACTCCTTGAGGCACCAAGTCCTCACTACTGGCAGCCGCATCTGATCAATGGCATCTAGCACTGTCCAGAGGATCCGATCGCTCTCTTCTGCACTGAGGGGAAGCAGGTGTCAAACTCATAGCCAGCATCTCGCAGAGCCTGCCTGCCACGCTTTGCCTCCTTGTGGCCTACCAGGATTAGATTGGCATCGTACCAGCTGCTGAAGTGATTCTCCAGGTTCCACGTGCTCTCACCACACCTGATCAGTACTAGCTTGTAGGTGACCATGGCGGTGGGCTGGGGATGCAGCCTATGTTTTGGATTCTTGCAAATAATTCCTATTTGTTTCATATGGTATTCTCTGACTGGGACTTGCTGTGTCAAGTAATAAGTTGGTGAGTGTGTCTTTGCCTGAAATCAGAAAGTCAGAATATTCTTGTAGCATATGTCATTGGATAAAAACATTGTTGTACTGGGGGGAGAAAAAGGAGTCCTTGTCTGGGACGTAGTAGAAGCTTTCAAAGCCATAATGGCAAGAAGTTGTCACTGAGCTGTTATGTGGATAAGTATGTAATTGGGACAATGGGGGTCAGAAAGAGTCAACACCTCAAATTCTCTTTTCAGGGTCTTACCCTGAGACAGTCAGTTAAGTCCTTACGAGGTAGGTGTGGCAAAAGTCAGGGAGGCTGCAGACAAACCTCTGCCACACATAGGCTTTTTGCCAAGGGCCCCAGGGCCTCAAATCTTTCCTGTTTTCTTTCAGCCAGACTTGAGGGACATGGGGTGTGGGTAGGGAAGAGTTTTAGTACTTCTACGAAGCTGCTGTAGGAATTACCAAAATGCTGTTTACTCAGTGACTTAAAGAACAGGACTGAGATATACCTCTGCCAGCCAGAGTCCACCTGAGAGTTTGTTTTGTGAAAGGAGGACCTGAGCTGTGTTGGGCAGTGAAAGCCCTTCTGGGAGAAGAATGGGATAACTGAACTTCACCTGCTTGCTCTGTCTCTGTTCTAAAATACCAGGAGAGCAAGCTCTATTCTCACTTGTCTCTGGGCCCTACCAGATCCTAGCAAAGTGCTGCCAGACAAAAGGGCATGGGCTTTGGAGTTAGAGTTGGATTCAAATCCCTGCATTTCCTTCTCTGAACACTTTTAAACCTTTCTTATCTGCACCCCCACCCCCCAAAGAAAGTCCTCGTCTGCCCTCGAATTCCCCTTGAACTGCATTGCATAGTGTCTTCTCTTCTTAGCTAACTTCACTATATGCAAGTGTTCAACCTGCTGTCTTATCAGAGAGACTTTTTTTTTTTTTGTATACTGGACTTAGAGCTCCTTGAGTGCCCTTGGCATGTTCTGATTCCTCCAGCAGTTCAATTACACTAGGAGACATGTTTCTCTGGTTCTGTTTGCTCTTGTGTCTGGCTGCTGGGTTCCCAGCTGCTAGAGGTCTTTAGGGAGCGGCTATCCTGAGAGAGGGGCAGACACCATAGTCTGCCCGTGGGGATAGGGGTGTGAGCCACTGGCCAGTTATCAATCCTTTAATAGGCCCCAAGTTGGAAGGGCTGGTAACACCTGGGACATCCCCTGCTAGGGGAGAGAGAACTCAGCTCCTCCTTGAGGACAGGGAGACTCCTCCCAGACCTCTAGCTCTTTTGGCAACACTGATATGGAAGCCACAGCCCTGCCCCCCTGTAGCCATGGCCTGTTCAAACTGACTCCCAGATACCACAGTATTCCTCCTTTTTCTTGCCTCAAGACTTTTTGAGGCTTGTTTCCAGGATCTCCTCTGGCACAGAGGTGAAAATTCCTGTTCCACTCCTGTCTGGTATGTGCCCACCCGAGCCACTGGCACTGCCCACACCCTTCAGCCTCAGCAGCTCCCTAGCTTAGGAGAACAGCAGCTGGGCTGCGGCTGGGTCGGGATGCATCTTGGATATTACAGAACAAACTGCCATTTTCCCAGATTCCTCCTTACCCCTGTCATCTAGAATCCATAGTATTTTATTTTTTATATTTTAATCTTTGGTCTCTTTGGAATTCATTTTGGTGTCTGAGAAAGGGCATTCTGGAACTGAGATCCTAAACAATGAGCCTAGTTCTGAAAGTGTTGAGAAACCAGGATATAGGACCACCCAATGAACACTGCAGGGCTAAGCGGACAGGAACAGGAAGCAAACCGGAAGGAGCAAGAAGCTCTTCCCTCTTTTCCCAAGAGAGAGAGAAAAAAAGAATCTTTTCCCTCATCTGGTCCTCCACGCTCCCTCTTGCGCCCCCTGTGGGTCGGTCTACAGGGAGTCACCTGCCAAAGTAGAAATGGGTTTTGAGTTTCAGCCATGTCACAAATTGAGTATAGAGGCATACTTCAGAAGCGGGGGGGACACTAGATTAACGATTAGCATATTAACTTTATCACAAATTAAATGGCCATATATCCTTGGGTCTAGTTCTAGACTTTATTCTGTACCAACGATTGATCTATTTATTCTTTACCAGTACCAAACTTTTTATCACTGTAACTTTTATACATGTTGATATCTAATGGGACTAGTTTTCCCCTCCTGATCATTTTCCAAGACAAGTTTTCTATATGAATTAATTTATATATAATTGTTTATGTGAATTAGAATTAGCTTGTTAGTGATTGAGGTTGCATTGAATTTATTAATTTAGAAGACTTGAAAAGTTTACATTTTTGAGATTTCTTTTCTTGCTTTCTTTCTTTTTCTTTTTTGTTTTGTTTTGTTTTGTTTTGTTTTGTCTTTCTGGAGACAGAGTCTTGCTCTGTTGCCCAGATGGTGATCTCAGCTCACTGCAACTTCCGCCTCCCAGGTCCAAGCAATTCTCCTGCCTCAGCCTCCCGAGTAGCTGGGATTATGAGCACGTGCCACCACACCTGGCTAATTTTTGTAATTTTGGTAGAGACAAGGTTTCATCATCTTGTCCAGGCTGGTCTCAAACTCCTGGCCTCAAGTGATCTGTGCACCTTAGCCTCCCAAAGTGCTGGGATTACAGGTATGAGCCACCACACCCAGCCTTGAGATTTCTTATCCAAATTTATCTTTAAATTTATTAAAATATTTCTTTGAGTTATTCCAATAGAGTATTATGTTCTTATTTATGTACATACCGTGGATTCTTAACTTTATTCTAAGGCATTTTCCCTCCATTTTATTGCTAATATAGAGGAACATTTTTTTCCTTATTATATTTTCTTCTTGGTGAGGGTCTGTATGAAAAACTGGCTTTTTTCATGTATAAGTATACTATCATCTACTTAACCATTATGCTATTTTGGGACATTTAGATGATGCTGTTTTTCTCCTTGGTAAATTACATCATAGAGATTTTTCTTTTCTTTTTTTTTTTTTTTTTTTTTTGAGACGGAGTCTCGCCCTGTCGCCCAGGCTGGAGTGCAGTGATGCGATCTCGGCTCACTGCAAGCTCCACCTCCTGGGTTCACGCCATTCTCCTGCCTCAGCCTCCCGAGTAACTGAGACTACAGGCGCCTGCCACCATGCCTAGCTATTTTTTTTGTATTTTTTAGTAAAGACGGGGTTTCACCGTGTTAGCCAGGATGGTCTCAATCTCCTGACCTCGTGATCCGCCCGCCTCAACCTCCCAAAGTGCTGGGATTAGAGGCGTGGGCCACCGCACCCAGCCATAAAATCTCTATCTCTATCTCTGATTTTTTTTTCTTTAGGATAAATTTTTAAGAATTCCATTATGAGGTCTAAGTATAAGAGCATTTTATTAGCCAGGCGTGGTGGTGTGCACCTGTAGTCACAGCTACTCCAAAGGCTGAGGTGGGAGGATTGCTTGAGCACAGGAGGTCAAAGCTGCCGTGGGCCATTATCATACCACTGGACTCCAGCCTGGGCAACAGAGCAAGACCCTGTCTCAAAAAGAAGAAGGAAAAGAATATTTTATTTGTTTATTCATGAGACAGAGTCTCGCTCTGTCACCCACGCTGGAATGCAGTGACATGATCATGGCTCACTGCAGCCTCAAACTCCTGAGCTCAAGTGATCCTCCCACTTCAGGTCCTTGAATAGCTGGGACTAAAGGTGCTTGCCATCACATCTGGCTAATTTTTTTTTTTTTTTTTTTTGTAGAGACAGGGTTTCTCCATGTTGTCCAGACTGTCTCAAACTCCTGGGCTCCAGTGACCTGCCTGCCTCAGCCTCCCAAAGTGCTGGGATTACAGGCATGAACCACTGCACCTGGCCCTAAAAAAAATTTTTTTTTGTAAAGAGATGGCATCTTGCTATATTGCCCAGGCTGGTCTCCAACTACTGGCTTCAAATGATCCTCCCACCTTGACCTCCTTATAAAGCATTGGGATTACAGGTGTGAGCCACCATACTTGGCCTTATAAGATCATTTTAAAGTCTGAAATTGTTTTTCAAAAATGGTGTCCAATTACTAGCAGGGACAAGGGCTCCTGTGTCACTGATCCATGACCAAAAATGGATATTATATTATCCTTTTCTGTAGTAGGTTAATGGGATTCGATTTTTAATGTACCATTTTGCACCACTTGGGTTGTTAGTGATGTTGAACTTTTTCATGTTTATTGCAATTGCTGATATTTAAATAGTCCTTCCATGATTTTTTTTGGAGTTCCTCATCACTTTCTTTTCGACATTTATTTTCTTTGAAAGAATTTCAAACTTAAAGAAAAGTTGCAATAATCATATTAAAAAAAACCCATATGCAGTCTATCAACTTGTTAACATTTTACTACATTTGCTTTGCTTTATCATTCTCTGTGTGTGTGTGTGTGTGTGTGTGTGTGTGTGTGTGTGTGTGTGTGTATACATAGTTTTCCTGAATGATTTCAAGGTAGGTTGTGTATGTCATGTGTATTCCATAAAAACACATATATTCTTTCACTGTATTCCACTACAATGATCAAACTCAGGAAATTCAGCATTGCTACAATATGATTGTCTTATCTACAGTTCACATTCAAATGTCAATGGTTGCCACAGTCATAGCCAATACAGTTATAGCAACACTTTCCAGTATAGTATCCAGCCCAGGATCATATGTTCCGTGTTTTCATCACTTCTCTTTGATTCCTTTCATCTGGAATAGTTCCTCAGCCATACTTTGTCTTTCATAATATTGATGTTTTTGAGGAATACAGGCCGGGTGTTTTATAAAATTGGGGTTTGTGCAATGTCTCATCATGATTAGATTTAGAATATGCATCTTGGCTAAAATAACCACATAAGTGTCCCCATTCCTTTTTAATAAAAACAAGTTGGAATTTACTGCTGACAGCTTGACAATGAGGGAGGAAACTAGAAACAGAAAACAGATAGACTCTAGTGTGGGTGTGGAGGTGAGTCCCTCCCTTGCAGACCTGGGAAGTGATCTTTACTAGGTCATGGGGTGAGTGTGTAGGGCAGGGAGGTTGAGGACCATCAGGAACAAGCCACTCAGTCTTATAGGCCTGGAATGTCACCTGTCAATGGCCACTAGTGCTCAGGGGTGGCACTGCCACAGATATTTTAAAAATGTGAGTGGAGGAGGGGAGAGAAGGTGGTTGACGCTGAACTGCATTTCAGCCTGTGGCAATCAGGAAGCAAATACCTTCCTGTCTCAAGCTTCCCAGCCTCCCTAGACCAGCCGAATTACTGAAGGGCCAGGTGAGTGTCTCAGAGCACAACAGCGGAAGGATGAGAGCGTTGGTCTTTGCAGCTAAGGAGAGGAAACTCCAGGCTGAGACCTTTGGAGGCTCCCTCTCTCCTGACCTCTTTCTATCTCCTCCTCACACCCTTTCTGCTCCTAACAGCTCCTCCGCAGGTCACATGCCCAGAAGCCACACATCCCTTCCTTTGGGAACTCTATCCTTTCTGCCTCTCAGTGGAAAACTCCAGAGCTCAGGCTTTGCACAAAAGTTAATGGAGACTCCCCTCTGCCCAAGTCTGTCAACTCTGAAGTGGGAGGAATAGATCCTAATTCCACCAGCAAGAATCATAACCGTGCAAGTTATCTGTGAGCAAGCACATCTCTCCAAAGCAATTATTATTATTATTTAGGACAAAACACTATCTTGTCCCAGAGAAGGGGAGCTTACTCTTGGACTCTGTTTTTCAACAGGATGGCACTGAGGAGCCTCTCCTCCATCCTGTTCTGGGCTGGTATCACTAGAGCCACCACCTGAACTGAGACGGGTTCTGTCTTAGCCATCCTGACCCCCGGTGTTGCCAATTCCAAGTAGCCTATTTTGGACCCTGAGTATGCCCCTTGGGAGATGCCACTTTTATCCTGCGCAATTACCTTACAATAATCATAAATGATGACTGTGACTCACTCACAATGTAACATTATAACCAATAAGCTCTGCTTAAGAAAGCAGAGAAATTGATCATTTTCAAATGTGCACCATCCAAACTGTAATAATAAAAAAATTTTCTGGCTGAGCATGGTGGCTCACACCTGTAATCTCAGCACTTTGGGAGGCCAAGGTGGGTGGATTACTTGAGCTCAGGAGTTCAAAACCAGCCTGGCCAACAAGGTGAAACCCTGTCTCTACTAAAAATACAAAAATTAGCCAGGTGTGGTGGCATGCATCTGTAATCCCGGCTACTAGGGAGGCCGAGGCAGGAGAATCGCTTGAACCCAGGAGGTGGAGGTTGCAGTGAGCCGAGATTGTGCCGCTGCACTCCAGCCTGAGCAACAAGAGTGAAACTACATCTCAAAAAAATAAAAAATAAAAAATAAAGGTGAGGAGGCAGAGGTTACAGGCAAAGTCATAAATCATTATTATTAGGTTTAACCTAAAAAGGCAGGACATCTGAAAGCATGTGTATGTGTGTTGGGGTGGGGGTGATTAGGAGGGGCCCACAGGTCATAGGAAGATTCGAAGATTTTCTTTTTTGTTTGTGCTTTTTTTTTTTTTTTGCTATTTTATCTTAATTTTATTATAGTTTCAAGAAAAACAATTTAAATTTCTTTTTTTATTTTTTATTTTTTATTATTATTCTACTTTAAGTTTTAGGGTACATGTGCACAATGTGCAGGTTAGTTACATATATATACATGTGCCATGCTGGTGTACTGCACCCATTAACTCATCATTTAGCATTAGGTATATCTCCTAATGCTATCCTTCCCCCCTCCCCCCACCCCACAACAGTCCCCAGAGTGTGATGTTCCCCTTCCTGTGTCCACGTGTTCTCATTGTTCAATTCCCATCTATGAGTGAGAACATGCGGTGTTTGGTTTTTTGTCCTTGCGATAGTTTACTGAGAATGATGATTTCCAATTTCATTCATGTCCCTACAAAGGACATGAACTCATCATTTTTTATGGCTGCATAGTATTCCATGATGTATATGTGCCACATTTTCTTAATCCAGTCTATCACTGTTGGACATTTGGGTTGGTTCTAAGTCTTTGCTATTGTGAATAGTGCCGGAATAAACATACGTGTGCATGTGTCTTTATAGCAGCATGATTTATAGTCCTTTGGGTATATACCCAGTAATGGGATGGCTGGGTCAAATGGTATTTCTAGTTCTAGATCCCTGAGGAATCGCCACACTGACTTCCACAATGGTTGAACTAGTTTACAGTCCCACCAACAGTGTAAAAGTGTTCCTATTTCTCCACAGCCTCTCCAGCACCTGTTGTCTCCTGACTTTTTAATGATTGCCATTCTAACTGGTGTGAGATGGTATCTCATTGTGGTTTTGATTTGCATTTCTCTGATGGCCAGTGATGGTGAGCATTTTTTCATGTGTCTTTTGGCTGCATAAATGTCTTCTTTTGAGAAGTGTCTGTTCATATCCTTTGCCCACTTTTTGATGGGGTTGTTTGTTTTTTTTCTTGTAAATTTGTTTGAGTTCATTGTAGATTCTGGATATTAGCCCTTTGTCAGATGAGTAGGTTGCGAAAATTTGTTTGTGCTTTTTGAGACGGAGTCTCCCTCTGTAACCCAGGCTGGAGTGCAGTGGCATGATCTCTGCTCACTGCAACCTCTACCTCCTGAGTTCAAGTGATTCTCCTGTCTCAGCCTCCCAAGTGGCTGGGATTACAGGTGTGCGCCAACATGGCCAGCTAATTTTTGTATTTTTAGTAGAGACAGGGCTTCGCCATGTTGGCCAGGCTGGTCTTGAACTCCTGACCTCAGGTGATTCTGCCTGCAGCCTTGGCCTCCCAAAGTGCTGGGATTATAGGCGTGAACCACTGCATCCTGCCGATTCGAAGATTTTCTGACTTGGTTAAGGAAGTGAGGCTTTGTCTAAAAATTTGTTATCATCAGAAAAGAATGTTAGCCCTGGCTCGTGGGTGTGACCTCTTCCAGGCCTCTCAGGAAGAAATCTAGAACAAAGGACAGTCATTAGAGTTCAGCCCTCAGTTCCCCCTTATCTGAGGTCTGTGTGCCAGGGGATTCCTTTGGTAAGAATCTGGGTTTCTAGAAAACAACTCAGGGACATATGTTAAGATGTTATCTCTAGTTTCTATAGGGAACCAAACGTTCTCCTGACTCAAACTTCCTTGGCTATTGTTTTAAGCTACTATTACCTTCTAGCTTATCGAGTTGTTCATTCACTTCTTAAGGCTAGCTAGGTCCCCAGAATTTCCTTCAAAGGAACTCAAGATTTTACTTTATTTCTATGCTTTGGTGCCCGCAAGTCCCTAGGAGGAGTCTCTACTCCATCTCAGTTATACCAAGAGCAATCAGTGTTATCAACCAACCTTGAGCTCCTGTTTCATTTCTTTTCTATTTATTCCCATTCCAATTGAATTACTTGGAATAGTATAACTTTGCACCTGTTTATTTTCTTTTGTCTAAATACTATGGCATAACCCATACATCCCTTCTCTCAACAACACAGTTTAATCTGATTAGGGACGGACAGAGAATTGATAATGATCCATGAAATCCCTATAGGATTATCTTCTATGATAAACCACTTGAAATCTCTATTTCAAAATCTTGCTGCATAGTCCCTATAAAAATTCTTCCATATCTTTCCCCCTGAAAGAAATATGCGGGTTCTTATTGCTAGAAAGGGGACAAGTTATGCGACTGTGATCTTTTCTTATGACATCACTATGGAGAAAAAGGCAGATTTTGCCTCAAGCTAGAAGATGAGAAAAGGCCCTGTTTAGCTGGTAGGGAGGAAGGTGATGACTGCTGCTGAAGACTCAAGAGTCCAAGACAACCGGTTTCTCTCTATCTCTCTCCTTCTCTCTCCCTCTCCCTCTCTTCCTCTTTCCTTGTCTCTTCTTCTCTTCTTCTTTCCTTGTCTCTCCCTCTCTTCCTCTTTCTTTGTCTCTCCCTCTCTCTTTCCTCATCTTTCCCTCTCTTTCCTCCTTTTTCTTCCCCCAAATCTCCTCCCCTTTCTCCTTCTCACTCTCTCTTCCTCTTTTTTCTCTTCCCCTCTCTCTCCTCCCCTCTTTCCCCCTTCCCTTTTCCCCCTTTCCCCTCTAGAACCTGGATTTTTGCATATTAATTTTTTATGCAGCTTCGTTATTGAATTCTCCTACTGTTTTTCAAAATTGCCTTTTGATTGGTTTTACTGTTTTATCCAGGTATAAAATTATGAGTGTATCAGCTAACAATAATAATAAAATTATTCTTTACCTTTCTTCTAGTTTCACCTTTTATTTATTTATCTCTACTCTCTAATTCAATGGTTGGTATATCCAGAAAAGTGTTAAAGTGTAACAGATTTGATTTGATTCACCATTACGCATGACACATACTTTTCACTAGAGATATAAATTTAATTTTATTAAAGAACACATCCATTCCTATTTTATTTGAAGGAATTTAAAACTAAGAAATTCATGTTCAACTTTTTCAATAGTTTTGAGGATCTATTTAACCTATAAACGTAGAGAATTATACCAAGACATATCCTTAAATTATTCTAGCTTTATTTTTAAAAAATAAGTCCATTAGGCTATGGTTTAGTATTCTTTCTATGTGCTGCTGAATTCTATTTTATATGTATGCGTGCATCTACATACATACACACATAGGTAAATAGATGAGATAGGAAAGGAAAAGGTGGTGTTTTCCTTTCCTGTACTTCCTTGTTATGCTTTTAATGGTATGGCATCAATGTTATGCTGGCTTGGTTAAAGCAATTTGGAAGATATCTTTCTCACTTTATTCTCTGAAATTGTTTAAACAGTATTAAAAACCTTTTGTTCCTTGAATGTTTATTACCACTCATCTGTGGAAACAGATGGCCTGGAACATCTTAAGGTGGTAACTGACAAGTTCTCAACTTCTCCTTAGGTAATTGGTATTTTAAGTTGTCTATCTTTTTAATGGTTAACTGGGTAATCTGTTTTTTCTTAGAATATAAATTTCCCCCCCCAAATTTTCACATTTATTTCTGGGAGTGGAACAAAATATCCTCACAAAATGTCTACTTTTCTTGGCACCAGTGGTTTGGATCAGATTAGTGTTTGGTGGTGTCTGTGGACTGGGGACCCTGGGGATGGGGATGAAGGGTGGGCTGAGCAGATGGAGCCCAACTCCCTCCCCTGGCCCCCACATCTATTCTGCCCCCCACCTCCATTTCAGCCAAAGCAGATATACTTTATATTTGGAGTTTTAACTTAAAGATTTCATAGGGCATTTGGTCACTAGAGTAAAAGCCTAAAGCACCCACTAACCCAGAACTGTGATTTTTAAAATAATACATTTGTCTGTATGATTAAGTATAATAATATAATAGTTTTGCCTCCCCTTGACACCCAAAAGAGAGTGGGAGTGAAAGGTGCCACTGTTCCTAGAGGAAGCAATGCAATTTCTGACTCAACAGTTACACTATAATAATGTAATTTGTAATATAAATGGATATGACTGCCATTCCTCAAGGAAGAGTAAGTGAGTGGAGGATAGCCTCACAAGAAGGCAGGCTTGTTCAAGTATCTCTCTCTGCCAGACAGATCTCCACTGCCCTGGGGAAACAGAGTTAGCTTAGCACCATCATTATTATTCCCAAGGTATTTTCAGAAATATCACACTGGAATTAAACAGATGATACTGTGGACACAATTTAGTACCTGTCAATTGGGTAAACTGGGTGATTTTGGCACAGGTGGAAGTATGCGGGCTATTTATGCTGAAGTGAAAAAGACCCAGGAACCAGGAGAACAATCTTTATATATCGGAAGAAAGAAGAGATAAGGTGTATTTCATGTAAAGGCATGAAGCTGAATTAGGACTGGAAGATGCTATCGGAGACAGATGTTAATGGAGACATGTATATGTTAGCACAATTCAAGGAAGAATTTGCTAGTAGGGCTGAATGAAACAGCTAGAACCTGGAAGTGTTAATTCTCTATCACTGGAGGTATCCAAGCAGATGCTGGATGAGTGGGGTCAGGGATATTGGAGAGAAACTCCATGAACTATGCAGTTAGCGGTGAAGAAAGAGACCTGTGCAGCTGCTTCTGAAAACACGACATGGCTCTGTAAATGTCTGAAGTTGGCTTGCATGGCCACTAGATGTCACTCTTGTGTATCTGCAGTAGCAAGATCGTTTCTCTTCTAGGGCAAGTAGAAATTAGAACCTTAGACTAACACAATATACTGAAATTTTATTAGCAACATATACATCCTTATCTTATGCAACTCAATGTTTTTTTAATAGAGATAAGTTCTCACTATGTTGCGCAGGCTGGTCTTGAACTCCTGAGCTCGAGTGATCCAATTCATTCTTAACAAATATAAGAACACTTAAATATATCACTTGAAGCAAAAATATTCCAAGAACTATTCTTAAAATCAGATTCACTTTCTAAAGTTTCCTTTTAAATAAGTCTTTTGATATTCTCAGACTTTGATATAACTTGCCATAAAACTGCTGCTTTTCATCCACAGCAATTTCTGAACCTCTTGTATGTCTTCTGTGTCTATGAATAGATAGGCAAAAGAGGTTAAGGAATCTGCCCAAACCCTTAGGTAAAAAAAACACTGGCCTGGCGCAGTGGCTCAGGCCTGTAATCCCAGCATTTTGGGAGGCTGAGGTGGGCGGATCACCTCGGCCTGGTCAGGAGTTCACCTTGGACTTGGTCAGGTGTTCAAGACCAGCCTGGCCAACATGGTGAAACCCATCTCTACAAAAATACAAAAATTAGCTGGGCATGATGCCAGGTGCCTGTAATCCCAGCTGCTCGGGAGGCTGAGGTGGGAGAATCGCTTGAACCTGGGAGGCGGAGGTTGCAGTGAGCCGAGGTTGTACCATTGCACTCCAGCCTGGATGACAGAGCAAGACTCTGTCTCAAACAAAACAAAACAAAACAAAAAAACTTTCCAATTTTTATTGTGCTGAACTTTGGAGGCTCAGGAAATGCTACAACTTTATACCCTGTTGAACATTCACAGTGGACCTTTGCATAATAAAGGCTCTGAGAAGTCTTGGAACAAAGAAACCTATGAAAATTTAGCCCCATAGGCTAGGACACTGTGGCTCACGCTTGTAATCCCAGCACTTTGGGAGGCTGAGTCGGGCGGATCACTTGAGGCCAGCAGTTTGAGACCAGCCTGGCCAAAATGGTGAAACCCTGTCTTTACTAAAAATACAAGAATTAGCCGGGCATGGTGCTGTATGCCTGTAGTCCCAGCTACTCAGGAGGCTGAGGGATGAGACTTGCTTAAACCTGGGAGGCAGAGGTTGCAGTGAGCCGAGATTGCACCACTGTACTCTAGTCTGGGTGACACAGCGAGACTCTGTCTCAAAAAAAAAAAAAGGAAATTAGACCCAAAGTCTTCAAACATGTGTAGCCACCATCTGTCTACTTCTATCTATATCTATCTATTTATCATCATCTTTTTTCTAGAACATGATTTGGCATCTATCAGAATACAAGCTTTCCTGTTGTGAAATTCTGTAAGAATGTCAAATTTGAACTCATTACTCCTTGAATTTTATTTAATTTACTAGGCGGTGTTCAATGATCTGCAGTGCATCAAGAAAAAATAGCCTAAATTTCCTCATAGCTAAAAAGATATTCAGTCATCAAAATAGATTATTCACAACTAAAAGCTCCCTAAGTGAAGAACTTACCTTTTCTTACCATTCAGGCAAACTGAGTGTAATAAACTGAAGCCTCAGTAAAAGTTTCCACTCCCTCCTTATTTCTCTGATTTCCCTGGTGAATCCAGTAGGGCTGGTAAGTTGCTGTGAGAACATTCTCACGTCCCTGTTCTAACTCTAGAGCTGAGACACTCTAAGGGCCATGCATCATGCTTTCATGGCTGCTGTCTCGTGTGGTTTTACCGTATGTTCAGAATGCCTTCATCACAGTTGATTATTTATTGAGTCTGGTGTCTGTTGAAGCTGTCAGACATAGGACTAAAACTCAGGAGATATCGTCTGAAAAGTTTAATATCTCCTGCAAATGGACTTACAGTGAGAAACCATTATAGGTCACATGACTTGGCTTTTGAATGGCAGCTGATGTGATTGTGATTCCTTACTTCCATGTGGGTGACAATCACAGAGGACCCCTCCACCATAACTGAGTGAAGCCTTTTGGTCTCAGCAGGCTCCTCACAGCAGCCTTCACATCCTTGTTCCTCAGGCTATAGACGATGGGGTTGAGCATCGGGGTCACCACCCCATAGAAAAGGGGGATGAGTTTGTCTGAAAGATCCTCTTTGTCTGCTCCCATGGAGTCCTTAGACTTAGGCTTCCCATACATGAAGAATAAGGTCCTGTAGAAGACGATCACCACAGTGAGGTGGGCAGAGCAGGTGGAGAAGGCCTTTTTCCTCCCCTCAGCTGAGGGGATCCTCAGGATGGTGGTGATGATGAAGACATAGGAGAAAGAGATGAACAGAACCGGGACTCCTAGGAAGATCACATTCGTCACCTCCATGCTGATCACATTGATGGAAATGTCAGCACAGGCCAACTTTAGAACAGCCAGAATCTCACAGGTGAAGTGGTTGATGACGTTGTCTCCACAGAAGGGCAGCTGAATTGCCAAGGATGTGTGTACCACAGAAGCAGCACTACCAATAGCCCAGGAGCTGGCAGCCATGGGCACGTAGGCAGCCTTGCTCATGATCACGGAGTACCTAAGGGGGTTGCAGATGGCCACATAGCGATCAAATGCCATCATGCTCAGGAGCAAGCACTCTGTTCCTGCCATGGCAAAGGAGAGTGCCATCTGCACAGCACAGGCTGAGAAGGACATGGTTTCCTGGGGAGTCAAAAAGCTGTCCAGGATCAGTGGGACTGAGGAGGTAGTGAAGCAGATGTCCAGGAAGGAGAGGTTCCCTAGGAAGAAGTACATGGGTGTGTGCAGGCGGGAGTCAAGGATGGTCACCAGGATGAGGACCCCATTGCCCAGCAGGATCACGAGGTACATCAGCAGGATGAGCACGAAGAATGTCTTCTCCAGCTCTGGGTGGGCAGAGAGCCCCAGGAGAACGAACCCCATCACAGGGGAGGTCTCATTGGCTTTTTCCATGTGATATCCCCTCTGCCATCAGCAAAGTACTGAGCAGCGCATCAGGCTTTTTGGGAAGATTCCTAGGCATCTAATATGTGGTCAAGTTCCCATTGCATAATAGAAGAACATATCTGTGCAAGAGAAAAATGACGGAAAGAGACAGTAGGGGGTGTCTTAGAAGACAGAAGGTCAGAGCTGGACAGGTAGTGGGTGAGGGCCTCAAATGTCCGGTTGTGCATGAGGGATTTTTCTGAAGTTGCTGCACCCTCTCAGTGTCCACAAAGGTGATAGAGGCCTGGGGAGGAGAAGTGACCTGTCCAAATCTTCTGAGCAAGTTGGTGACAGAGACAAGACTTGAACCCAGCAGAGCATATCCCTGGCCCAAGGAGGGCTTTTCCTCTTCATTGTGATTAAGTGCTAGGAAATGCTATGAATTATTTCTCTTTAATGCAAATCCACAGCAATTTCATTTGATCTGGGCTTTCTTAGATTCTCAGAGAGGAAAATTCCCAAGAAGATGCAATTCTTGGACCTAGCAAGTGATTAAGTTTCTTTAAACTTTGATTACACGTGGGGAGGAAATTGCGCAAAATTGTTCAACCATATTCACACAGAAACAAGCCTAGTTAATACTCAGCCATAAAGAGCATTACTTCTTCAGTCTAGTGACACAGGCTTGAGCATTGACAGGAATAGATCTGCCTATTTGAAATATGGATTTATTGCAATATATGGGGAGGTCCTATAGCTGGGAAATTTATGAAGCCAACAAATGGATTTGTTGGAGTGACTGAACTCACACCATGAGACAACACTGTGCAGCTTACCAATTAGTTAATGCAATATTAATAACCACACTCTAACTATAGTTATCGATAGTAGAGTATATGGCATTAACTTCTGATCCCATCTCATTAGGATGTCTGTGAAATTCCTAACCGTGAATGACTAAGAATGTTTTTTCTTTGTCCTTTTATGTTTGCATTTTATTCTTGCATTATCTTCTGACTCTCTGACTCCATTCTTGAGTTCTATGCAAGCAGCTGGCTTATAGGAAGACTTATATGCCTTTGTATAGAGGATATCTAGTCTCTTACTTGCAATTTCCCTGACTCTAAATTCAAAGTACTCATAGATAATATTTTGATAGCTCCTTCTTAATGACAGTGGCTCTATGAGTGTGTATAAGAGTGGGTGGATGATGGAAGATGAGTGGTTAATATTAATATTAGTGAGAATATTAGGGATTCTCACTAATATTAAGGAATATAAGCTGTGCCATATTTCTTGAAACAGCTCATGGAGAAGATATTATCATTCAGGTTTTACAGGTGAAGTAACTGGAGCTCAGAAGATAAATTTGCTCCTTGGGGTTGAATGGCAGAGCTGGAGTTGG
The DNA here is from genome assembly GCF_029289425.2 of Pan paniscus. Lineage (NCBI taxonomy): Eukaryota > Metazoa > Chordata > Mammalia > Primates > Hominidae > Pan > Pan paniscus. The sequence continues at coordinate 88,630,066 of NC_073260.2, read as the reverse complement.
ATTCCAAGACCTAGTCCTGAGTTCTTTCACGAAACAGCTGCTTTTCTCTTTTGGTGCACAGCTTTGCAAAAGATTCTGTCCCTCTAATATTAGACAGATCTTATAGTCCTATTTATAATTTTCTCTGTGCTAATATTGCTATAGCATAATGATAAATTAAAAGGACAAAGTCAAACTTGTACACACTGTTATGATCTCAATTAGCTCTGTGTATTCTCTGGCAAGTCTCACTGTCTGTCCAACACTCTCTCTTCAGTCATGGGGGAGGGTTTATGTCAGATGTGTTGTCAGGCAGTGCACCTCCCACCCTAAATAGAACTCAGGGTTTCTCAAATTCTTTACAATTGACATTTTGTGCTGGATAACCCTTTGGTGTGAGGGCTGTCCTGTGCATTGTAGGATGTTTAGCAGAGTCTCTGGCCTCCACCAATCAGTTGCCAATAGCACCTTCTACCCTGAGTTGTAACAATCAAAATGTTTCCAGACGCTGCCACATGCTTCCAGGGGAAAGATGTGTGTGTTGGGGGGGGGGGGTTGGCGGGGGGGACGGTGCAAAATTATACCCAGAAGGGAACGATTGGTCTAACCCAGGAGAAGCTTCCCCCATTACACAACCATGGGTCTCAAGGTATTTCCTGTGCAATCCTATTCCCCTTCCCATTGCTTCATACAGCACAGAAGGGTGTTCCTGGTTGCTCAGTGCAAGCTGACCCCCTCTGAGTGCCCCACCCTGAACTTCCACCCCAGCTTATCTCCTGTTCCTCCTAGTGCACCTCTCACCCACTCCAGAAAATGAAGAAAAGCAAACATTATATTCAGTGCCACAAACCAGATTCAAGCAGATGCTGTGGTTGCAGAGGCCAAGGAAAGTGATTTCTGTTAGGGAAGCCACACTGCGCATTCCCACAAGATAAATCTATGCACACAGAAGTTTCTATCCATGAATAACATCCTGTGGGCATGAATGATGCGTGGGTGGGATTTGGCCTCCTTGAGAGCTGCCTCTGTGGAAGCCTCTGTCTGTTATGAAAATTTGCTGAGTACATTTGTTTAATTGAAATGAACTGTACAGCTGGGAAGACTCTGCACTCTGAGATCAGAGCTAGTGGAACTACCCCTGCCTGGGTGATGGATATTCCATCAAGCTGGAGTAAGTCTCTTCTCCCCCCTAGGCCTCAGTTTCCCCATGTGCTCCATGAGAAGGCTGAATAATTGCTTCCCAGGGCATCCCAGCTCTGAGGGTTGTCGTGGACCCTCCAGTGCTGACCTCTGCAAGCAGGGAGCGGTCCTTGATGAAGGTGGCTGCCCACACTGATGAATGTGAGGGGTGTGTGTGTGTGTGTGTGTGTGTGTGTGTGTGTGTGTGTCTGTGTGAAGGGGAGATCTGAATTCCTGGTTGTCCATCAAGAAACATTCAACAGTTAGTAGAGCTATGTCAGGTTTTGGAAGGGATTCAGAATGAAAGCAAACAAAGAGGTCTGGCACCTGCAGCCCCATAAGAGGAGGGAGAGAAGCGGGGAGGTGGGAGGCAGCTAGGGAGAGCAAGGGGAAGAGGGGAAGCTTTGGGCTCAGTGGCCGCTTCCTGCAGGCATGGAGCCTTGGTTTGTCCCAGGGACCTGGCTTGGCTCATGGTCTTGTCTCTACCTGTTCTGGAGCCAGCAGGCAGAGGAGAAGTAGGAGGCAACATGATGCTGTAAAAAGAGCCCCATACACTCTCATGCAGCCTTTCTGGAGGGAAATTTGCCTAGAAAAAGGAAAAATTCAAAAAACCTGCCTGCCCCTCACCTCAGCCATTCTCCCTTCAGGAAATGTGTTAAAGAATCAGTGAGCATGGAGGCCCAGATCTCTCAATAAAGGTATTTATCACAGCAGTATTTGTGAATGAAAATAGAAAACAATACAGCTCTCCACCAATAAATGCCTAAGTAAATCATGCTTTTCACATAATGGAATATTAGACAGACCTCATAGTCCTATTGGTAATTTTCTCCATGCTAATATTACTATAGCATAATGATAAATTAAAAGGGCAAGGTCAAACTTGCACACACTATTATGATCTCAATTAGGTAAGCAATCATGTGGATAGAAAGTGACTGGAGGCCGGGCGCAGTGGCTCACGCCTGTAATCCCAGCACTTTGGGAGGCCGAGACAGGCAGATCACTTGACGTCTGGATTTCAAGACCAGACTGGTTAACATGGTGAAACCCCGACTCTACTAAAAATACAAAAAACGTTAGCAGGGCATAGTGGCATGTGCCTGTAATCCCAGCTACTTCGGGGGCTGAGGTGGGAGAATCATTTGAACCCGGGAGGCGGAGGTTGCAGTGAGCCGAGATCACGCCATTGCACTCCAGCCTGGATGACAGAGACTCCATCTCAAAAAAAAAAAAAAAAAGTGACTGGAAAGAAAAGATAGCAAAATCCATAGGGGCAGAGCATTCCTCTCGGTACCTCTTCAGTGTTTCCCAAATTTTCTCTGAATACCATGGATACGAGTTATTTTGTATTCAGAAAAAGTCTCAGCATTTCTCAGAGGCGGGTGAGAGAAACGGAAAGCGCTAGCCGCAGAGTGGGCTTAGAGACAGGGCTGGGTACAGGCCCACCTGCCTCTCGCCCCCTGACCCTGAGGGAGTCCGCTTTTCCTCTGAGCCTCCCTTCCTCGCCTGTGGAGTGGGATGGAAGCCCTGCCAGCCCCCCTCGGGGCTTGCGTAGGGACAGAGCAGCAAGGACAGGGAGGGGACTTGGTTCATGGGGTCCCCGGCGGGCACTGGGAGCCCAGCAGCTCCTCTCTGCCCCAGCAGCAGCTGCTGCTTAGGACCAGTGGCAGCTGGGAGGTTTCTGGAAGCAGAGGCGGGGCGAGGAGGAAAGCGCATCTGAGGCAAACGTCCTGCAAGAGGCATGTCCCCATCCCTGCCCCGCCCCATCCCTGCCCCCGCCCCAGCCCAGCTCTCCCCATCTGCTTCTTGCGCGATGGCCGCTTCTGAGTCTCCTGATTCCACACGCAATTCTCAGTTCCTCCCTGGATCCCTGGCTAGACACTGTGCCAGAGAAAGACCCCCGACATGCCCCTGCCTTACCTGGGAGACCCTCTTTCTTCTTTTTCCTCTTAAATCGTGTGGGCACTTTAGCCTTTGGTGGTGTTTCTCTCACTTCATTCCTTTCAGCTGTGCTGGCTAAATGCTGCTGTCCCAGCTCCAGACTCTTCATGAAGAGGATCTGGCTTCCTGGCCTGAGGCCCAGAAATCCCGAAGGTAGGTTTTCCCCAGCAGCCGAAGGAATCCTCGAGCCGCACCGTGTACTCCATGGGGCCCCTGACACATTAGTTACTCCAGGGCCCTGCTAATCCCACAAGTAATTTAAAGTTTGGAGTGCCACATGTGCACAGGGCACAGGTCGATGCATACCTGGGAGCTCCAGGGACCACACCCCATCCCAATTAGAGGTGGTGACAGGGGCCCAGCCACTGGACATGGAGAGGAGACCTCAAAAATTCTGGCTCCCCCCTGAGCTTTCCCTCAGGTGTCAGAGAAGCAAAGATGGTGCTGGCTTCAGGGAAGAGCACCTTGTCCCCAAGTTGAAGTCCTAGAGATCCAGAATGGTTGACAAGACAGATGTCTTCCAACAGCAGCAGCAGCAGCACAAGCTCCATCTATGGAGGGCTACCATGTGCCGGGCACACTGACAAATACCGTACATATATGGTATGCATGTGACGCATGTGTGTTGAGCACCTACTTTCAGTCGGCCCAGGAGATTCGTATGATCCCCCGATGTTTTCATTTGAGGGACAGCCTTCAAAAAGTTAAGCAATTTACCAATGATCACTCGTGAGTGGCAGAGCTGGGATTTCAGTCTCAATACACCTGATTCTCTTTTTCATCACTTGTAGTCATCATCATCATCATCACCACGACTGTCATAATTATTAGTAGGTATTACTTGACTTGGAACAAAATTAAGATGCAGAAGTGTATGTATTAAAAATTAAGCCTCACTCTCCAATTACCCAGTCATTCTCTCTTGTGGCAAGCAATATTAGCAATTTCTTGTGTGATTTTTTTCCCTAGAGATATTCTATACTAATAAATATTTTTGAGACAAACTAAGCAGAAATATATATTGTTTTACTATCTTCCTTTTCTCATTTAAAAATATACATTGGAGAGTTTTCCTTAAAAAAAAAATTGCTGCCTCATTCTTTTAAATGGCTACATACACTCCATTGTGTATGTTAAAGAATGGGTGTGCCATCCTTTAATTAGCCAGTCGGCTACCGGTGGTCTTTTTTTTGTTTTAGATGGAGTCTTGGTCTGTCACTCGGGTTGGAGTGCAGATCTTGGCTCACAGCAACTTCTGCCTCCTGGGTTCAAGCCTTTCTCATGCCCCAGCCTACGAGTAGCTGGGATTACTGATGTGCACCACCATGCCGGCTAATTTTATTTTCTTTTTTTTTTTGAGATGGAGTCTCACTCTGTTGCCCAGGCTGGAGTGCAGTGGCACAATCTTGGCTCACTGCAACCTCCGCCTCTTGGGTTCCAGCAATTCTCCCACCTTAGCCTCCCGAGTAGCTGGGATTACAGGCGTGTGCCACCACACATGGCTAATTTTTTTTATTTTTTAGTAGAGATGGGGTTTCACCATGTGGGCCAGGCTGGTCTTGAACTCCTGACCTCAAGTGATCCGCCCGCCTCGGCCTCCCAAAGTGCTGGTATTACAGGCTGAGCCACTGCACCCAGTCACTGATGGCCATTGATTTTCCAACCTTGGGCTATTACAATCAATGCTACAACAAATACCATCGCATAGTCATAATTTAGCACATGTGGTGAAAATATATCTGTTTTATGCTCACTTGTAATTTTGATAGAGATTGTCAAATTCACACGTTCCTCTCATCAGTGAATGAGAATGTCTGTTTTTCCACACTCTGCCAACATAGTATGTTGGCCTTTGGGGCTTAGCCAATCTGATAGGTGAGAAGTTATATGGCATTATAGTATCTAAAACTTGGTACTTAAAACTTTTGGTATGTGTAATAATTTAAAATGTGAAATATAGCACACATATACACATTAATATAAGAGTATATAAAACATATTTTTAATCTAGAGAATATTAGCAATTACCACCTAACTTAAGAGACAGGACATTGCCAGTACCTTTGAGGCTCCCTCAGTATCCCTTTCTGATCCTAGTCCTCTTTCCCTCCTTCCAGAGATAACTACACTCCTGATTTTAGTTATAACCATTTCCTTGCTTTTCTTAAATTTTATCATCTATGTATGCATCCTTAAACAGTATCATTAGGCTTGCCTCTTTCTAAACTCTGGATAAATGGTATCAGTCGTAGGTATTCTTTTTGACTTGTTTCTTCACTCAATATTATTATGTTTGTGAGATTCGTCTATGTTTATGAGCGTAGCTAAGTTTGTTAATTTACATTGTTAAAATCCATTAAATGAATGTAGCACAGCTTATGTATACATTCTACTTTGATGAATAATTGGGTTGCTTCCCAGCGAATGCTGCTATGAATAGTTTGTACATTTCTCCTGGTATTCATACATATTCCTGATTTTCCTAATTGAATTTACAACCCATCCTTTCTCCACCGATCTGCAATACCATCTCTGCCATGCATCAGGTCTCCTAACAGGAATGGATCTGTGTGTGGCGTTTCTAATCGTTTCCATTGGTTTACTTGTCTATTCCTGTGTCATCACTACACTGCCCTCATTGATTGCTTTATAGTATGTGTTCATTTCTCGTAGGGTACCTCCCTTCATCTCCACCCAATACTTCTTCAAATATGTCATAGCTGTTGTTAGTCCTTTTGTTCTTCTATATAAACTATACAACCAGCTTATTAAATTCTACAATATTTCTTTCTGTGGTTTAAAAATTGGGATAGGGCTGACTGCGGTGGCTCACGCCTGTAATCCCAGCAGTTTGGGAGGCCAAGGTGGGTGGATCACTTGATGTCAGGAGCTCGAGACCAGCCTGGCCAACATGGTGAACCCCCATCTCTACTAAAAATACAAAAATTAGCCAGGCATGGTGGCGTATGCCTGTCATCCCAGCTACTCGGGTGGCTGAGTCAGGAGAATTGCTTGAACCCAGGAGGTGGAGGCTGCAGTGAGCTGAGATCACGCCACTGCACTCCAACCTGGGCAACAGAGTGAGACTCTGTCTTTAAATAAATAAATAAATAAATAAATAAATAAAATTGGGATAGCATTGACTCTATAGATCAAATTGAAGAGAACTAACATCTTTATAACATTGAGTTTTCCCACCTGTGATTGATAGACTGTTCTCTCTTTAATATTATTCAAAATTTTTTATAATTTATACTTCCATGCCTAAAGATCTTGGAGCTCTTTGCCAGGTTTACCCCTAGTTAATGTATATTTCTTGGTATCTTTAAAAAAATTTCATTATCTCTTGCTGGAATGTAGAAATGCAGTAGATTTCTTTTTGCTGTTAATTTAGTGTCTAGTGACCTGGCTAAACTCTCTTTTCTTTTTTTTTTTAAATAAAATTTTTATTTTCTATTTCTTTTAAAATTTATTTTCATTTTTTAAAAATCTGTCCCCACAATCTATTCTCATAAACTGTTTTCAATTCTTATAATATGTCTGTAAATTATTTTAGATTTTCTCATAGGTCACAAGTAATATCATCTGTGAATAATGATGGTTGTTTTTCTTGCTTCAAAAATTTTAGACTTCTTGTCTCTTTTTCTTGCTTTGCTGCACAAGCTGGTTCCTTCAGTTCAATGCCGAATGAAAAGTGGCAATAGCAAACATCCTTACCTCATTCCCATCTCACAGAGAATACTTTCACTATTTTCACCGTTTAGTATGATATTTGCCATAGGTTTTCATAGATAACATTCAAAAGAATGTTCCCTTTTGTTCCTGGTTGGCTAAGAATATTTATTATGAAAAGGCATTGAATTATTGTTACCTGTTTTAAAAACCTCTAAACTTTGAAATAATTATAGATCCATATAAAGTGGCAAAGATAGTACGAAGATGTCTCTTGTATCCTTCTGCTAGTTTCACCTGCTTGTTACACCTTACCTAAATACACAATATTCAATACGCAATAGCATACCAGGAAATTGACATTGGTGCAATGTGTATGTGTATAGTTCTATTTCATTTTATCACATGTGTGGATTCGTACGACCACTAGCGCAATCAAGACATGGTACTATTCTATCACCACAAAGGTCTCCCCCATGCTATCCCTTTCTAGTCATCCCTACTCCCCTCCCTTCCCCATCTGTAACCCCTGGCAGCCACTAATTTGTTTTCTATCCCCACAATTTGGTCATTTGAGAATGTTATAGAAATGGAATCACACAGTATGTAATCTTTTGATACTGACTTTTTCTCACTCAGTGTAATGCTGTGAGGTCTATTCATGTTGCTGCATGTATCAGTAGTTAATTTCTGTTTATTGCTGAGTAGTATTCTATGGCACAGATGTACCAAAGTTTGTTTATTCATTCACCCATTTTAGGACATTTTTGTTGTCCCAATTTTTGGTTATTGCAAATAAAGCTACTGTGAACAATTGTATAGTAGCTTTTTTTGTGCAGACAAAAATGTTGATTTCCTGGGATAAATGCCAGAGTGTTACTTAGTTTAGTGTAATTGCTGAGTTATATGGTAAGCATATATTTAGTTTTTTTAGGAACTGCTTGTTTTCCAGAGTAGGTGTGTCATATACACCTCCCACTAATAATGTGTGAGAGATCTAGTTTCTCTGAATCCTTGCCAACTTCAGTGCTGTGAACATGTTTTATTCTACCTGTTTCAATAGGTGTGAAGTGATACCTTATGGTCTTAATTTGCGTTTGCATAAAAGTTAGTGATGTTGAACATCTTTTCATTGCTATTTGCCACTGTATATCCTGTTTGGACAAGATGTCTCTTCATGTATTTTGCCCATTTTCTAATTGAATTATTGTTATTGTTGTTTTATACTGTCAGATTTTGAAAGTTGTTTTGGTGACATCCAAATTTATCTTTTTTTCATGAATTTTGCTTTTTGTTGTTATGCCTAAGAACTCTCCACTATGCTGTATGTTTCAAAGATTTCTCTCCTATATTTTTTGCTAGAAGAGTTATAGTTTTACCCTTTAAATTTAAATCTGCGATCCATTGTGAGTTAATTTTTATTTGTTACCTGGGGTACAAGGTGACATTTCAATATCTATATACAATGTACAATGATAAAATCAAGGTTTTTTTTTTTTTTAGCATATCCATCACCTTGAACATTTAGCATTTCTTTGTGTTGGAAACATTCAAAATACCCTCTTTTGGTTATTTGAAAATATAGCATAAATTATTATTAACTACAGTTACCCTACAGGGCTAAAGAACACTAGAACTTATTCCTTCTCTCTAGCTATAATTTTGCATGCATTAGTCAAATTCTCCCTCCTCCACCACCCCCACTTCCCAGCCTCTAGTTATCACTACTCTATTCTCTACTTCTATGAGATCAACTTACTTCACTTCCACATATTAGTGAAAACATGTGGTATCCATCTTTCTGTGCCTGGCTTATTTCACTTAACATGTCCTCCAGGCTCATCCACGTTGCTGCAAATAACAGGTTTTATTCTTTTCTATGGCCAAATAGTATTCTATTTTGTATAAAAACCACATTTTTTTCATTCATTCATCTCTTGATGGACACTTAGGTTGATTTCATATCTTTGCTATTGTCAATAGTGCTGCAATAAACATGGGCGTGCAGATATCTCCTCAACATGCTGATTTCCTTTCCTTTGGATATATACCCAGTAGTGGGATTGCTGAATCATGTGGCAAGACTTTTTAGTTTTTTGAGGAACCACCATACTCTTTTCCATAATAGCTATAGTAATTTATATTCTCAACAACGTGTGCATTCTCTTTTTTTCTGCATCCTTGCTAACATTTGTTATGTTTCTCTTTTGATAATAGTCATTCTAACTGGAGTGAGATGATGTCTCGTTGCAATTTTGATTTGCATTTCCCTGATGATTACCGATATTGAGCATTTTTCATATACCCATTGGTCATTTGCATGTCTTCTTTTGAGAAATGTCTATTCAGAACATTTGCCAGTTTTTAAATCATATTATAGTTGACCTTTGAACAATGTGAGGGTTAGTGACTTCAACCCCCAGCACAATTGAAAATCCGTATACAACTTTTGACTCCTCAAAAACTTAATCGCCTACTCTTGACTGGAAGCTTTACCAATGTCATAAGCATTCAGTTAACACTTATTTTGTATGTTATATGTATTATATACTTTATTCTTACAATAAATTAAGTTAGAAAAAGAAAATGCTATTAAGAGAATCATAAGGAAGAGAAAATATATTTGTTATTCATTAAGTAGAAGTGGATCATCATAAAGGTTTTCATCCTTATTGTCTTCATGTTGAGTAGGCGGAGGGGGAAGTAGAGAAGGGAGGGTTGGTCTTGCTGTCTCAGAGGTGGCAGAGGTAGAAGAAAGATTATGTATAGGTGAACCTGTACAGTTCAAACCGCTGTTCAAGGGCCAACTGTATTTTTGTTGTTGTTGGTTTTGGCCACTGAGTTATTTGTATATTCTGGATATTAATCCCTTCTCAGATAAATATTTTCTCCCATTCTGCAGATTGTCTCTTCACTGTGTTGATCAGTTCCTTTGCTGTGCAGAAGATTTTTAGTTTGATATAATCCTCTTTGTTTATTTTTGGTTTTGTTGCCTGTGCATTTGGTTTTGTTGCCTCTGCATTCTTCATAAAAATCTTTGCCCAGACCAGTGTCCAAAAGTGTTTTTCCTATGTTTTTTTCTAGTAGTTTTATAGCTTTGGGTCTTTAATTCATCTTTAGTTTATTTTTGTATACGGTGAGAGATGGGTATCTTAGTTTCATTATTCTGCATATAGGTATCCAGTTTTACCAACATCAGTTTTTGAAGAGACCGTCCTTTCCCCAATGAATGTTTCTGGCGCCTCTGTCAAAAATCAGTTGGCTGTAAATATGTGAATTTATTTCTGAGTTCTGTATTCTGTTTCATTGTGGTTTTTTTGTGTGTTTTTTTTGTTTGTTTTTTTTTAGACAGAATCTTGCTCTGTCACCAGGCTGGAGTGCAGTGGTGCAATCTCGACTCACTGCAACCTGCGCCTCCCAGATTCAAGCAATTCTCCTGCCTCAGCCTCCCAAGTAGCTGTGACTACAGGCATGTACCACCACGCTCAGCTAATTTTTGTATTTTTAGTAGAGATGGGGTTTCACCATGTTGGCCAGGATGGTCTCCATCTCTTGACCTTGTGATCCACCCACCTTGGCCTCCCAAGGTGCTGGGATTACAGGCGTGAGCCACCGCACCTGGCCCCCCCCCTTTTTTTTTTAATGAGATGGAGTCTCACTGTGTCACCCAGCCTGGAGTACAATGGAGCGATCTAGGCTCACTGCAACCTCCGCCTCCTGGATTGAAGCGATTCTCCTACCTTAGCCTCCGGAGAAGCTGGGATTACAGGCACCCACCACCATACCTGGCTAATTATTGTATTTTTAGTAGAGACAGTTTTTTATCATATTGGCCAGTCTGGTCTCAAACTCCTGACCTCAGGTGATCCTCCCACCTCGGCCTCCCAAAGTGCTGGGATTATAGGCGTGAGCCACCCCACCCAGCCAGTTTCAATGTTCTATATATTTCTTTTTATGCCAGTGCCATGCTATTTTGGCTACAATAGCTGCAGTAGGAGGTCACACAGTATGATATCTCCAACTTTGTTTTTTTGTTCAGGATTACTTTGGCTACTCAGGGCCTTTTGTAGTTCCACAAGAATTTTAGGACTTTTAAAAATTTCTGTGAAGAATGTCATTGATATTTTGATAGGAATTTCATTGAAGCTGTAGTTTGCTTTTGGCAGTATGATCATTCATTTTAACAGTATGAATTCTTCCAATCCATAAACATGGGATGTCTTTGTATCATTTTGCATCCACTTTAATTTCTTTCATCAGAATTTTATAATTTTCCTTGTAGAGGTCTTTTACATCTTCAGTTAAATTTATTTCTAGGTATTTTTGGTGTGACTTTTGTAAGTAAAATTGCATTCTTGATTTCTTTTTCAGCTAGTTTGTTATTGGTGTATAGAAACACTACTGATTTTTGTGTATTAATTTTTGTATCCTGCTACTTTACTGATTTCATTTTTTGGTTCTAAGTGGCTTTTTTTTCTGGTGGAGTTTTTGGGTTTCTCTCTGTATAAGGTCATGTCTTCTTCTATAAACAAGAATAATTTTACTTCCTCCTGTCTAACCTGAATGTCCTTTATTTCTTTCTCTTACCTGCTTGCTCTGGGTAGGACTTTCAGTACAATGTTGAGTAAGTGTGGTAAAAGGATTTTATAATTTTCCTTGTAGAGGTTTTTTTTTTTGACAATTATTTAAGACCTTTATTAACAGGTGCTTGCAGTTTGTTGACTTTTTTGAAAAAATCAAGTTGTAAACTTTTATTACAAATTAAAAATGAAGTTCTTAAAAATCTCAACTTGACCAGATATGAAACAATTTAAAAACCTTTAAAGGCGTATTGAAAAAAACCAGGCTTTTTTAAAAAACACGTTTGTTATTACCAAAAAGAGACGTCTTTAGGTAAAAATAATAAAAACCCCATGCTGCATAGATAATGCAGATAGTTCTATTTATCTGGTCAACGGGCAAAAAGCAAGCACTTAAGGTCTTCAGCTCCAATCTTTTGTTCATTTCTTATAGCTGGAATTTCATATTTCTTCTTGTTGGATGACTAAACCGGATGATGGTAGAGATGGTAAGCTGGCATTTACTCAGTCCTGCCCCGCTCAGCCTCAGGAGTGGACGAATTCTCAGCTGGTGGATCGGCTGCTTTTGTCTCTTTGCCATCTTGTGGTTTAGGGTTTTCTGGGTGTCTGCGTCGGCAATTGAAGTTGCGGCGGTACCGACGTTGAGGTGGCTGCTGACCTTGGGTCTCATCCCCTTGATTTTCTTTATCTTCATCATTGCCGTCCTCTCTAGGCTGTCTTTGGCGTGGAGGGCCCTTGAGGAATCGTGGTCTATATCCCCGATACGTATTCTGCCTCACTGGTCTACCTTGTTCTCCTGCACCCTGGTTGTCAGCACCCTCCATCACTTCACCCTGCACAGGAGGGTTGGAATACTGTGGTCGACGCCCATAGGGTCTCCGCATGTAGTAAGGTGGGAACCTTCGCCTGCGGTAGGGCCGGCGTTGTTGGGCTTGGCCTTCGGGAGCACTCTCCGATCCCTCGTTCTTTTCCCCACTCTCACTATTCTGGTAATTTTGCTGGTAATTGCGTGGAGGACCCTACGACGTGGATAGCGTCTATAATGGTTACGGTCTGCTGCATATTTACTGCCTTGAACTGGAACACCACCAGGACCTGTAACATTTGCTGCCTCCGCACCCTTTTCTCCTTCAACAACATCAAACTCCACAGTCTCTCCATCTCCTACACTGCGAAGGTACTTCCTGGGGTTATTCTTCTTTCTGGCAGTCTGGTGTACAAATACATCTTCCTTGGTGTCATTCCTGTTGATGAAACCATATCCGTTCCTTACACTGAACCATTTTACTGTTCCCAAAACCTTCGTTGCGATGACCTTCTTGTCCCCGCCGGCAGGCGCCGCCAATGTGAGGCCGCCCGGGCCACCGCTTCCTGCGCCGCTGCCCGTAGTGCTGGGGTGGGTGTCGGCGGCGCTGAGGGCGGGGGCGGCGTGGGGGAGCGGCGGGCGGCTGCTGGGTTTCGGCCTCGCTGCTCATAGTTGCGGTGATGGTGACTGGGGCCGGCTGCGGCAGCTGCGGCTCCTCCCGGGGTGTGACGGTAACTAGGCCGGCGGCGGAGGTGGGGCTGCCCAGGGCTCTCTGGGGTCGGCTCTCTGGGGTCAGCTCTCCGCTCCCGCTACCGACTGAACTCTCCTTGTAGAGGTCTTTTACATCCTCAGTTAAATTTATTTCTAGGTATTTTTGGTGTGACTATTGTAAATAAAATTGCATTCTTGATTTCTTTTTCAGCTAGTTTGTTATTGGTTTATAGAAACACTACTGATTTTGTGTATTAATTTTTGTATCCTGCTACTTTACTGATTTCATTTTTTGGTTCTAAGTGGCATCCTTGTCTTGTTCCAGTTCTTTGAGAAAAAGCATTCAACTTTTTCTCACTTAATATGATGTTAGCTATGGGTTTGTCATATGTGGCCTTTATTGTGTTGAGGTACATTTCTTCTATACCTATTTTGTTGAGAATTTTTATCATGAAAGAATGTTAAATTTTATAAAATCATTTTTCTGCATCTATTGAGATGATCCTATGGTATTTTTCCTTCATTCTGTTGATGTGATAATCACATTTATTAATTTGCATATGTTGAACCATCCTTGCCAGCATCCCTGACATAAATCCTACTTGATCATGGTGTATACATTTTTTGATGTGCTGTCAGGTTTGATTTGCTGGTATTTTGTTGAAAACTTTGCATCTATGTTCATCAGGAATATTGGCCTGCGTTTCTTTTTTTGTTGTGTCCCTTTCTGCTTTTGGTATCGGGGTAATGCTGACCTCATAGAGTAAGTTTGGAAAAATTTCCTCCCCTTCAATTTTTTGGAACGGTTTGTGAAAAATTGGTGTTAACTCTTCTTTAAATCTGAAGTAGAATTCAGCAGTAAAGCCACTGGACTTGAGCTTTTCTTTGTTGGAAGGCTTTTTTACTACTTCAATCTTGTTACTCATTATTAGTCAGTGCAGGTTTTCTATTTATTCCTGGTTCTACCTTAGTAGGTTGTATGTGTCCAGGAATTTACCCATTTCATCTAGGTTTTCCAATATTGATGTGTAGTTATTTATATTATGTTGATGTGTAGTTATTTGTAATAGTTTCTAATGATTCTCTGCATTTTTGTTGTATCGGTTGTAATGTCTCCTTTTTTTATTTATGATTTTATTTACTTGGGCCTTTTCTTTTTTTTCTCCGTCTATCTAATGGTTTGTCAATTTTATTTATCTTTTCAAAAGACCAAATTTTTGTTTCCTTGATCTTTTATATACTTTTTAAATAATCTTTCATTTATTTATGCTCTAATCTTTATCATTTCTTTCCTCCTACTGATTTGGGGTTTGGTTTGTGCTTCCTTTTCTATTTACTTGAGGTACCCCAATAGGTTGTTTATTTGTATTCTTTTTACTTTTTTAATGTAGATGTTTATTGCTGTAAACTTCCCTCATAATACTGCTTTTGCTATGTCCCATTTTGGCATGTTGTGTTTGTATTTTCATTTATTCCAGGAAGATTTTAAATTTCGTTCTTAATTTCTTCATGGACTCACTGGTCATTCAGAAACATGTTTTCTAATTTCCATCTATTCATTAAATTTCTAAAGTTCCTCTTGTTGTTCATTTATATTTTTATTTCATTGTGGTCAAAAAATATATTTTATATGATTTCAATTTTTAAAAATTTGTTGAGATTTATTTTTTGGCTTAACATACAGTATATCCTGGAGAATGTTCCATATGCTGATGTGAAGAATGTGTATGCCACAGCTGGTGGATGAAATTTTCTGCAAATGTCTGTAAGATTTGTTTGGTTCATAGCACAGTTTAAATCCAATGTTTCTTTTTTGGTTTTCTGTCTAGATGATCTGCCCAGTCCTGACAATGGGGTGGTAAAGTCCTTAACCATTATTGTATTATGGTCTCTCTCACTCTTTAGATCTAACGATTGCTTTATATATCTGGGTTTTCCAGTGTTGGGTTTATAAATATTTACAATTGTCATATAATCCTCCTGTGGAATTAATCCCTTTATCATTGGACGGTTACCCTTTTGTCTCTTTTTACAATTTTTAATTTAAAGTCTATTTTATCTAGTATAAATATAGCTATTCCTGCTCATTTTTGGTTTCCATCTGTGTAGAATATCTTTTTCTATCCCTTCACTTTTTGTCTGTGTTTGTCTTTACAGGTAAAATGAGTTTCTTGTAGGCAGAATATAGTTGAGTCTTGTTCTTTTTATTCATTCAGCCAGTCTATATCTTTTAAATGGATAATTTAATTTGTTTACGTTCAAGGTTATTATTGATAGGTGAATACTTACTCCTGTCATTTTGTTATTTGTTTTCTGGTTGTTTTATATATACTTTGTTTCTTTATTCTTCTTTTATTGCTTATCTTTCTGGTTTGGTGATTCTGTGTAGTTGATAAGGTTTGATCCTTTTCTTTTTCTCATTTGTTTATCTGCTCTAGCAGAGAGTTTTATACTTTCACATGTTTTCATGATGGTAGTTATTATCCTTTCACTTCAGATGTAAGACTCCCTTGAGCATTTCTTGTAAGGCTGGTCTAGTCATGCATTTTCTTGTTTTGCTTGTCTTGAAAAGACTCTATTTCCCCTTCATTTCTGAAGGATAGCTTTGCTAGGTATAGTAATCTTGGCTGCCAGTTTTTTTCTTTCAGTACTTTGAATATAACGTTCTCCCTGGCCATAAGGTTTTTGCTGAGAAATCCACTATTAGTCTAATAGGTATTCCCTTGTATGTGCCTTGATTTTTTTTCTCCTGCTGTCTTTAAATTTTTCTCTTTGCTTTTGGCTTTTGACAATTTAACTATAATGTGCCTTGGAAAGGACCTTTTTGAGTTGACTTTGTGTGGGGATCTTTGAACTTCCTGGATCTGGATGTCTGTATCTTTACAAAGACTTGGGAAGTTTTCAGTTAATATTTCATTAGGTAGGTTTTTTATGCCTTTCCAATCTCTGTTCCTTCTGGAATTCCCATAATAGCAATATTTGTTTGCTTAATGGTATCCCATAAATCATGTAGGTTTTCTTCATTCTTTTAAATTATTTTGTCTTTTCTTTTTTTTTTTTTTGGTTCCACTGGGTTATTTCAAAAGATCTATCTTTAAGTTGAAAAATTATTTCTCTGTTGTTGAAGCTCTCAATTGTATTTTTATTCTTTGAGTTATTCTGCTCCAAGTTTTGTTTAGTTCTTTTTTATGAACTATTTCTCTTTTTTGAATTTCTCATTGTGATCATAAATTGTTTTTCTGATTTTATTGAATTATCTATCGATATTCTTTTGTATCTCACTGAGATTCCTAGGATCATTATTTTGAATTCCTTTTCAGACACTTCATAGATTTCCTTTCCTTTGGTTTTGTTACTGGAGAATTATTGTGTTCCTTTGAAGGTGTCATGTTTCCTTGTTTTTCATGTTTCTTGTGTCCCTACACTGATATTTGTGCATCTAATGGAGCAGTCAGCCCTTCCAAATTTATGGAGTAGCTTCCATAGGGAAAGCCTTTTTCCTGTAGATATGTCCTGTATTGTTGGTTGGGTAGGGTGCTTTGAATTTTGTTCTGTGAGTGCAGTAATGCAGTCTCCATGTGATTTCTTTAGCTCTAATCAATGTCAGTGGTGGTGTCTGTGAGTGCCTCAGTGGCCTAGACTGAAGGTGTTTGTGGAGGCTGTTGTGTGGCTTTGCTAGAGGCAGGGGCTACTAGATGGGTTGGTTCTTAAGTTCTTGCGGGGGGGGCATGCACTGAGCATAGTGTCTCCACCAGTTGTCAGGATGGTGTTGCCAGCTGCATGGGCACTGGACGAGCTGGTCCTTGGTTCCTGGGGGGTATACATGGTGCATGGCTACTTTGCAGTTGAAGGAGACGGGGTTGCTGGTGGCAGTGGGCACAACGCAGGCAGGTTCTTCATCCCTAGGGGGCATATATAATATGAGACGGTTGGAGGGGGCAGGGTGACTGGCAGTGGTGGGTACCAGTTGGACCAGTTCTGGGTTCCTGGAATATGTTTGCAATGCGTGACAGTTCTGCCACTGGAGGGGACAGGGTCATTGGTGGTGGTGGGTATCAGGCAGCTTGTTTTATGGCTCTAAGGAATGTGTATGTCTGTTCCTCCAGTCCTGAGGATGGCCTCCATGCTGTCCTGAACTGCCTGCTCCCTGGAGTGTAGGGCAATGCATAGACTCAGGTGCTGGGGTTAAGGCTGTACTCCTGGGTCTAGCTGGGGTGGTGGTGCAGTTTTCCATATGGGTATCAGGGGATGATGGCTGGTCTCCAAAAATGTAGACATGTATTGGCTATAGGATCCCAGGTCAAGATGCACACCAACAGCAACCTCATTCCCCAAATGGCAACCATGCTGTAGCAGCTTTGGTCCTGGGAGTAAGGGGGCACTTGGTGTGTGTTCCTTCTTTAGAGCAATGAGGTTGTGCAGACTCCAGGCAGCTCCCTATTATGGATTCAAGGCTTGTGAGACTTGTGAGGCACGCCAGCAGCTAAGATTGCAGATGTCCTCAGTTGAAATGGGGACTGCTGAGGAGCTCCTGCTTACCTTTTCCCCACAATGAGAAGTCCCTTTTGACTCTGAGCTGACCCCAGCTGAATGTTTCACTTCCCTGTCTATGCTGCCATCAGATCCATGCCTCAGAGGGTTTTTGTCACTTTCTTGCTGTATTTCCATGTTCTCCTTTAGTTGCTCTACTCACAGTACAGTTATTTGTTGTTTTCTTCTTCTTTGCGCAGGAGATGAGTGTTTGGCATCCCTAGTCAGCCATCTTGATCTGGTTTTCTTGTGAGTTAATTTTTGCACAATGTATGAGACTTTGGTTAAAGTTTTTGTTTTTGTTTTTTTCCTATGGATATTCGATTGCTCCAGCACCGTTTATTGCAAAGGCTATTCTTATGTCATTGAATAGCTTTTGCACTTTTGTCAAAAATCATTGGACATACTTATGTGGGGTTATTTCCTGACTCTCTATTCTGTTTCATTGATCTACGTGTCTGTTCCTCTACCAATACTACATGGTCTTGTGTACCCTTCACAAGATTATTGTAGCTATGTAAAAAATCTTAAAGCCAGCAATAGTGATTCCTTCCACTTTATTTTTACTTGTATAAAATTATTTTAGCTGTATAAGTTCCTTTACCTTTCTATGTACATTTTAGAATAATCTTATCTATACATACAAAAAGTCTTGCTGGGATTTTGATAGAAATTGTGTTACGTTTGCACATCAATTTGAATAGAGTTGATATCTTTGCTACAGTGAGTGTTCCAACCCATGAACACAGTATGTCTCTCCATTTATTTAGAGCCTTGAGTTCAGCATTTTTTAGTTTTCAGCATACACGTTCTATACATGTTTTGTTAGATTTATACCTCAGTATTTTTTTCTTTGGGGGAACACAGTCTTTCATCACTAAATATGATGTTAACTATGCTTTTTCAGTAGATATTCTTTATCAAATTGAAGAAGTTTCCCATCTATTTCTAGTTTTCTGAAAGCTTTTTGTCATTAATAGGTGTTATTTTTTAAAAGTACTTTTTTTCTGCTTTAATTGATACGATTTCCATCCTTTTACTCTCAATTTACCTGTAGTTTTATATTTGAAACAAGTTTCTTGTAAACTCTATGTAGTTGGGTCAATTTTTAATCCACTCTTTCAATATCTGTCTCTTAATAGGCATATTTAGATGATTTATATTTAATATAATTATTGATATTTTAGTGCTTGAGTCTACTATTTTATTTTTGTTTTTTGTTTGTTCCCTCTTGAAATGACTAAATATATATGTCACCCCAAATTAATTTGTTTAAAACTAATACTCAATATGGTGGCATAATGAGGTGAAACATTTGGGAGATGATCAGGGCATAAAAGGCATGCTCTCATTAATGGGACAAGCACCCTTATAAACGAGGCCCTAGAGGGACCCCTTCTGCCTTACGCCATGTGAGGACACAATGAAAATGTACCTGTGTATGAGGAAGTGAGCTCTCATCAGACATTAAATCTGCCAATGCTTTGATCTTGGACTTCCCAGCCTCCAGATCTGTGAGAATTACTCAGTTTATGGTATTTTGTTATAGCAGACTGAACAGATTAAGACACTTCTGTTTTTTGTTACCCTGTTTCCTTTTCCTGCCTTTCTGTGGGTCACTTATATATACTTTAGAGTTCCATTTTGATTTATATACAGTGCATTTGAATGCACCATTGTGTAAAGATTTTTTTAGTGGTTAATCTAGGTATTATGTTATACATGCATACTTAATGTGTTCTAGTAGTAGCCACATTTCACCTGTTCAAGTGAAGTGCGAAAATCATACCTCCCTGTATATGCCTTTACTATCCCTCAGTGATAAGTGTATTAAATAATTCCTCTAAATGCATTGAGAACTACATTAGGCAGTGTTATAATTTTGCTTCAACGATCAAATCTAAGTTTGAAAACTCAAGGGAAGATGGAAAGTCTATTATATTTACTCATATTTTATTCTTTCCATTGTTCGTTCTTTCTTGTGCTTCAGGTTACTTTATTTTATAATTTTTTTCTGTTAGAGAACTTATTTAGTCATTATTTTAGGGTAGAGTTGCTGATTACAAATTCTCTTACCTTTCCCTCATCACAGAACGTCTTCATTACATTTTCATTCCTGAAGGATTGAATTCTTACGTCACTAGATATAGAATTATGGTTTGACAGTTCTTTATTTTTGGTACATGAAAAATGTTGCACCACTCCTTTTGGGCCTGTTTTGTTTCTTGTGAGAAATTCGTTGTTCTTCAAATTGTTTTTTCCCTGTGGGTGAAGTGTTCTTGCTCTTCCACTGCTTCAATATTTTTTCTTTGTCTTTTAGTTTTCAAAAGTTTGACTGTGATGTATCTTGATATGGATTTTTTTGGGTTTATCCAATTTGGAGTTTGCTCAGCTTTTTGGACTGGGAGGTTTATGTATTTTGAAAAATTTGGTAAAATTATTCAGCCATTTTTTTTCAAATACCGTTTTAGCTCCATCTTTCTCATCTCCTTTCCATATTATGATGACACATGTATTAGATCTTTTGTTGTAATCCTACAGGTCTCATGGCTCCTTTCATTTTTTTATCAGTGGATTTTTTCAGTGTTGTTGGGATCGGGGTAATTTCCAATCAAGTTCACTGATTCTTTAATCCTTTCCCTCTATTCTGTTGTTGAGCCTATCTATTGAGTTTTTAAAATAAGTTATTGCATTTTTTTCAATTCTAAAATGTCCATTTGTTTTTTTCTTTATATCTTCTATTTATTTGCTGAGACTTTCTCTTTTTTTCTTTTGTCCCAAACATGTTTGTAATTGTTTGTTGAGGAATTTTTATTACACTCCTTTAAAAATCATTTTCAGATAATTCTAAGTAATAGCTTCTATCAATTGTCTTTTATCATTCGATTTGAGATTTTCTTTTTTTCTTATTTATTTATTCATTTATTTATTTTTTATAGACAGGGTCTCACTCTGTCACCCAGGATGGAGTAGAGTGGTAAGACCATAGCTCACTGCAGCCTTGACCTCCTGGGCTCAAGTGATCCTCCCACCTCAGCTTCCAGAGTATCTGGGACTACAGGCACATGCCACTGTGCCTAGTTAATTTTTTATTTTTTGTAGAGATGTGGTCTCACTATGTTGCCCAGGCTGGTCTCAAGCTCCTCTCCTCAAGCAATCCTCCTGCCTTGGCCTTCCAAAGTGCTGGGATTACAGGCATGAGCCACTGCGCCTGGCTCCAGTCACTTTTAGATACTGGACTATTCTTCTTCCTCAGTTCTCTCTCACAATCTAGGCAGAACTCAGTGGTATTTAATCATTTGTCCATGACCAGCCAACTCTTCTGAAGCACTCAGTGTGTGGAGCCATAACAGTGTTTGTAAGGGACTGAGATGGCTTCAACCCGGCCAGAGTGTGGGAGGCTCCTAGGTGCTTGGGGAGGGAGATGGGTGACCCAAAAGATTATATGCAGTGGCTTGGGTGGTGAACGGGATCAGGAAGGCTTTTCAGGGAATGACTTGAAGGACAGGAAGGGCTATATGGGAGGAAACAAGAATGGGAAGCTGCCCTCATCTCCTGGAACCACAGGTACCATTCCTGTCTGTTTGGAGTTGGTCTGCCTGGGTAATAATAGTGTGTAGCCTCACCTGAGAGAACACTGCAAAGCCCAGCTTGGGAGAATGTGGCCCTCTGTGTGCCTGGAGCAGTGCTTTTTCTCACCTCTCATCCAGGGTGAGTCCAGTAGGTTGGTCACCTGATCCTGGAGCTGGCTCTTTCCCAGGAGGACTTATCTGTCTTTGTGTCTTTTCATTTATTTCTAGTTATTTCTCATGTCTTATCTGCAGGGAAGGCACCTCCTGTCATTTATTCTGACTCTCTGACTACATCCCAGCTTGCCACCACTTGCCTCCCCATTATCTGTTTGATCTCTTTCTGGGAAGGCATCTCATTGCCTGCCCAGGTTCATCTTTTCTCTTTGCACAGTTCTGACTGCCAAAAAGTGTTTCCTCATATTGACACAGGCAGTGAAATCTCAAGATTTGCCCCTATAAATGTGATGATGGTTCAGCTTCACTCAAGGATTGTGAGTTAATAGGAAGATATCAGACTTAGGCACTGGGGAAACTGGCATTCGCCAATCACTCAATGGATGGAAATTGTTAAGTCCCTTTTCCTCTCTGGGCCCCAATTTCCACACTGCTCACTTTGGGATAGATTATTTTACAGAATATTCCATCCCAGGGACTAAATGGCCTCATACATTTCTCTCTTGGACTTCCTTTTACAACACGGAGAAGTCTTTTATTTTTCTTGTCCTTTCTCCTGTGCCACTAGATCTGAGGCCACGGATGGGGCTGAGTCAAGAAGAGTGAGTTGTGAGCAAAGAAGAGTTACAAATCTTTAAAAAGTTGCCCTCTTTGTTTTTATCATAAAATATGTTAATAAGGGGCTATAAATATCCAATCTTGTCTGAAAGCAGCAGCCAGGTGAGTTAGCACCTGAAGTGGGTGAAAGTTACATTTCTTGTCTTTGTTCTGTGTTTGGGTAAAAGCCACAAAGGACCACGCATTGCATATATGAAGCAATTTAAATTGCACTCTGTATTGGGGTCTTTTCTAGTCTCTGAAGTGATTTAAAGCTTATAAATACAAGTCACAAAGTTAAGAAACTTCTTGTACATCTGGGGTCATGTCCCCATGATCCAATTATTCTGAAGTCTCTCCAGAAATAGTTTCTTCCCTCCTTCCCTCTCTTCCTACCAATTCTGCAGTGCTGTTGGAAAACATTAGAGAGGAAGGATCATCCTGACCTTGCCCAAATTAACATGAAACCCCGTCAATGAGAACTCTCACCAGAGTTCATGATAGACTGTGAAACCCACCACACAGGAAAAATCATTGTGTGGTCAATGTCCCTTTGACCATTTCCAAATTCAGGATCCCAGGGTTGGATGAAAGCCAGCAACCTCGAAGATCTCTTGTCTGTATCCCACCAAATAGGTTCTATTAGGCAGCTGTTACCCAAGCCAGCCTTTTAAAGGGTCATAAATAAACCTGGTTGTGGCTCCTACCAGAGAGTTTCAGAGGCACAGCAGCTGTGGACTTCAAAAAGAGCAGTCAATCACAGAAGTGGCATCCTGTTGTGCACAGCTGAGTCTTTTCCTGTGTGTGTGTGCATGAGTATCCTATATCTGTGCATTTGTGAGAGCATTGCTGATTTACCACTGGGATCTGGTAACCTCCACTTCTAAGATCCAAAGCTGAGAGCTGTGACTGCCCAGGTAGCAGCCAGAAGCATCTTCAATGTGGACCACTGTTTTCTGATACACTATAGTTTCTTAATCACATTCCAGTTTTCCCTTTCCCATTTAATTCTAATACTGGGGGTGGTGTGATGAGCTCTCATTCCACAGATGTTCTTGGTGTGCAAGAGGAGCCTGCCCAGCGTCAGCAAGAAATAAGACTCGGGCAATCCTGACCACCTCTTCCACAAATGAATACACCTGCCTTGTCCACCAGCTCTAAAAGTCCTAGAATCAAATACATGCCACATTCATAGTCATAAGCCGTTATGCCTTACATTGGATTTTTTCTTTTTGTAAGATATATTATATATACAAAAGAGTATAAAAAGCATATGCAGGCCAGGCACGATGGCTCACGCCTGTAATCCCAGCACTTTGGGAGGCCAAGGCGGGCGGATCATGAGGTCAAGAGATAGAGACCATCCTGACCAACAGGATGGTTTGTATTTTGTAAAAATACAAAAATTAGCTGGGCATGGTGGTGCACGCCTGTAATCCCAGCTACTCGGGAGGCTGAGGCAGGAGAATTGCTTGAACTCGGGAGGCAGAGGTTGCAGTGACCCAAGATCGCACCACTGCATTCCAACCTGGTGAGAGAGCAAGACTCTGTCAAAAAAAAAAAAAAAAAAAAAAAAAAAAGCATATACATACCATTCAAGGAAAAATAAGAAAATACACACCATGCACCCCTTACCCAGGTTAAAAATTAGTATGTCCCAGTACCTTAGAAACCCCTCTTATTTCCCTCCTCAATTACATTCCTCTCTCTTCCCTCTCTCCTAGAGGAGACCACTATTCTGACTTCTGTTAACATCTATTAGTTTTGCTTTTTAAAAACTTTATATGAATGGAATTATACAGTATATAATCCCTTGTGTGTATCTTTTTATACAGCATAACACGTGAGATACATTCACATTTTTGCATGTATCACGTTTTCATATGTACTGCAAGTTTTGCTGCAGAAATCAGTAGCTTTTTTTTAGTTGTAGTGCAGCATCCCATTAAATAAGTATAATATAATTTAAGTATTCATTCTACTGTTGATAGACTTTTGTGTTATTTCCAGTTTCTGGCTATTATTAATAAAGCTGTTATAAACATTCTTATATGTGTTTTTTGGTAGAAATTTACCCTTATGTCTTGCTTATATAGCAAGAACTGGGATTTCTGAGATACATTTCTTTCATTTTAATAAGCATTTGTTGAGCTCTTACGGTGTGCCAAGCTCTACGGCGGGCAATTGGGGCAATTGCGTAGATGTATACCAGACATGTAGCCTGTCTTTAAGGAACTCATAGTTTAGAGGAGGAGATTGGTATGTCCATAATTCAAATAAGGCTGAGTAAGGTCAGTGCTACATTTATGTTAGAAGCAACATGTTATAGGCAGGCAAAGGAAGGAGTCATTAACCCTCACTTAGAGTCAAGGAAGTCTTCTCAGAAAAAGTGATATTTAAGCTGATCTCCAAATAGTAGCATTTTCACTAGTAATAAATGGAGAAGGAGAGGGCATTCTAAACTCAAGAAAACAGCTCAAAGGCAAGGTGTTTGAAAATGTACAGTTGGTCATTGATGTAGATAATAAGGGCTGGGGTAGTATATAATTAGAGGACAGGATGTAAGAAGAATTTAGTGGTCTATGAAGATTTTGAAAGATCTTAAAAGTTCAACTAAAGACTCTAGGTTTCCCTCCAGAGGCCCTAAGGGTGAGTACTTTGGATGACAGAAGTGACATCTTTTGCCTTTTTCAAAGATAATGAGCCCATCAGAAGCCAGTTTTGTCTGTGCCTAAGTAAGCACCATGGTGGCCATAGTGTTGGCACAGATACACCTCAGGCTTGCTGGAAAGTGTGCAGGGTGCAAATAAGAGTGCCCCACAGACTGTTGAGGAGGAAGGCGTGGTCTGTGCTACAGTTTTACGGGGAGACATTGCTTGGCTCAATTTCCTTTAGCCCCCCCCCCTTGCTGCTTGGTGATTCTCCCATGGTTGAAGAGAATATTGATATTGTATGAGAATCAGATAATTTAAGAGCTGAGAATAATCTGAGCTCATTGTACAACTGTGGAGACTGTGAGTCAGGCAGGAAGGGTCTTGCCCTGGAGAATGCAGACTGTTTGAGGAAGAGCCAGGCTCAGCATCCAAACTTAACTTCTAATGTAATTATTCTGATATTGCCTCTCATAAAATCTTGGACATATTCACAATTTATTAATGTTAGAAACTGGGAGTAAATCTACTGAAGTGAAAAGGGCTGGGGCAGAGAAAGTGGGTTGGTGAATAATATATTGTAGTAATTACATTCCCCAAACTTACTCAAATGTGATTTCTGCATCTCTATGTACAACTATGGAGTAATCATTAGGAACTATCATTGAGTGAAGACGGTAGTGTGGAAAAAGTATGTATTGTGTGCTATCTTTTAGGTGGGAGAATATGAATATATCCATATATTATATTTTTTAATGGAAAGATAAACCACTAAATTTGAGAAGTGGTTATCTATAAGTGAGGAAGGTAACAGGATGAAGGGGACAAGGATAAAAGTTAGATTTCATTAAATATACCTTCCCTTGTAGATTTGACTTTGTTTTTTTAAAATTATTTTTCTTTTTATATATTTCTTTTCTTTTCTTTTTTTGGAAACAGAATTTTACTCTGTTGCCTAGGCTGGAGTGCAGTGGTACAATCTTGGCTCACTGCAACCTCCACTTCCTGGACTCAAGCAATCCTACCACCTCAGCCTCCCAAGTAGCTGGGACTACAGGCATGTGCCACCATTCTTGATGAATTTTTTTTTAAGTTTTAAATTTGTATACAGATAAAGTCTCACTATATTTCCCAGGCTGATTTTGAACTTCTGGGCTCAAGTGATCCTCCCACCTCAGCCTCCCAAAGTGGTGGGATTACTGGCATGAGCCTCCTCACTTGGCTAGATTTGAGTCTAGAGCCATGCATTTTTATAATTAGAAGATGGAAAAAAGCAAAATTCAAAAGCAAATGAAATATATAAACCAAATAACTATAAGAGAGGAATTATCCCAACTAACTTTAAAAATCAATAATTTGTACATGTCTAGCAGGAATTACCCTAAGGAGAAAAGGAATATCAAACAAAACAAAAAATAAAAGACAAGAATAAGAAGAAATCTAGAATCTTAAGCTTTTTTTTTTTTAGTATTCCTATTGATGAAGGTAGTATTAGTATTGTTATTCCAAAATTATTTTGTGTGTATATTTGTGGAGTAAATCAAATGATCAATTATGTTAGTGTCACTGAGTATCAAGATTTTTGACATATTGAGAAGCTACAAATGTAAAATTATTGAGGTTACTTGGAAACTATAGACCTGAATATAAGGTGGAAGTATCAGTGTGAAATTGTCATAGTTTACCTTAAAAAAAAAAAAAGAACAAAACTGTATTTTCTAATGCTTTCCATAAAAAGGGATTAGAAATGATGACAAATTCAGTAGCAAGGAACACCTTTAGCACTCAGATTATGGTATCTAAACATCATTTTCCAATAAAAGAACCAGAGCTCTTGGAGAAATAGCTGATTCCCAGGCTGGCGCAGGAAATAGGAAAGTTGAACCTGAATCGTTTTCTCATCCCAGAAAGCAAGGAAGCCATCAAAGACTATTAGGGGCATGTGAAAAGGACTTAGGAATCCTGAGTCATTAACTACAGCTGAAAGAAAACATCTGGCCGGTGTGGTGGCTAACACTTGTAATCCCAGCACTTTGAGAGGCCAAGGCGGGTGGATCATTTGAGACCAGGAGTTCGAGACCAGCCTGGCCAACATGGTGAAACCCCATCTCTACTAAAAATACAAAAATTAGCCAGGTGTGGTGGTGCACGCCTGTAATTCCAGCTACTCGGGAGCCTGAGGCAGGAGAATCACTTGAACCCAGGAGGTGGAGGTTGCAGTGAGCTGAGATTGCGGCACTGCACTCCAGCCTGGGTCACAGAGTGAGACTCTGTCTCAAAACAAAACAAAACAAAAAACAAAAAAAAACTGTTAAGTTTCTCCATCTAACCTCTGGTATGCAGGAAAAGCAGACACATATCACAGGAAAGCAATCAGTAAAATGCAGACCGTGGGAAATTCTCCAACACAGACAACTCAGTTTCTTACATAGACACACACAGTAAGTAAACAAAGGCGATAAAGGGAAAACTATAGATTAAAAGAGATTTATCCACTAATTATAATGGACCTTTTAAAGATCTTGATTAAGATAAACAAATTGAGAAAGAAATATATTTAAAAGACATTTGGGGGCCGGGTGCAGTGACTCATGCCTGTAATCCCAGCACTTTGGGAGGCCGAGATGGGCAGATCACCTGGTTGGGAGTTCGAGACCAACCTGACCAACATGTTGAAACCCTGTCTCTACTAAAAATACAAAAAATTAGCTAGGTGTGGTGGCGCATGCCTGTAACCCCAGCTACTTGGGAGGCCGAGGCAGGAGAATTGCTTGAACCTGGGAAGCAGAGGTTGCGGTGAGCCGAGATCGTGCCATTGCACTCCAGCCTGGGCAACAAGAGCGAAAACTCCGTCTCAAAAAAAAAAAAAAAAAAGACAAAAAGACATTTGGGGCCAGGCGCAGAGGCTCTCGCCTGTAATCCCAGCACTTTGGGAGGCCATGGCGGGTGGATCACCTGAGGTCAGGAGTTCGAGACCAGCCTGGCCAACATGGTGAAACCCCATCTCTACTAAAAATACAAAATTAGCCTGGTGTGGTGGTGCCTGCCTGTAGTCCCAGCTACTTGGGAGGCTGAGGCAGGAGAATCACTTGAACCCGGGAGGCAGAGGATGCAGTGAGCCGAGATTGCACCACTGCACTCCAGCCTGGGCAAACAGAGCAAAATTCTGTCTCAAAAAAAAAAAAAAGACATTTGGATAAATGTGAATAGTGAGTGAAGAGTTGGTGATATTAACATATAATATTTTAAAAGGTGTGATGCTGGTAATTTAATTATGCTTAAAAGATCATGCCTGTAGTCCCAGCACTGTGGGAGGCTGAGGTGGGCAGATCATTTGAGTCCAGGAGTTCGAGACCAGCCTGGGCACCACAGCGAAATCTGGTCTCTATAAAAAATTTTAAAATTTGCCAGGTGTGATAGTGCACACCTGTAGTCCCAGCTGCTTGGGAGGCGGAGGTGGGAGGATCACCTGAGCCCAAGGAGTTTGAGGCTGCAGTTAGCTGTGATCGTGCCACCGAGCTTCAGCCTGGGCAACAGAGTGAGACCTTGTCTTGAAAAAAAAGAAAAAAAAAAAGAGTGTCTGTCATTTATTATAGATACACACTAAACTATTTAAAAATGAAATGCTGCTGGGCACGGTGGCTCACGCTTGTAATCACAACACTTTGGGAAGCAGAGGTGGGCGGATCACGAGGTCAGGAGTTTGAGACCAGCCTGGCCAACATGGTGAAACCCGGCTGGGCGTGGTGGCGTGCGCCTGTAATCCCAGCTACTTGGGATGCTGAGACAGGAGAATCGTTTGAACCCAGGAGGTGGAGGTTGCCGTGAGCCAAGATCACGCCATTGCCCTCCAGCCTGGGCAACAGGGTGAGACTCCATCTCAAAAAAAAAAAAGAATGAAATGCTATGATGATCTGGGATTTGCTTCAACATAATTCAAAAGTGGGAGAAGTGAGGAGGTGCATGGCTGAACAAGATATACCACGAGGTGATTATTGAATCTGGATAAAAATACCTGAAGTTAATGGTTCTATTTTTTCTAATTTTCGTATAGGGGTTTGAACTTCTCCATTATGAAAGCATTAAAAATAAGACTTCTTCTAATGTTGTGCCATGTTGCTATTCCTAAGAATATGCCAGTGGATAATGTGTGTTATTTGTTTAATACACATTGGCTTTCATCAGCTAATAGACAATAAAAATGGTTTCATTTATATCCCTTTTTTTTGCATTGTCTTTGTTAAACTTTGGTGTCAGAATACTCATTCCATACTCAGCAAATACCTATTGAGTATTTAGTGTGTACCAAGCACTGTAATTGCTATGAAGAGTAGAAAAATAAATAAGACAGATGCAATTACCGTCCTCAAGGAGCTAACTGTCATGCATAAAACGATTTGGCAAGGTCTCCCTATTTTTTTATCCTATGAAAACCACAGATAACACAGAAATTATCCATTCTTTTAAAGTTTGGCGTCATGTTTTTGACCATTTTTTCAACTTTCCATGGGTAATGGAATCAGCACATTCAGCATCAAGAATTAATTAGACTTAATGGGTCTTTGCCGTTCATTGTTTTTCACTGTATTGTATACACTATGTCTACCTCATTCTTGCAATCATTTATTTTTAACTCTTTGTTGAGAGAATTTCTTAAATCAAATTTCTCGTTCAAAAAGAAATTAGGGAGATGTGTACTTTCTTTGTTTTCACATAATGGCAAATATCTTTTTAACCTTCATGCCTGTGCAGTGGTCATCTGTGTGTGGAACTTCTGACCCTTAACCCGTTTCCCTCAGAGCTCTGTGAACATTGTTCTACTGACTTCTACATATAGGACTGCAGAGCAGAAGGCCAGTGGCATTCAGATCCTTATTCCTTGTTAGGTAATCTGTTTTATTCTGTGGAAAAGTCTAGAAATATCCTGCTACATATGGAAATCAAAACATATCCTTGGATCTAGATAAGGTATCTATTTTGCCACAGTTCTTACGTGGTGGCGAACCATTTATGAACAAAAGACCTAAAACCTCTTTTTTTTTCTTTAATTTTTCCATAGGTTATTGGGGTACAGGTGGTGTTTGGTTACATGAGTAAGTTCTTTAGTGGTGATTTGTGAGATTTTGGTGCATCCATCACCAGAGCAGTAGACACTGCATGCTATTTGTGGTCTTTTATCCCTCACCCGCCTCCCACACATCCGCCCACGTCCCCAAAGTTCATTGTATAATTCTTATACCTTTGTATCCTCATAGCTTAGCTCCCACAGATCAGTGAGAACATACGATGTTTGGTTTTCCATTCCTGAGTTACTTCACTTAGAATAATAGTCTCCAATCTCATCCAGGCAGCTGTGAATGTTGTTAATTCATTCCTTTTTATGACTGAGTAGTATTCCATTGTATATATATCAGTTTCTGTATCCACTCGTTGATTGATGGGCATTTGGGTTGGTTCCACAATTTTGCAGTTGCGAATTGTGCTGCTATAATCATGTGTGTGCAAGTATCTTTGACCTAAAACTTCTGTTTGGGGAAATGTTTCTTTTTTGGTTTTAAACATTATTTGTTTTCATCTGCTCTATTTTCTCCTTATGAATTTCATAATGGGTTCCCCTGGTCTGTCTTCCATGCCTCTCATCTTTTCTCAAACAATTTAAGCCTCCTTGTCTTTTTTTTTCCCCCTTAAGTCTAGGAGAGCAACCTATGTAACAAACTTGCACATCCTGCAAACGTACCCCTGAACTTAAAATAAAAGTTTAAAAAAAGTTATTTTTAATTTAAAATTTCCTTTTAATGTTTGTCTTAAATGCTATCTATTGAATTGTATTTGTTCAATAATTGTTAACTTTTTTCCAAGAAAATGTTCTTATCTCTCAGATATCTTTTCTCCTAGCCTCTTTTTTATAGACAACTCTTGTTTTATTGATTCAAAAGTCTCTTTAAGTCCATTGACAAAACTACTGAGAATTTTCTTTAACATTTTCACCATCTTCCCACGTTAACTGATTTTCAGCAAAGGCTGTTTATTTTTTATGTTTTTGAGATGGAGTCTCACTCTGCCGCCCAGGCTGGAGTGCAGTGGCACGATCTCAGCTCACTGCAGTCTCCACCTCCTGGGTTCCAGCGATTCTCCTGACTCAGCCTCACGGGTAGCTGAGAGCACAGGCACGCACCACCACGCCCGGCTAATTTTTGTATTTTTAGTAGAGATGGGGGTTTCACCATGTTGGCCAGGCTGGTCTCGAACTCCTGACCTCAGTGGATCCACCTGCCTTGGCCTCCCAAAGTGCTAGGATCTTATTTTAATTGTTAGTTTGTTTCTATGGGGTTAAAAGTTTATGTCAGAAATTTTCTATTCTGCTGATCCTTTTAACTGGACTTCTAGACTGATCACTATTTGTACCCGACTTGGAATTCCTCACAATCATGTGGGTGATTCTTAGATGTCCCCTGATGGGCATTGTTTCTGTCTTCCTCTGACTATGACGTGGCCTCAGGGATTCTTTAGTGGAAAACAAGTGATGGCTGCCACTTGGCTGCATGCTTGGTTAAACCAGGTCAGGTGATTAATACAATTTATTTGATCCTCCTGGACTTATCTCAGTTTTCGCATTACTCTGATAGCTCATGAGAGGCTACTGGTATCTAGGACAGAGCCCAGGAATGAACAATATCTTCCAAAAGAAAAAGAAAAGAGGATTGTGCCCTTGACCCTTGCATCAGTTTTGCCACACCTTCCTTACTCCCCTCTCTTCTCCAAGAGCATTAATGATTTTCTGGTGAGGACTCTGAGTAAGGACAAGAGAGAGACAAAGCTACAGGTTAATTTATGAAGATACAGAGACAGAAAAATTCAGCAAACAGTTTTAAGAATTTATATGACAAACAGAAAAAAAACAATGAGGAGAAAAATAAAACTAACTATTATGTAATATGGAGTAGGAAGAGCTTGAAAGGTAACATAAAAGTAAGGACCCACAAGAGTTTCTATATTCTTTTAAAAGTGCTCACTTACCTTTTCAACAAATGTGTTGATTCAAATTACTTCTCTGGGATCTGGGAGTAGTCCAGAAGCCAAAAATAGCCAATCTGGTCAGAAAGCAGCAGCCAAATATGTTCAAAGAAAGAAGCCATGGAGCAATTGAATCAAAGACCTACAGACTAGAGCTTTTCATTCATCCAACAATAAAAATGTGAAGAGTTACTTTTCCTTGACATCAATTCATTCAGTATCCATCACGGAGAATGAGAACTACGAGGCTAGACAAACAAGAACATACTTTGGTGGAGTTGCATTAAATGTTTCCTGTTCCTGCAGAGCCCATCTATGTAATGAGATTCTGTGTAATGAGATTTACCCGTGTAACCTTTGATCAACTTGGTCTTTCATCTTGTCCTCTGGGACTCTCAGGTGGGAGCAGTCAGGAAGCACAGAGCCATCAGGACCCCTCCACCATCAATGCGGGAAGCGTTTCTGAAATACCAGGTTCCTCACAGCAGCCTTCACGTCCTTGTTCCTCAGGCTGTAGATGATGGGGTTGAGCATGGGGGTCACCACCCCATAGAAAAGGGAAATGAGTTTGTCTGCAAGGTCCTGTTTGTCTGCTCCCAGTGGGTCCTTAGACTTGGGCTTCCCGTACATGAAGAGGATGGTCCCGTAGAAGATGATCACACAGTGAGGTGGGCAGAGCAGGTGGAGAAGGCCTTTTTCCTCCCCTCAGCTGAGGGGATCCTCAGGATGGTGGCAATGATGAAGACATAGGAGAAAGAGATGAACAGAACAGGGACCCCCAGGAAGATCACATTGGCCACTCCCATACTGATCACATTGACAGAGATATCAGCACAGGCCAACTTCAGGACAGCCAGAATCTCACAGGTGAAGTGATTGATGATGTTGTCTCCACAGAAGGGCAGCCTCAATGCAAGGGGTGTCTGCCCCATGGCAGTGAGGCTTCCAGCTACCCAGGAGCCAGCAGCCATGGGCACATAAGTAGCTTTGTTCATGACTTCAGGGTACCTAAGGGGGTTGCAGATGGCCACGTAGCGATCAAACGCCATCATGCTCAGGAGAACACACTCTGTGGCTCCCATGGCAAGGGAGAGGAACATCTGTACTGCACAGGCTGAGAAGGAGATGGTTTTCCTGGGAGTCAGGAAGCTATTAAGGATGAGAGGGACTGAGGAGGTTGTATAGCAGATGTCCAGGAAGGAGAGGTTCCCCAGGAAGAAGTACATGGGTGTGTCCAGGCGGGAGTCAAGGATGGTCACCAGGATGAGGACCCCATTGCCCAGTAGGATCACCAAGTACATCAGCAGGATGAGCACGAAGAATGTCTTCTCCAGCTTTGGATGGGCAGAAAGCCCCAGGAGAAGGACCCCCAGCACAGGGGAGGTCTGAGTGGAACTGACCATGGTGTTTCTATGTCACTTGTACAAACTCAGAGGGGCAGCTCCATGATTCTCTGATGCCTAAAGTGCCCAGACAGCCAGTGAGGAAGCCCAGACTTGCTGAGCAATTGGAGAACAGCTCTGACAATTCAAAGGTTTCTCGATATTGCTTTAAGTAAAATGCAGGAAATTTGATCAAAATCTACTTGGTGGTATTTGGCCACCCCATAGAGAGGTTTCAAATGTCACCTGATTAGATTTAATTTTCCTCATCACATTTAAGACAGGCATCACACATTTACTTCAAGTTACATGTGTGGATGATTCATTTGGTTCAATTTTGGCAAGAAATGTTATATTCCATTTGTATGTTTTTTCCCCTTGGGACCTAGGACTGGTAGAAAAAACTGGTACTCCTCATCCTCAATCCCTGACCATTCTGCTCTGTGAGCACTTTTAAAAATTATTATTATTATTATTTGAGACAGAGTCTTACTCCATTACCTAGGCTGGAGTGCAGTAGGGCAAATACAGCTCGTTGCAGACTCAACCTCCAGGCTCAAGCAATCCTCCTGCCTCAGTCTCCCAGGTAGCTGGGACCACATGCATATGCCACTACACCTGGCTAATTTTTAATTTTTTCTGGAGACGAGGTCTCACTTTGTTGCCCAGGCTGGGCTTAAATTCCTGGGCTCAAGCAATCCTACCACCCTGGCCTCCCAAAATGCTGGGATTACAGGCGTGAGCCATGGCACCCGGCCTGTGAGCAATTTCAGATGCTCTCTGCCTCCTCTTTACTAGCTCACTTCCAAGATCTACAGAACCCTGGGCTATTTGTCCACCCATTCATTCACTCACTCACTTGCCAGACTCTTCTGGAGCACATATTTACAGGACTGGCATTTGCCAACCAATCAATGCATGGGCATCGTGAAGTCCTTTTTCTTCTCTGGAACTTCATTTCCTGGATGCTTACTTTGGAATAGATTATTATCAGAGATATTCCATCCCAGGGACTAAATGATCTCATGAATTTCTCATTCTTGGACTGTTGCACCATGGAGACATCCTTTTCTATTTCCTTCAAAATTCCCCCATGCCACTTAGTCACCAGGTATGCCACGGGGGATGGAGCTGGGCCCACAAGGGTTTCTATATTCTTTTAAAAGTGCTCGCTTACCTTTTCAACAAATGTGTTGATTCAAATTACTTCTCTGGGATCTGGGAGTAGTCCAGAAGCCAAAAATAGCCAATCTGGTCAGAAAGCAGCAGCCAGATGAGTTAGTGCCTGAAATGGGTGGACGTTTTCTTGTCTTTGTTCTGTGTTTTGATAAAATCCACAAAAGACTAATCATTGCTCATACAAAGCCACTTAAATCCCATCCTGCTATTTGGAGTATTCTAGTCCCCAAAGTCATTTAAAGTTTGGAAATTCAAGTTACCAAGTCAAGAAACTTCTTATACATCTGGGATTGTGTCCCCATGATCTAATTACTCTGAAGTCTCTCCAGAAATACTTTCTTCTCTCCTTCCCTCTCTTCCTACCCATTTTGCTGGGCTATTGGAAAGTATTAGAGTGGAAGGATCATCCTGGCCCTCCCCAAATTAACAAGAACCCCCAGTCCATGAGAACTGTCACCAGAGTCCATGATAGATCTGGGGGAATAGGAAACCACACAGGACGAATCCTTGTGGGTTAGTCCCCTTGGCCATTTACAAATTCAAAGGGTTCAGGATCTCAGGTTTGTATGAAAGCCAGTGACCCAGAAGATCTCTTGTCTGCATCCCACCAAATAGGTTCTGCTAGGCATACCCTACCCAGACCAGACCTTTAAAGGGTCATAAGTGAATCTGGTCATGGCTTCTACCAGAGAGTTTCAGAGGCAAGGCAGCTGTGGACTTAAAAAAGAGCAGTTGATCACGGAAGTGGTGTCCTGTTGCGAACAGCTCAGTCTTTTCCTGTGTGTGTGTGCATGAGTATACTATATCTGTGCAGTTGTGAGAGCATCGCTGATTTACCACTGGGATCTGGTAACCTCCACTTCTAAGATCCAAAGCTGAGAGCTGTGACTGCCCAAGCAGCAGCCAGAAGCGTCTTCAATGTGGACCACTGTTTTCTGATACACTATAGTTTCTTAATCACATTCCAGTTTTCCCTTTCCCATTTAATGCGAATACCGGAGATCGTAGGTGGCACATATGATGAGCTCTCATTCCACAGATGTTCTTGGTGTGCAAGAAGAGCCTGCCCAGTGTTAGCAAAAACACTTGGGCAATCCTAACCACCTCTTTCACAAATGAACATGCCTGCCTTATACATACACTAGCTCTAAAAATCCTAGAATCAAATACATGCCACATTCGTAGTCATAAGCCATTTTGTCTTGCATTGAATTTTTTTCTTTTTGTGAGATATATTACACACACAAAAGAATGTAAAAAGCATATGTATACCATTTAAGGAAAAATAAGAAAATATACTACCATGTCCCCCCCCCCACCACCACCCAGGTTAAAATTAGGATGTTCCAGAACCTTAGAAGCCCCTCTTATTTCCCTATCCAATTAAATTTCCTTATTACCTCCCTTCCAGAAGTGACCACTATTTTGACTTCTATGGAAATCATTTTGTGGTAGGCAGAATCTTAATGATCCCCATATGATCACATAATTCCCTTCGTGTGGTAATCAAACATTAACCTAGGTACTGCTGTGAAGGGATTTTGTCAATGTAACTAAAGCTCCAAATCAGTTGTCTTTAAGATTAGAAGATTATCCAGCGAGGTCTGACCTAATCAAGTGAGCCCTTTAAAAACAGTTTTCTCTGGTTAGTAGCAGAAGGAGAAGCCAGATTCAAAGTGTGGGAAGAATTCCACATGCTGTTTCTTGATTATAAGATGGAGGGAGCCGCAAACAAGAACCAGAGAGCTGCCACAAGGAGCTAAGCATGAGCCCTGAAGACAGCCAGCAAGGAAACTGGGACCATAGTCTAAAAAACACAAGGAATTGAATTCTGCCACCAATACCAATGAACTTGACTTTTTCTCAGAGCCCAGCCTAACTCACCCAACCTTCTCACTTCCAGAACTGTGAGCTAATAATTAGGTGTTTTAAGCTGCTGATATTGGGGTGGTTTATTATGCAACAAGAGAAAGCTAATATATATTCCCTTTATTTCCTTCACAGTTTTACCTTCTACAATGTATTGGTGTACAATGAATTGTTCCATTTTGAAAAATGGAGTAACAATTACAAACCTAGCTTTTTAAAACAATACATTTAAGGGGTACAAGTGAAGTTTTGTTACACAGATATACTGAGTTGTGGTGAAGTCTGGGTTTTTAGTGCAACCATCACCCAAAATAATGTACATTATGCCAATTAAGTAATTTCTCCTCCCTCAGCCCCCCTCACCATCCCACACTTCCTAGTATCCGATGTCAATTATTCCACACTTTATGTCCATGTGGACACACTGGTATTTGACTTTCTGTTTCCGGGCTGTATAACTTAAGAGACTGGCCATCCAACATGGCCAGTTCCATCCATGTTGCTGCAAAATACATGGTTGCCTTCATTTCTATGTCCAAAGAGTACTCCATTGTGTACGTAGATGACATTTTCTTTATCCAATCATCTATCTATAGATGCTTAGATTTATTCCATCTTTGCTGTTGTGAATAATGCTGCAATAAATGTACCAGTGTGGGTATCTTTTTTTACGTAATTAATTCTTTTCCTTTATGTAGATACCCAGTAGTGGTATCTACATAAAGGAAAAGAATTAATTATGTAATGGTGAAACCCCATCTCTACTAAAAACACAAAAATTAGCCAAGCGTGGTGGCGCATGCCTGTAATCCCAGCTACTCGGGAGGCTAAGACAGGAGAATCACTTGAACCCAGGAGGTGGAGGTTGCAGTGAGTAGAGATTAGGCCATTGCACTCCAGCCTGGGCAATACAAGCAAAATTCTGTCTCAGAAAACAAAAAAAGAATTAATTCTGTAAAAAAGTAGATTGAGTGGTAGTTCTATTTTTAGTTCTTTGAGAAATCTCAATCCTGTTTTCCATTGAGGTTGCACTGACTTGCCTTCCCACCAACAATGTACAAATGTTTCCCTTTTTTCACACCCTCACTAACATCTGTTATTTTTTGACTTTTTAATAATAGTCATTCTGACTGGCAAATCTAGCTTTTTGATGAAAAAAAAAATATTGTCACTGTTTTGGGGAAGACTCTCCTGAGAATCTAAGCTCTCAGTTTCAATAGTCCCTTCCGGGTAAGTCAGACAGTGCTGTAGTGTGGCCAGGTACCAGACATCTGGCAGAAATATCATCAGAGAGAGTGGATTGTTTTATGTTTTCTGCTTCTAAGCTCTGAGTATGGCCCTCTTCCCACTCTTGGGAATAGATCAAAGCAGAATACTCTCTGGAGTGGAATGAGTGTCCTCTACTAACCCAGTCAGCAAGACATGGAGTGAGAAGAGGGCATTTTATACATGCATGGCCAAGATAAGGCCAGTGCAGGAAAGAATGTGGGCCAGGCTGTCTGGGGCATTCTGTCCTCAAGTTAATCACCATAGGCAGCAGGGGTCTATGAATAAGAGCCCTTGACATGCCTGTCTCTGGAGTCATAGGGCTGCCCTCTGGGCTGGCTGTCTTCTCTGCAGGGTGTACAACTGTCATGCCAGGATCTCCTTTTACTGTCCTAGGGACTCCTTACACCTCTCTTATGGGTTGGAACTTCTGTTTCTTTTGTCAATTTCTTTCTATTTCTTGGTTTATTCTCTTATTTTGATAGAGCACTTTCTTGAATAACTTCTTTTTTTTTTTTGAAATGGAATCTCATTCCATCACCCAGGCTGGAGTGCAATGGCGCAATCTTGGCTCACTGCAACCTCCGCCTCCCTGGTTCAAGTGATTCTCCTGCCTCAGCCTTCTGAGCAGCTGGGATTACAGGTGCATGCCACCACACCCAGCTAACTTTTGTATTTTTAGTAGAGGTGGGGTTTTGCCATGGGCACCAGGCTGGTCCTGAACTCCTGACCTCAGACGATCCACCCACCTCAGCTTCCCAAAGTGCTGGGATTACAGGCATAAGCCATTCACTCAGCCTTGAATAACTTCTTGAGAAAAAGTGCATTGTATACACATTTTTGAGATCTTATGTGTCTGAACATATTTTTATTTAACCTCCTGAGTGATAATTTGGTGGGTGTATTAGCCAGGGTTCTTGAGAGAAACAGTACTAATAGTGTGTGTGTGTGTGTGTGTGTGTGTGTGTGTGTGTGTGTGTGTGTGTACGTGTTATAAGGAACTGGCTTATCTGATTATGGAGGCTGACAAGTCCCAAGATTTGCAGTCAGCAGGCTGGTGACCCAGGAGAGCTGATGAAAAAACTAATGTCCCAGCTCAAAGGCAGGAGAAGTTCCCTCTTACTCATCCTTTTTGTTCTATTCAAGACTTTCACTGATTGAATGAGGCTTAGTACATTAGGGAGGATAATCTGCTTTACTCCATCTACGCATTCAAATATTAATCTCATCCAGGTTCTCCCTCACAGACATATCCAGAATAATATTTGACCCAATATCTGGGCACCCCATGACCCAGTCAAGTTGACACATAAAGTTAATCAACACAGTAGTGTGTGGAATTCTAGGAACTTATTGGAAATCATCTTCCCTCTGAATTTGAAGGTAATTCTGGTGCAATCAGAAGCCATTTTGATTCCTGATCTTTTATGCTAATTGTTTTTTACTCCATGAAAGAGTAAAGTACCCATACTCTCAACTGTGGCTGTTGTCTGCCAGTCCAGAGAGCCATGATTTTACCCTCCAGAGAATAAAAGTTTTGTTGGGGTAGGCAAGAGATAGTTGACTAATGTCATGGAATGAATGAAGGGGTGTAGGGACTCTGTTTCTTATACATTTGTCACCTAGTCTTCCTTTTTTAGCAGTACTTCCTTCACCCCGGTCCTAGAGGTACTTGGTACAGTGAGTTTCTCTGTGCTACAAATCTAGTTGTTACCAATTACTATGGTTTGAATATCCCCTCAAAAACTCATGGTGAAATTTAACTGCCATGGTAACAGTGCTGAGAGATGGGACCTTTAAGAGGTGATTAAGCCAAGAGGGCTCAGCCTTCATGAAGGGGTTAATGCCATTATTGCAGGAGTGAGTTATTGCAGGAGTTTGGCCTCCTTTCTCTCCTTGTTTCGTGTACTTGCTTGCTCTTTCACCTTCTGCCATGGATGATGCAACACGAAGGCCTTCACTAGATGCCAGTGTCATGCTCTTGGACTTCACAGCCTCCAGAACTGTGAGCCAAATAAATGTGTATTATTTATAAATTACCCAGTCTCAAATATTCTGTTAAAGCAGCAGAAAATGGAGTAAGACACTTACTTTTCCAAGTTTCTGGCTTGGGATTTGGCTCTGTCAGATCTGCTATGGCAATTAGCACTAGTTCATCTGCTTCCTAACTTTCACAATGTTCTTGCTGTTGATATCTTAATTCTTCTGCTTAACCTTGTAGATTTTATTGGAAAGAAAGAAAGACTATAGTTTTCATGGGTTTTAGGAGGAATGAAATTAGATGCATGTGTTCAGTTATCCTTTTTGCAGTCTTGATTCCATAAAATTTCTAACATCCTATTTATTTTTGTAATTGTTTATTGCTTATTTCTCTCCTGTTAGAATACAAGTTTCACAGAGGTAAGTTTTTTTCTGTATTGTTCACAGATGTTTCCTTAGTATAAAAATAGGGCCTCACTCACAACTGACTCTCAATACATAGATGCTGAATAAATGAATGAATGAATCTGTGGCCTACCCTCATTTTCTTCTGATTTTGTCCCATGTTTGCTCTTTTTTTAAAAAAAATTTTATCTTTGTCCTATCTTTTTGAACTTCTATTTTTGTAAACATTGTAAATGTCCATAACATATTGGTACAGTAGAATACCTATAAGTATATAGGTATTATAATATATACCTATAATATATTATATATAATATATAATATATTATATAATATATTATATAATATATAATATATTATATATATTATATATAAATCTATTATATATATTATATTATATATTATAATATATTATAATATAAGTATATAGGTATTATAATATATACCTATAAGTATATAATATATACCTATAAGTATATAGGTATATATTATAAATCAATAAACAAATACAGTTTAAATTGTAAGGAAGCATGATATTAAAATCTTGGCAACCATGGACCCCAGATATGTAGTTTTTGACTGTGACTCCATCCTTCCAAATATTTAACAAACCTCTTTTTTCTAAGTGGCTCTTACATATTGGAAACATCTATTTTGAACAGAGCAGGCATGCAGAATTCAGGACTTTGGATGCCATTTAGAGGTGATCTGCCAGCTTCCTTCTTGTCTGCATCATGTCCCCTTCTTTGCCAAAGTGCCCTGGTGAGCAGGGGCTTGTGACTGCCCTCATCAAGATTTAGGAAAGTCATTCCCAAGCTGCAAGATGCCCTGAGGTTCCAGTCTGGAATCTTTCTTTCCAGGCTTGAATTTATCTTGCAACTCTTTCCTAGCCCACTGCCACCCAATGCCTCACTCCCAGACTCAGATCTCCTGCAGGAAGCTCAGGAACAAGCGAGAGAAAAGGGCCTACAGCCCACATCATCACCTCAACTGTTATGATCAGCCCCAGTACTCCCAGACACACACCACTGGATGACTTGATTGAATTCTGCTCTTTACAGAAGGTGTGCTCAATGTTAACTCCTGACATCATTATGTGTGTATAACTTCAAGCCATCTCCAAACATTTCTGGAATGAGGAGACAGTACATAGAAGAAGGAGATACAGGTATAAAATCAATGAGATTAGGTAAAAAATCCATAGCTCTTACTTTGAATTGTCTATATGTATGTATGATTTATATATTTGATCTAAATCTAAATATATATTTATATATCATACATACATATAATTCAATTATATATATTTTTTCATAGCTCTTTCCACTGAAACATTTAGAAACCATGGGAAACTCAATAGTAAACCTAGCACCCAGATTATGACTTCTAAATACCATTCCCCATTAAAGGAAAAAAGAGCTCATTAGACAAAATAGTTGTTTCAGGTCTGGGAAGGAAGAGTGAATATTGAGCTTGTAATATCTTGACATACCAGATAGCAGGAAGTCATCAAAGATACTAGTGTCATGCAAAAGGTCTCAGGAGCCATGAGCTCATAACTCCAGTAAAAAAAAAAAAATTAAGTAACTAGATCTAGGCACCAATGTATGGGAAACACAAAGACAGACACCACAGAACTGCAATCAGCAAAATCAGACTGTGGTAAACTTTATAGTTTTCCATATTGAGAAACTATTCCTTCAAAAAAAAAAATCTAGCCTAAAAGCAGGGTGGTGGCGGCAGGAACAGAGGTAGAGGGAAAGATAGAAAAAGGGAGGGGGAAATGTAGATTGAAAGAGACTGTACTGGTCCATTCTCACACTGCTAATAAAGACATACCTGAGACTGGGTGATTTATAAAGGAAAGAGGTTTAATTGACTCACAGTTCAGCATGGCTGGGGAGGCTTCAGGAAACTTACAATCATGGCAGAATGGGAAGCAAACATATTCTTCTTCACATGGCAGCAACAAGGAGAAGTGCCAAGAAAAAGGGGGAAAAGGCCCTTAAAAAACCATCAGATCTCATGAGAACTCATTCACTATCATCAGAACAGCATGAGGGTAACCACCTCCATGATTAAATTACCTCCCACCAGGTCCCTCCCATGACATCCCACAACACGTGGAGATTATGGGAACTACAGTTCAAGGTGAGATTTGGGTGGGGACACAGCCAAACCATATCAGAGACAAATCACAATGTATGCCGTTATTTGGATCCTGGTTCAATTTAAAAATTGAAATAAATAATGTATAAGACATTTCTGGAAATATAAATGCTGGATAATTGATTATATCAAGGAATTAGTTTTAGGTGATTTATATGTTAAATGTTAAATGGTACTTTATATTTTTCCAAGAGTACTAATCTTTTTTGGATATAAATACTAAAATATTTCAAGATGGAATGTTATTACCATCTGGGATTTGCTTTAGAATAATTAAGGAGAAGGAGAAATAATCCACAGGGCTATGGAAGAACAAGATTGGCCATAAGCAGCACAGAAAGACAAACTTTGCATGTTCCCACTTATTTGTGGAAGCTAAAAGTTAAAACAATTGCACCCATGGAGATGGAGAGTAGAATGATGGTTATCAGAGGCTGGGAACAGTGATGAGAGGGTAGAGGGGAAATGGAGATGGCTTATGGGTACAAAAAATAGAATAAATAAGAACTAGTATTTGATAGCACAGCAGGATGACTATAGTCAAAAATAATTTAATTGTACATTTTAAAATAATTAAAAGAGTATAATTGGATTGTTTGTAACACAAAGGATAAATGCTTGAGGTGATGGATACCCCATTTACCCTGATGTGATTATTACACATTGCATGCCTGTATTGAAATATCCCATATACTCCATAAATATATATAGCTACTATGTACCCAGGAAAATTTTAAAAATTAAAAATTACACACACACACACACACACACACACACACACACACACACACACCCCAGTCATGAGCAGATCATCTTTGGATCTGGAAGATGAATACCTATTATTCTTTCTACAAGATTAAATTTTCCCATAAAATAAAAGAAAAAACCTCTCCAATATCTAGCCTAAATATTGCAGCCTTTATTTCTGTTTCATGTAGGTCTGGTCTTCTTTGTGCATTTGCTTTATCCTTTCTCTCTGCAGACCAGCTTTCTCTTCCTTGCTAGACACAGGGCCACATTTGTGCCCCCTTTACGTGGTCTATGAGTTCAAGAGCTTTGTGCCAACTATGAGGTGTCTCTACGTCCAAATTCCAAATTCCTTGGACAGAAAATATGGTTTGCCCAGTTTGGGTCAACTCACCAATTATCTATAGCCAAAGGAGAGAGCATGACTGTCCTTTCAGCAGGGGCTAAGGGAAGACACATTCTGCTTCAGGCAGAACATTTCAGCTAATGTGCCACAGGGTACAGATGTACCAAGCTCAGAGTCCTCCTGGGATTACTAAGCAGAACCTGTAGTGACCTAAGCCCCCAGGTGAATTGCCTTCAGCCATGAAAAGACTCATCCACTCACCCCAGGGTGCCTACACATCCCATTGTTTTCTATGTGCTCCATGGCAAGACACAGGTTGGGAAGCACTGTGCTAGGGAGGTGGGCAGGGTGATGAAGTTCTGTCCCATGGTGTCTTCAGTGCCTCCTTTCAAGAGTAGAAT
This sequence comes from Pan paniscus, assembly GCF_029289425.2. Taxonomy (NCBI): domain Eukaryota; kingdom Metazoa; phylum Chordata; class Mammalia; order Primates; family Hominidae; genus Pan; species Pan paniscus. The sequence continues at coordinate 88,586,914 of NC_073260.2, read as the reverse complement.
CTTGGCTTTACATTTTTGTAACAGAAAGGTACCCTAGGGTGTTTTTCCCGAAACAGAGGAACCATCTGCTCACAAAGGTGAATTCAGACTTGAACAGTGGAGAAACAGAAAAGTCATTCCTTGTGTATCCAGCAGCATTCTGCTTCCATCCCCTCAAGACACATTCCCCCTGGGTTCTAGATTTCAACATTTTAATTGGGTCCAATCACAGCTAAAGTGCTCTATTACATGAGTATTTCAATTTTCTGGTAGTCATTCTTCACATGTATCTTCTTTAGGGAGCATGCTCTTCAGAGATTTGTGGGTGAAAGCAACCAAGAGGCAAAGAGCTATAGGGACATCTGTTCCCCCAAACATCACTAGGCAAAGCATTTCTGAAATACCAAGTTCCTCACAGCAGCCTTTACATCCTTGTTCCTCAGGCTGTAGATGATGGGGTTGAGCATGGGGGTCACCACCCCATAGAAAAGGGAAATGAGTTTGTCTGCAAGGTCTTGCTTGTCTGCCCCCAGCGGGTCCTTAGACTTGGGCTTCCCATACATGAAGAGGATGGTCCCATAGAAGATGACCACGACAGTGAGGTGGGCAGAGCAGGTGGAGAAGGCCTTTTTCCTCCCCTCAGCTGAGGGGATCCTCAGGATGGTGGCAATGATGAAGACATAGGAGAAAGAGATGAACAGAACCGGGACCCCCAGGAAGATCACATTGGTCACTCCCATACTGATCACATTGACAGAGATATCAGCACAGGCCAACTTCAGGACAGCCAGAATCTCACAGGTGAAGTGGTTGATGATGTTGTCTCCACAGAAGGGCAGCCTCATTGCAAGGGATGTCTGCACCATGGAAGCAGTGCTTCCAGCTACCCAGGAGCCGGCAGCCATGGGCATGTAGGCAGCCTTGCTCATGACCACAGGGTACCTAAGGGGGTTGCAGATGGCCACGTAGCGATCAAACGCCATCATGCTCAGGAGAACACACTCTGTGGCTCCCATGGCAAAGGAGAGGAACATCTGCACTGCACAGGCTGAGAAGAAGATGGTTTTCCTGGGGGTCAAGAAGCTGTCAAGGATGAGGGGGACTGAGGATGTTGTATAGCAGATGTCCAGGAAGGAGAGGTTCCCCAGGAAGAAGTACATGGGCATGTGCAGGTGGGAGTTGGACACAGTCACCAGGATGAGGACCCCATTGCCCAGTAGGATCACCAGGTACATCAGCAGGATGAGCACAAAGAACGTTTTCTCCAGCTTTGGGTGGGCAGAGAGGCCCAGGAGAATAAACTCTGTCACAGAGGCTGTCTGGTTGGCACTTACCATAGTGTATCTCCTCTGTCAACTGAAGGAAATACTTAAGAGGTCCAAACTCAACATTCTTTGCCTTGCATAGGACCAGTGCATCTGGTCTGGGGTTCCAGTCTGGCTAAGACATTAGAAAACAGTTTTGAAAGTCCACAATATTTATTTCCAAGAAAAAAGAGACAACAAAATAAAAAATTATTTTGGGGCCACAGGACACCAAATGCACAAGGTTTAAAATGATGACTATGATAATGTAACACATGTGATCAGTGACGAAAACACATAACACATTCATTTAGGGATGCTATATCCTACAAGGCAATTTATCTCGTTAAACTTTGATCAGAAAGGTGACTTAAAGTTTGCTCCATGTTCCCCCAACTTTGTGCCAAATACTAGTGACATGATTAATTGTGAGTCCTCACCTTATAACTATTTCTTCTCATTAGACAATTTTTATATAAAACAAACTCCAGTTGTTGCCCAAGATCTTTCTCATGGGCAACACCAGCCCCAGCTGGGTCTTTCAGGAAAAGAGGAGACTGGACATGGAGAGATGCAAGGGAAAGGGGAGAGGGTTCCAAGGTAACTTCATGCTCTGGAAATTTCAATATGTCTCTAATATTTGAATCTGATGTTTCATGAAGATAAATAGGAGGCTGGCCCCAGAAACCCACAGTGGCTCACAATTTCTGGAACTCTAGTTTTCTTTGGTAACTAAGGCAGTCGGGGTGAGTGTCTACACAGGAATCAAGAGTTCTTGAACCTAAGTATGTCACCCAGATGTAGATCCTGACACTGATTATGCCCCCCAAATAAATCTAGTCCCACCCTCTGTCCCATTCTAGATCTTCCTCTGCAGAACACTGATGCATGGGTTTTCAGCTTGATCTCTTCTAGTGATGAAGAGCTCACTACATTCCCAAACAGCCTGCTTCCTATTTACAGAGCTCTGAAGTGTCAGAACATTCTTTATTCTAAACCAAGCCAGCAGCCTTCTGAGTTTCTCTCATTCATGTGATGGTGGTTTCACCTCCTCCTGGAATTGCCTGAGTTTGTGAAAGGTCAACAGAAGAGGCTCTGAAACCATACGACCATCTTATTTCTAGGGGAGTCTATAAAGTTAGGTAAGTCCATGACCTAAGACTGAAAAGATTCATAGGCTTCTTGCCATCTAGATTTTCTGACCTAAGAAGAAAGAGTTTTGCATGGGCCTCAATCTTTGTGATAGCGCTGAAATTGCTTCATTCCTTCCCTTCTCAAGTCCCCATCCCTTTAGAAAATCAAGTCAGAAGTTAGGAATGTTATTGTGCTAATAAAAAGGTTAAGTATTACTCTTATAAGAACCCTCACTTACCTTTGTCAGGAGCCTACTGAGAAGATGTGGCCATGGCTTAGGAACAGTGTGTGGGCAAGAAATAGCAGCACTAGCTTGAAAGACTCAGGTTGACATGGCCACCTCTGATTTGAAGAAAAGAGTGAAAGCTAGTTCTTCCTACTCAGTCTTGGTTTTATGTTTTAAGCAAAATTTCCAAATGAATAACCAGAACATGAAAAAGTCAATTTGAAATCAGTGCTGCGATTGGGACTATTATGCTCCCTGAAGTGATTAAAAGTTTGGAAGCAGAATTGCACAAAGTCAGGAAAGTTTTTATACTTCTGAGACAATGTCCCCAAGATCCAATTATGCCAAAAGCACTCCAGAAAGACTTCTTTTCCTCCTTCCTTTCTTCCTGTTGGAACTTTCCACACTTAGACTATTGAGGGATGTTAGAGAAAGCATTTTCATGTCCTTTTTGAATTTCTGCGAACTTCAAAATGCTAAAAATTCTTGAAAAGAAGCTGGAGAGCTTAATGTTATTTAGGAATGCCCTCTGTCCATGCACTATGGGACCAGCAGCTGTGGGCACAATGATTCCAAATCAAGTGCTCAGGGGCATGGCTGTGGACATTTTGGGGGAACTTCTATATAAAGCCCTGGGGAGACCTCAATGGGGAGTCAGTCTCTGGCAAGTCCTTGAACAATGGGGGAGAATTTACACATGAAGAGACAAGCAAGGGATGGGAGGAAGGAGAAGACCATCCTGGGGACAGAGCTTGGCACAGCTCTTGGCTTGCTTGTTTCTTCCACAGCCTCAACAAAGCATTTGTTTGAACAGCTTCGTGGAACAGGAGGGATAGCACAGAGTCCAGGGAAGACATTCTATGTTGGTGGAATCTGGAGTATGACAGGCAGCGTCTAAGATGGCTTTAGTGATTCTTGCCTCCTGGTATTCATGGCTTTGTGTCGTCCTCTCCCCTTGAGTAACTTGCATTTAACCAAAAGAATACATTCACTTGCTGGCTTTAGTGAAACAAACTTCCAGATTGGAGAGACAAATGTGGCAAAGAACTGAGAGAGGTCTCTGGCCAACTTACTCAGGACCTCAGCCCAACAACTCTGAAGGCACTGAATCTTGCCAGCTATCTAAGTGAGCTTGGAAGTAAACCTTTTCCCAGTTGAACCTTCAGATGAGATCCCACCCCTAGTCAAAACCTTAATTATAGCCTGTGAAAGACCCTGAAGCAAAGGATCCAGTTAATCTATAATCAGATCTTGACCCACAGAAATTGTGAGACATGTGTGTTGTTTTAAGCCACTTAGTTTTGAAGAAGTTTGTTATACAACAATAAGTAACTAATATGTAGAGGATGGTTATGAAGTATGAGGAAGAAGCCAAGGAAAGAAAGAGGTAAAATATCTAGAAAACAGTGGTTCAGTGAAAGGGAGCCCTCTACTTCCTCAAAAGTCTTTCCTATTGCCAGAGGACATTAGTGTTCAACAAGTTTTTTCTCATCCTGGGTCAAAGTCTGCTTATCTCCCTGCACCTCTATCCTGGGTGTTAGCTTAGCCTTTGGCTACATGGGACATAATCACTTCCTCTTTTGAGTATCAGCCCTTCAGAGACAGAAGGACAATAAATCACTGTAGATACGTGCAGCTACACTGAAGATACGGCTCTGAACTGGGCACATTTCTCCTTCTACTACCTGCTGTGAACACTGTGTTTCTGTCAATGTGTCAGAGATCCCTTTGGCTTACCTGGCAAAGAATCATCTCCTCCAGGAAATTTCCCATGGCAATTTCTGCCCATAGAACTCTCTCTCCTCTAAACTTTAAAAGCTTCCTTCCCTGGGATGTCCAGTTTTGTTCTGAACTCTGGAAATTAACTTGTGTCATTTATTTTCTCTGGGTGTGTCCATGTGCATAGCTCTATTCACACATCCATATGCATAATGTGTGTGTGCACATATAAGTGGTTTTGTAACTCTTTTTCTCTTCAGCCTCAAGGATCTGGTGGTGTCCATTTACGAGATGAAATGCTAATAGGCTTCCTGGTGAATCGTGAACTTGAATCTTGATGTTTGAATCCCCCTTAGTTTGTCTAATTCATGTTCCAGAACTCATCTGCATTCATTATTTTCATTCTGGATGGAAACTCAGTGGTAACATTATTTGTCAATAGTTCTTTCAACTATGTCCCTCATTTTTCCATAGTAGAGTTAGCCTTTATGATCATAGTGGCAAAGAGCAGGAATCAAAATGATGACTAGTGAGCTCGGTTTCCTGAACTTACTCTGTATCTCATTCTTGAACTGAAAACACTTTGTTGTCATGGTTAGCTTCTTCCTCACTTCCTTTTTTCATTCTGTGACTACTCACAGGTCTCTAGAATCATACCCCTTGGGTCCACAGTAAATTCTAATGTCTTAGATGATCCCTGCAGAATATTGGAGCTTTGAGAAACATCCTTATGTTCTCTCTCTCCACTTAGGAGCCACAGTGATGGGAATCATTGTTCTCTGCAAGCTTCCTGAGTTGGTAAAAAGCTTGTTCCAATTAGGACAGATATGTCAGATATTGACATATTAGCTGGAGTTTTGCTTATCTTTTATACAAAGAAGTTTTACATCTTTACTTTTGTATTTGGCCTCAGAAATCTTAGAACACTCTACCAACTCTGAAACATTTCCTTCAGGGCATCAGGTTCATTGACTTCCCTCCTGAATTCAATCTTTGCCATCTGCCTGGTGTACACTAGGGAGCATGAAGAGTCTTCCAAGTTCTGCCACATCACCGCTCAAGGACATCCCAATGGCCAAACATGCTTTGGGAAATATTCTTTACCCTTGTGTACTTGTAGACTGTCTGTCATGAAAGAGGAAGTGATTATGTCCCATGTAGCCAAAGGCTAATCAATTCCCAAAGCTAAAAAGTCAGACAGAAATTACCATGTATTTCTATAAAGTTACACCGAATGTGCTTGCCTGTCCTGCCTCCCTTTTACCTCCTCCACCTCTTCCTCCTTTGCCACCCTCAGACAGCAAGACCAACCCCTCTTCCTTCTCCTTCTCCTCCTCAGCCTATTCAATGTGAAGACAAGGAGGATGAAGACCTTTATGATGACCCATTCCACTTAACGAACAGTAAACATGTTTTGTCTTTCTTGTGATTTGTGTGTGTGTGTGTGTGTGTGTGTGTGTGTGAGAGAGAGAGAGAGAGAGAGAGAGAGAGAGAGAGACAGGGTCTAGCTCTGTCATCCAGGCTGGAGTGCAGTGGCACCAACTTGTTTCACTGCAACCTCTGCCTCCGAGGCTCAAGCCATCCTCCCTCCTCAGCCTCTGGAGTAGCTGGGACACAGGCACATGCCACCACACCCGGATAATTTTTGTATTTTTGCTAGAGACAGGGTCTCACTTTGTTGTCCAGGCTAGTCTCCAACTCCTGAACTCAGGCGATCCGCCCACCTCGGCTTCCTAGAGTTCTGGATTACAGGCATGAGCCACTGCACCCAGCATGATTTTCTTAATATTTTCTTTTCTCTAGCTTACTTTATTATGAGAATACAGTATAATAATACATTTAACATACAAAATATGTGTTTATCTACTGTTTATGTTATCGGTTAGGCGTTCAGTCTAACAATAGGCTATTAGTAGTTGTTTTGGGGGAGTTAAAAGTTACACATGGATTTTCAACTGCAGTGGGGATCGGCGCCCTAATCCCTGCGCTGTTCGAGGGTCAACTGTATTTTTTTCATGTGCCTCTTACTTGCCACTAGAGGGTGCACTCCCAGAAGGCAGGGACCCTGGGTTACTCTGCACATTTCTGCCTTTTGCCACTAGAGGATGCACTCCCAGAGGGCATGGACCCTGGGTTACTCTACACATTTCTGCCTTTTATGGAGCATACGCTCAATAATTGTTTGCTGAATAAAGGAATGTCCCCATTCTCTAGACTCATCCCTGTCCTGGGTCACATTCTGTCCATGACTCGTAAGAGGTCTGGGAGCACGTGCACAGATGACAGGAAGCTGAAAGGACATTGACTTGGGTGACCAGTGAGGATTGAGGCAGAACACAGCAGGTTGCTTCAAGGTGTTTAATCCAATGAGATGAACATTTAGAGGGAGAGTAAAGGTCTTTCAGTCAGATGCCCCAAGCCACTGCGTAAGCACAGACTGGGGGTGACGGGGCTCGGCTGCAGCACAGGAGAAAGCACCTGGGCTTTGAATGAATCCCGGAATCACTAACCCACAGATTGTTGGACCCTGTTAATGAGATTATGATGTTCAGAAAGAAAGAAAGGGGACAAGGAAAGAAGGAAGGGAAAGAGGAAGGGAGAGAAGAAGGGGGAGAAGAAGCAGACAGCTGACTTCCTCCAGTGCTGCCAACATAATTTGTTCTTGGGGATGTTATCCCAGAAGGATAGAAAGTTTCTAAACTGAGTACAACTCACTTTCCAAACCTTAAATGACTTTAGGGACTACAATGGTCCCAAAGAATAAACTGCAATTTAAATTATCTTCTAAGGGTGATGGCCAGTCCTTTGGAGATTGTGCCCCAAGCACATGAGGCAGGAGAAGCAGAAAGGACCCTTCACCTGTCACATGTCCTGAGCCCTCACCCTGGCGTTCAGACCCAGTGTCACTGTTTCTGACATGTAGCCTCTTTCCAAACCTTGGAAAATCGATCATTCTTGTTCATGATGTTTTTTTATAAAAGTAAGGGCAAGTTTTGGTGAAAGGAATTCCACAATTTTCATTAGCATTGGCTATATTTATTTTTTAAATAAATTGATACATAATAGATATACATAATAGATACATAATATCTATTATTGATACATAATAGATACATAATATCTATTATTGATACATAATAGATATACATGGTTTTAAGGTACATGTGATAATTTAATACATTCATATAATCTGCAAGGATCAAGTCAGTGTGGTTGGGATATCCATGACTTTAAACATTTGTCTTTATGCTAGAAATATTTGAATTATTCTCTTCTAGCCATCTTGAAAGGTATAGTAGCTTATTGTAAACTATAGTCACCCTCCTGACCTATTGAACACTAGGTCTTATTCCTTCGATCAAACCATATATTTTCACCCATTAATCAACAGCATGGTTACATTTGTATCATCAGACTTGATTGTAATGGAATGGGGGCTTGAGGAGGGCAGATGTGAAGCTGTTTCATTGGTATGATATTATTCTCACAAAATCAAATAGACCTCCTCAACCTGCAAGAATGTCTGAGATCATCTGGCCTCACCCTGCCATCATGCTGAGGAAATGGGGGCTTGCCAGGGACCATACAGCTGGTAGTCCTTCTCACGATTGGTTGTCCTTTCTTGATAAAAACTGTTGGGCTCTTTCTCACTTCATAGTTAGATACAAAGTCTGGCAATAATAATAAGCATGTTTCTGAATCTGATAATGATGACATAGAGGGAATATTTTCTTCATATGATCTGCAGGTTCTTGAGAGTTGGCTGGCCAGCCTACAGTGAGAAACCCAGCTGGGGACTGATACACTGCCCAACACACACATCCCAGCAGCAGTGTGTCTCGGGCACCTCAGCCATCCTCAAGCTTGGGGACCATTCTTAGTGTCAGCCTTTGTAACGAGCTCCTGGTTGATACATTTGCCTCTAAGAGATATATCTACTTTTTTAAGACCTTAAGAGAAAAAGGGAGATTTATTCTTATTTATCTTCGTGCTGAAGCCATACTATTTCTAGATATTTAGGCAGTTGTGTGTAAGAGAGATTAACTGCCTTTAGGGGCTGCAGAAGACAAGGCCAGGTAGAAGTTGCAAGGAGACAGATTTCAGCTCGATATCACAGGGTAACTACTTCAAAATGAAGTGAGCCTTACCAGGAGATAAAGAACCTCACATCACTCAGATAGTCAAATCTAGGTTCTAGGACTATCAGGAATGTGGTAAGGGGCTTTCTGCATTAGAAAGGGAGCAATTACTAAATAGACCCTAAGACCTGTTGTCCTTAGCATTCAAGTAATTGTTATGGTTGATGATGATGATGATGATGATGAAAGCATTTGTTTGCATGACTATTTCCCCACTAGATTTTGAGCTCTTTGTTCCCAGCACCTAGAATTATGCCTGGCCCAAAGTAGACGCTCAACAAATATCTGTTAACCTGACCTGAATTATTATGGCACTGACTTGGTCACTGCTATAATGTGCTAACCACCAACATAGGAGTATCTCGGAGCTCGTGAGGCAGGAAGCATCGCTGCAACAACAGAGGAGGGGGTTGGATTACTGAGAGCTCTTGGAAAGATAGATATCTGGGAAGTTTGTAAGTATTTTAGATACAGTTCTAATAAAACTGTAGTGCTCAGTTGCCTACAAGTTTTTTACTGGTCCAGAACAAATCATAGTTTGAGAAGCACTTCGAAGTCTGAGGAGTGTTGAGGAAACAATGATTCATCAGTACTTGTTAAAGCACGGCAAAGCAGACTTTATTCAGGACTATCTCAACATGTATAGGGACCACTGCCATGGGATTTTGCAGTGAGGGAGAGAAATTGGGCTCAACTCCAAATACAGCAGGCACAAGTGGGAATTTTTAGCCAAGGAGGGGGCTGGAGGTAGGTAGATAGAAAATTACTAAGAAGAAGCATCGGGGGTAACGGGGATTCTGGCTAAATGGACCTAACAGAATTCTTGCTGAAGAGAGGACAGGGTAATCAGACATCACCTGGGGATGGTGGAGGATGAGGAACCTCATCAAACATTGAAGATGACCAGATATTGAGGAGGGGGGTTCTTGCTGAACTGACTTAGCAGGGCTTTTTGCTGAAACTGAATTTTATAAGCAAGGACACAGATGTACCTAGAAGAAGGTTCAGATGCCTGGCCAAAGTTTGGAAAATCTGAGAATCTTTGTCAAGAGAGATTTAACCTTTCCATTAAATAAAAAAGTAACAGAGCAGGACCCAGGGTTCTGTGAACAGTCTCAGGAACAAGTTAATGCCTTTGCTGCAGGCAATGGAGAATGAAGAGAAGACAGGAGGTTCAGTTGGAACTGTCATTCAACTTGGCCATGGGGCACAGGGGCCTACTTGCTGCCACAGATGTACAAAAGGATCAACCAAATGTTGAGACCTTGGCACCGGATGTGTCGGGGTGACCGGGGCTTGCTGTCTAGGCAGGTGCCACTAGAGCTGTCCTCTTGGATGCTACATGCCCCGGGAGACGCTTTATTTTCTGTTGTTGCTTTTTTTCTGTTAGTTTTGATTTGTTTTCTTGTCTCCTTGTGTGCCTTATTCTTTTTTAGTGTGTGCCAGATGTTGTGTTTGCAAAATTATTTGTGGAAATGATTTAGAGACTAGGGTGATGTTATCTTCCTCCAAAGTGGATCTATGTTTGCTTCTGTGAGGCATCAAAACTTGGTATCACCTCAATTCGATTTCAGGGCTTGGGAAGATTTGAAGCTGAACTACAGCATCTGTAAATGTCTGTTTCCTTCTGATTTGCCCTTATTCCTATGGTGCTGCCCTTTGAGAGTCCATCCCAAAAGGAGAACATTTAGTGAGGGGCCTTTCAAGGTGAGTCTTTCACAACAAAAGCTACTCCCCATCTCCATGAGGCTGTCAGTAATGCCTCCCAGCCTCTCCCTGGCTCCCTCCAGAAGCTGCAAATGCTCGAGTTGAATCACAGCCACAAGTGCTAGACTTACATCTCTAGGTCCTTGTTTTTCCCCAGAGTCATAACCCTATGTTCCTCATTGTCTTATTACTTCTCCAATGTTTTATGTATTTTTTCCAGTTTGTCTAATGGTCATCTGCAAGACAGTTAGTCCAAATTAGCCTGTTTGTTCTTACCAGAAGCAGAAGTTAAATATTGACCTGTACTACATTGTTCCTAGAACCCCATAGAGATGAACAAATCATCAGTGCTATTCCCCAGTTGCTCAGCAGGGCAAGGATTTGTGCCTGGCCTTCCAGGTACTTTTGGAGTAAGAGAATGCTGAGGTTGACCTCTGAGTTCCTCCAGGTGACAGGGTAGATGCACCATGAACAGGTCCAATGAGACCTCCCCTGTGTTGGAGTTTGTTCTCCTGGGCCTTTCTGCCCACCCAAAGCTGGAGAAGACATTCTTTGTGTTCATCCTGCTGATGTACCTGGTGATCCTGCTGGGCAATGTGGTCCTCATCCTGGTGACCATCCTTGACTCCCGCCTGCACATGCCCATGTACTTCTTCCTGGGGAACCTCTCCTTCCTGGACATCTGCTATACAACCTCCTCATCCTTGACAGCTTCCTGACCCCCAGGAAAACCATCTCCTTCTCAGCCTGTGCAGTACAGATGTTCCTCTCCTTTGCCATGGGAGCCACAGAGTGTGTTCTCCTGAGCATGATGGCTTTTGATCACTACCTGGACATCTGCAACCCCCTTAGGTACCCTGTGTTCATGAGCAAGGCTGCCTACATGCCCATGGCTGTCGGCTCCTGGGCAGCTGGTATCACCAACTCTGTAGTACAGATATCCCTAGCAATGTGACTGCCCTTCTGTGGGGACAATGTCATCAATCACTTCACCTGTGAGATCCTGGCAGTTCTAAAGTTGGCCTGTGCTGACATCTGCATCAACGTGATCAGCATGGTTGTGGCCAACATGATCTTCCTTGCACTCCCAGTCCTGTTTATTATTGTCTCATATGTCTTCATCATTGCCACCATCCTGAGAATCCCCTCAGCTGAGGGGAGGAAAAAGGCCTTCTCCACCTGCTCTGCCCACCTCACTGTCGTGATCGTCTTCTACGGGACGATCCTCTTCATGTATGGGAAGCCCAAGTCTAAGGACCCAATGGGAGCAGACAAACAGGACCTTGCAGACAAACTCATCTCCATTTTCTATGGAGTGGTGACCCCCATTCTCAACCCCATCATCTACAGCCCGAGGAACAAAGATTTGAAAGCTGCTATGAGGAACCTGGTGGCTCAAAAACACCTAACAGAGTGACTATCGCAGATCCCCAGACTGCGAGAAAGCATAACCTCCAAATTCCTCATTGTTCTTTTGGGGAAATGGTAACCAGGGAGGACCTTAGACTGTCAATAGAAAGAACCATAAAATTTCTGAGGCTGCTGGTTAGTTTGCTGGCTTTACACAGAATCGTGCTGTGTCATATCATAGCTATATTTTACTGACTAAACCTTAAATTTTTTGATACAGAATTTGATGAATATCCATAAGAGTTATAGAGGTGGTCAAAAGAGACAAAGAAACAAAAATTTTAGTGGTACTGGGATCTTGGAGGATACAGAATATGGTTGGGCTCTGTGTCCCTGCCCAAATCTCCTGTCGAATTGTAATCCCCAGTGTTGGAGGAGGGGCCTGGTAAGAGGTGATTGGATCATGGGGGCAGATTTCCCCCTTGCTGTTCTCATGATAGTGAGTCAGTTCCCATGAGATCTAGATGTTTAAAAGTGTGTAGCACCTCCCGTTTCACCCTCTTCCTCCTACTCCAGCCATGTAGGACATGATTGCTTCCCCTTTGCCTTCCGCCATGATTGTAAGTTTCCTGAGGCCTCCCCAGCCATGCTTCCTGTACAGCATGTGGAACAGTGAGCCAATTAAACCTCTTTTCTTTGTAAATTACCCAGTTTCAGGTATTTCTTTATATCATTGCAAGAATGGACTAATACAATGTTGTTGTGTCCTATGTAAAACTGCTACTTACTCTACTCTGATTTTGTGTTACCCCAGAGACCTTTGCTGTTTCTCATGTAGGGATAAATTGGAAAATGTCATCTGCCCCAACATATAATGGTGAGCATTAGCACTATGGCAGGAATTCTTCTCACATCTTAGCACTAGAAATAGTGAGACCTGAGCAGCTGCTTTGTTTTGACCTCATGGGCACTAAGAATCTTGTCATTCACAACATTCATCTATTTATTGTCACCACAGGAGAATTCAGAGGCAAACTTGCCACCCCACTGAAGCAGTAACTAAGTACTGTATGACTGGGTGCCAGTAGCTTCCAAACTTTTGTCCATGCAACCAACATGACGCATAGCAGTTACACACAGCACATATTCCATGAGTATGTCCACATTGTTCTGGAACACCAAAAAGACTGTGAGGAAGCAAATGCAAAAATAATTCTCAATCCTACAACTAATAACAGGCCAATAATAACAGTCATCCCCGACCATCTCTGACGCCAGTGAGATTGGCTGTGTGTCCTTTGCATCTCAAAGAGCTCTAAGTCCATGACTTCCTTCTACACTCAAGGAACAGACTGAGATAGGAGTGAAACTTAATGTGTTATAGTGACTATTTTCAGTCCACTTTATATTTGTAAATGTCAGTGTCTTCATCCATTTTTGCTGCTATAACAATATACCTGAGACTAGGTAATGTATAAATAGCACAAATTTATTTCTCACAGTTCTAGAGGCTGGGAAGTCCAAGATCAAGGCACCAACATGTTCAATGTCTGGTGACAGTCCAGTCTCTGCTTCCAAGATGATACCTTGAACACTATGTCCTCACATGGCAGAAGGGATGAAAAAGCAAAAAAGGGGCTAGCTAGTTCCCTCCAGCCTTTTAAGGTTACTAATCCCATTCATGGGGTTGTACCTTTTAATACTATCACATTGATAATTAAGTTTCAACATATGAATTTAGGGGAACCATTCAGACCATGGCAGTCAGTTATTATCAAATTTTGGTCCTTTAGCCATGCCAAGACATACTAGGTTGTTTTCTCCTTTTCTTTTCTCTTTTTTTCTTCCTCATCCCCATGTGAAATAAGACTCAGGTCTTTGCCCTAAATGCATTTTTATTGGTGGGAGTGTAATGAGGACATAGAGAGGGTGGCCTAGAGAATTAAAACAGCTGGAATTCACCAGTTCCCATCACTTTTTAAAAAGCCTAAGCCCATTAAAGAGACACATTCAGATGTCCAGAAGGGGAAGAAGAAAGAGCAGACGTGAAAACAGGAAGGAGGAGAGATTTCTTCCAGAGGCCGGAGAGAGGTGGAGGTCGCAGATCCCACTCTAGGCAGGACTCACCCCTACTGCAAATGTGAGAACCAGCTATTATGTATGTCTGTGCCAGTTACGCATTTGGAAACCTGGAGAATGACTACCAGTGGTTAGTTCCATAAAAATCCATTTGTCCTATCAGGAAACAAACTTGGACCTAGACCCCATTTATCACCTGATTTCCATATACTCCTACAGTAGATGCTCCTTTGGGTTCCTTGGTATTGGTGTCAGTTAAGATTCTATAACCAGCAGCCCTCAAAATATTGGGGTATTCCATTTTCCCCAGTGTACAGCTACTCAGGGAAATAGTCACAAGTTCCTGGAGGGAAATATAGAGAAAATCACCACTACATACATGCAAGGGAATGCCCTTGAGGCATTCTTCCTCAAAGAACAGCCTCTCCTTCAATTGAGGTATTTTGGATCTGAGAATTAATTTAGGTCTGGAATTGAGTGAATGATCATAATTTTTCAACAGGGAAGCTGTTATCAGGCTTCTGCTCATCCATGCTTGATTTTTTTTTAATTACCTACATTTACAACCTTCTAAATTGCCTACCTGTCTTGCTCCCAGGAACATCACAGTTTCATACTCATTACCGTACATTCCTGTGGGTCAGGCCCTCTGGTTGCTATTCTGACCTTGCTGTCTATTACAGTAATTAATCTTCTTGCCCCTAATAGTTAAGTGCTGCCATCAGGCCTCTACTATTCTGGAAAATTATCATCTCCATTAACACTAGGGACCCCACTTCCAAAACAGCACCTCCTACAGTCAGCCTCAGCTGACAGAGGATAAACACTGCTGAGGTTCTCAATAATGCACCTCACTAGTGCATTTTCTTATTAACTTAGTGAAGAGAGTGTCCTCTAGCCTTCCTAGGGAACATAGCCATCTGGTAGGTCTAATTTAAAAGTCCATTGAGCATACCAAATTCTTTGAACCTTTTGGCTCCTTCCTCTACACTCTGCCAAGGCAGTTTGATGTTTCCAGGAGCCACCCCAACCGTCCTGAAGGATCTCTTGGTTGCCAGACACCCTCTCTAAAACAGCGGCCAGCAGAACAGCAGCCTGTTCCTCTGTGGGGGCTGTGATGGCCTGATGACTTTTAAAGAAGTCCCTTTCAATGAGCAATTTGAAAAAATTGTGATTCCTGGCATACACCCACTCTCAACTCCTTAGAAATAGCATAGGTTTAATATGAATTTAGGCCCAAAAAATAGAGAAGCCTTATTTCACAAGACATGAGGCATTTCTGTGACTCTGATACCAGATAACATAAACTCTAGTTCCAGGCATATTCAGAAGGAAATAATGCCAATGTTGTTTGTACAAAAGTGAGTCGGCACCTTTTATGCATCATTATGGGTCTGAAATGCCTGGCATGTTTGAAGACAGAAGGGAATAAAGGCAGCCAATGATGATATAAATGGAGCAACTGACCATCTGAGCAATTGAATATAATTGGAAGCAATTGGCATGGGTCAAGACAGGAACCAGGGGAGGTGTCAGTAGAAAAATGGAGTTCTAAAGGCCGGGCACGGTGGTTCGTGCTTGTAATCCCCGCACTTTGGGAGGCCAAGGCGGGCAGATCACCTGAGGTTGGGAGTTCGAGACCCGCCTGGCCAACATAGTGAAACACCATCTCTACTAAAAATACAAAAAATTAGTTGGGTGTGGCGGCGGGCACCTGTAATCCCAGCTACTTGGGAGGCTGAGGCAGGAGAATCACTTGAACCCAGGAGGCGGAGGTTGCAGTGAGCAGAGATCATGCCATTGCACGCCAGCCCACGTGACAGTATGAGACTCTGTCTCAAAAGAGAAAAAGGAAAAATGGAGTTCTTGCTGGGCATGGTGCTCATGCCTGTAATCCCAGCACTTTGGGAGGGTGAGGCAGGAGGTTCTTTTCAGGCCAAGAGTTTGAGACCAGCATGGGCAACAGAGTGAGACCCCCCACTCCATCTCTACAAAAACATTTTTAAAAGCTAACCAGGTGTAGTGGTGCACACATGTAGTCCCAGATACTCGGGACTGAGGCAGAGGGATAGCTTGAGCCCAGAAGTTCAAGGCTGTGGTAAGCTGATTGTGCCACTGCATTCCAGCCTGGATGACAAAGCCAGACCCCAGAAAGAAAATGGAGGTTTCATGGCTCTCCTCATCCCCAAGGTATTCACTTCTGGAAAAATTAATGGTTAGGATTACCCAAGTATACATAAATTCTAAACAAATATATCCTACGTACATAGAGCTCTTCTTAGCACAGGGTGCTGGAAGAAAGCTGGCTTACAAGTTTTCAACTTTACAATGGTGAAAAAGTGATACACATTCAGTAGAAACTGTACTTCAAGTACCCATACAACCATTTTTTTCACCTTCAATATAGTAGTCAATAAATTACATGAGATATTCAACACTTTCTTATAAAATTACTTTGTGCTAGATGATTTTGCCCAACTGTAGACTGCTGTAAGTGTTTTGAGCACATTTAAGGTAGGCTAGGCTAAGCTATGATGTTCAGCAAGTTAAGGGTATTAAATGCATTTTCAACTTACAATATTTTCCATTTATGATGGGTTTATCACGACGTTGCGCCATTGCAAGTTGAGGGGCATTTGTATTCCAGCTGAGCCTGGAGGACCGTGATCAAGGAAGTAGTAAGGCTGGTATGCTTTGCACAGGAATTGGCCTGATTAGTCCCTAAGACTCCTTCCAAGCTTGGGCCTACCATTGTCTATGAGCGAAACAAAAGCCAGAATTGAAGAATGGCCTGTACGGTGGTGTGTTTTAGGAAACCCTGGATAAGCAGAGAGCATCCATCCTGTGACTGTTTCTATGACTATTTTGCATGACCACTGAAAGAAAAACACTGGCAAACACTCCAAACATGAATACTTCCAAATCAAATTAATTAGGCTTAAGTGATCCCAAAATAGAAACATCCCTCATCTTTCTTCTTACAAGAGAATGAAGGTTTGAACCATGATTCAATTTGTGGAATAAACCATATGGCTTCCTTCCCAGGACGGAAGAGGAGCTGCTCAAGGGGAATCAAAACATCCAGCCCTGGGTCAGAGAGGAATCTGACCTTGGAGACATGGGGCCCAGACAGAGTCCCTACAGATCCTGCCCTGACCTGTGTATGGAAGACGTCAGGGGTAGATGGATATTCATTCAGTCTTTTAGTCTGACCTTCACATTTAAAAGCAAAGAGGAAAACAGCCCTAGTTATAGGGCTGGGCCTCAGATCCAACTTAAAGGCTTACCAGTGGAATAAGAACATCTGCCCCCGTTCCTTAGACATATGTTTTGGATTTTATTGCACTTTCTCTCTTCATCTGAGGACAGATGTGATAGCTCTTTCCTTCTGAGGATGTTGTGAGAATGACAGTACATAAGGTGCCTAGTACATAATTTTTCATTTTTTAAATTTTTTTGAAACAAGGTCTTGCTGTCTCACCCATTCTGGAGTGCAGTGGTATGATCATGGCTCACTGCATCCTCAACCTCCTGGGCTCAAGCAGTCCTCCCACCTCAGCCTCCCGAGTAGCTGTGGAACTGGCAAAAGGATCTAGTTGCTCACTGCTTGTGGAATGAAGTCAAAATAATAATGAGTTATGATACGGAAGAGCCATATTCCTTTATTATCCATGCCAGCAAGGGGAAGAGTAGACAGCAAATTCCAGTCTTTCAATTTGTGGAGGGAATGCAAGGGTTTTTGGTGGTGGTGGTGGTTTTTTTTTTTTTTTTTTTTTTTTTGAGACAGTCTCACTCTGTCACCCAGGCTGGAGTGCGGTGGCATGATCTCGCTCACTACAAGCTCCACCTCCTGGGTTCACGCCATTCTCCTGCCTCAGTCTCCCAAGTAGGTGGGATACAGGCACCTGCCACTGCGCCTGGCTAATTTTTTTGTATTTTTAGTATAAACGGGGTTTCACCGTGTTAGCCAGGATGGTCTCAATCTCCTGACCTCGTGATCTGCCTGCCTCGGCCTCCTGAAGTGCTGGGATTGCAGGCGTGAGCCACCGTGCCTGGCTGGGAATGCAAGGGTTTTTAAAGAAGGCATTTTGGAATGTGGAAAAGGCAAGTGGGGCTAGGAGATGCCAGGTGCTATGACAGTCCGATGGCTCATCTTGTATTATTGTTCCATTTGGTGAAGGGGCTGGTGCCATCGTGGATCCTACCAGGTTATAAATTAATCACAGTCAACCTTGTGATCTCTCTTCAGCTGAGAGTGGGTTCCAGCCCTGAGGTAACCTTTTGTTGGACAGAGAATTCTGGAGGTGTCTGGTCCCTATCAGGATCTGACCTCTGAAGCATCAAAGGAAGCATATGACCAGATAAGTGAGCATGGTGTGTGCTTAACAAGCATCTAGGTAAATAAATGTGCATAAGGCATGGGAGCACAGAATGGGAAAAGAAAGGGAGTGGAGGTTCACAGCCCATTCTGAGGCTGTATTTCAAGATGAAAGGTAACACATAAGCAGTCTGTCTCAAAGTTATATCTTGAGACTGGGGGTGGGAGGAGGAAGAAAGGGGACAGGAAAAAGAGTTATAAAATGCATTTTGAGGCTTAGCTGCTAAGCTGCTTGATTATAGCTGGGACTACTGGTGCATGCCCCCAAACCCAGCTATTTTCTAAAAAAAAAAATTTTGTAGAGATGGGGTCTCATTGTGTTGCCCAAGCTGGTTTTGAACTCCTGAGCTCAAGCAATCCGCCTGCCTCAGCCTCCCAAAGTGCTGGGATTACAGAGGTGAGTCACCGCATCTGGCCTCCTAGTACAAAATTTATATTCAATTGATAATAGCTCCTACCACTGCTTCTACAGCTGCTGTTGCTGTTGTAGCCCTTGCACTGATTTTTTAGCATGTCTGTCTTCTCCTAAATATTGAGCTCTTTAAAGTAGAAACTTTGATTTTCATCTCTGAGTACCCGGCACTGAGAATCAGGCCTGGCACAGAAGGTGTGCTCAGTAGCCATCTCTTGACTTGAGCCAAACGGCCACGGCACAGACACTGCGTGCTTGCACAGGTACAGGACAGTCTCACAGCTCCTTGCTGGAAGTGCTCCTGTAGCAACCTGGGAAGGGGTCAGATCACAAAGCAGAGCTCGGAGGAGATGGATTTCTACAGAGTTTGTATGGTTTTCAAGCACAGGGTAAAATAAAGCCAACTGCAAAACCCCTGGATTGTCAACAAGCTTATGATGACCCAGGATAAATCACATGTGAGCACCTAGAAATCCGAAAGAGAGATTTTTAGTTCCCTGAAAAAAGCAAGGGAAATCTCAGGACCAGCCTCAGAAGCAAGTCAGTGTCTTTCGTGAGAGCTGATGGGGAATGGGGAGGAGGGAAGCTCAGAGATAACTGAACTTCAACTTGGCCAAAATGTGCAGGAGGCCCCTTGCTATCCAGTCATAGAGGCTCACTGGTGAAGTGAAATTTACTTAAAGGTCAGTAAAAGTTTAAAGTCTTGGCACTGGAGTTACAGGGTACCTGGGACTGACTCCTGGCTGATATCACCAGAGCAGAGGAGTTCTTGGCCCATCTGCCCTAAGGGAAGGGAAGAGACTAAATGTCATCAGTCACCTGCCCTTCTATGGGACATCATCAACCACTTGACCTGTGAGGTCCTGACTGTCCTGAAGTTGGCCTGTGCTGACATCTCTATCAACGTGATCAGGCAAAAGGCCTTCTCCACCTGCTCTGCCCACCTCACAGTTGTGGTCATCTTCTACAGGACCATCCTCTTCACACATGGGAAGCCCAAGTCGAAGGACCCACTGGGGGCAGACAAGCAGGATTTTGCAGACAAACTCATCTCCCTCTCCTATGGAGTGGTCACCCCCATGCTGAACACCATCATCTACAGCCTGAGGAAAAAGGGTGTGAAGGCTGCTGTGAAGAACCTGGTATTTCAGAAACCCCTAACTGAATGACAGACTGTCAGAATCCCAGGTGGCCAGAACATATGATCTCTAAGCACCTCACTGTGCTCATGGGGAAATGATAACTCAGAGGAAAGAAGGGACTTTCCCAAGGTCCAGGCCATGAACCATGGGACTAGGACGAACAAGTAAACTGAGTGTCCCCTGTTGTGTCACAAGTAATGGAAGCCTCTATCAAAGGACCTAGAGGGAAAGTGCCCCCACATTTCTACTTTTAATTTCCCATTGCCCCATTTCCTCACCTATTTTTAATTTTTTGGCCTTGAATACATTTTTGGGTTACCACAAATCCTTTCTGACATGAGAGTAGGCATAATTGCAACCAAAGAAACAAAGCAACAAAAAAGCAAACAAAAAACCCAAATGAACTAATGACAAGACATGGCAGTGGGGGTTGGGGTGGGGGCTGGCCGTCGGAGCCCCTCTGTGGACCTTAGCTGTTTCTCTCCCCTGCTAGAAGCTAGTTTTAGACTGCATGGCTTTGGGGTCCTTTCAAAGTTGACCTTCCAAGGCAGTGATTCTAGCCACAGGACCTTGAGTATTGTGGTGTATTAGGCCATTCTTGTACTGCTATAAAGAAATACCTGAGACTGGGTAATTTATAAAGAAAAGAAGTTTAACTGGCTCATGGTTCTGCAGACTATACAAATATGGCTCCAGCATCTGCTTAACTTCTGGGGAGGCCTCAGGGAGCTTTTACTCATGGCAGAAGGTGAAGTGGGAGCAGGCACTTCACATGGCCAAAGCAGGAGTGAGCGAAAGAGAGAGAAAGATAAAGAGAGAGAAAGAGAGAGAGAGCAGGCAGGAGGTGCCACACTTTACAACAACTGAATCTTGGGAGAACTCACTATCACAAAGACAGCACCAAGCCATGAGGAATCTGCCCGTGATCCAAACACCTCCCACCAGGCCCCAGCTCCAGCACTGGGGATTACAATTCAATATGAGTTTTGGGTGAGGAAAGTATCCAAACTATATCACGTGGAAATACCACTGGCCATCCGAATTGAATTATTATAACAGCAGCTTCTAGCACTTCCAGAGAAAACAAGATAGCTGTTCAAAGAGCATCTGAGGGGAGGGAGTGGAGAGGCAGCCGCTCAGGTCAGCATAGACCGCAGAGTGCTTTCAGCCCAGGCCAGGCAGCCTGACACCTGCCTTCCAAGTCCAGCCCTAACACTATTTCCCGCTGCTGAGCACTTGGCTAAGTCTCCTTCCCTCTCTGGGCCTTGATTTCTTTGTCTGTAAAATGAGAGCGTATAGCCCATCCCTCTCACTAGCCAGTACAACTGGGGACTGCCAGAGAAGGGGAACTCATGGCTCGCACCCCACCACCCGCCACTCTTTGATTAGGGGTCTCCTCTGGGGTCGCCCCTCCATTCATTCCCTCCACAGTTCGTGAGCAATTGTTCCTAACTTCCAGTGCCACTTACAGAATTGGGTGGCTGGTTGCAGCTCTAGCTACCTGTGCCTGCTGCAAACCTGCCACCTGGTGGACATTGCTGAAGCTGACAATTGAAATTTCTGCAAGCTCCTGAGATAGGTGCTTCTCAAACTCGAATGTTTTCATGAGTTATCTGAGAATGTGGATAAGGATTCAGTGAGTCTGAGGTAGGGTCTGACATTCTACATCTCTAACAGATTTCCAGGTAATGTCTATGCTGCTGAACTCTGCAGGCCACGCTTTGAGGAGCAAAGCCCTAGAAGATGTGGGACCAGGGCAGGGGGGCTGAAGGAAGAGGCAGGGTAGGAAGACGTCCTGGCGCAAGTCTCCTACTGTGAGCCAAGCCCTTGGGCATCAGCAAGCCTGTGAGGTGTTCATCAGCCCGGCAAATTCCCTCATAGCAAAAGCCTAAAATGTCAATGCTTTTAAGTCTCTGGGTTGCAGATTTCACTTAATTTTTGGCCTTTGAGTATCCCTTAGTTTCTGGAAGGCTCATCAGTACCTTTGAAAAAAATGTTTTTACATTTTATTCAGCATGCTCAGTTGTGTTTCACACTCAGCAAGACGAGAATACTCAGAGAATCTAATTGTTCATGCTGCCAGAAGAGATACCCTTGACCAGTGTGGTTTTATATTCCCAAAATCAAGTTGCCCATTTGCTCCCCCTAGTCAATCAATAGTTTCATTAATTCATGGAGATGAACAAAGACTCCCTAGAATGAAACATTTGTTTTTCTCTTAGAGTGTCAAATTAGACAATAATCTTAAAAATTAGGCTTTCTGGCCAGGCATGGTGGCTCACACCTGTAATCCCAGCATTTTGGGAGGCCAAGGCAGGAGGATCACCTGAGGCCAAGAGTTTCAGACCAGCCTGGGAAACATGGTGAGACCCCATCTCTACAAAAAAATTTAAAACTAGCTGGGTGTGACAGCACACACCTGTGGTCCCAGCTACTTGGAAGGCTGGGGCAGGACCACTTGAGCCCAGGAGTTCAAAGCTGCACAGAGTGAGCCTTGATTGCACCACTGCACTCTAGCCTGGGCAACAGAGTGAGACCTCATCTCAAAAAAATTAGGCTTTCTGAGAGAAAAGAGAGTTTTTAAAAATCCAGAATTTCTCTTTTATAGATTAAGAGCAAAATTGGGGGTTATCAGCAGTTTGGGTTTACCTTTATCTTTACTAAAAGGTATAGGCAAGAGAATTCACGATATAATAATTAAGGTTTCCAATGTCCTTAGGGAGAAATGGAGTGCTTTCTTAGCTAGAAGCTTCGTCAGATTGAAGAGGATAATCAGAAAAGATAGAACTAGTGTAAGATTCTATTGATTGGATAGGGAGGAATTTAACACCTTCTCCATCCTGGGCTGGTGCCCAAGCTAGAGGTTGTGGGTGATGTTGAGAAAATAAAACCTCTGATAGAAAGTCCATATTTGTTAAGGGCGAATCCATGAATATTTATGGTTCTTTACTTCTCCAGAATGACCAACATCTTATGGATGCTACAAGCCCAGAAGGACTGGGCCTGCAACAGACCACCAACTCCAAGACACTCTCAGCCCCGATGGCACATGAAAGGGGTCCAGAATTCCTGTCCCCATTAGAAGGATACAGGGGTGGTTGGACATATTATCTGATCATGTTGTCAGCAGGATCACCATGGTGAGTGATGAAGTGACCCCATTACTAAATCTTTCCATTTAATGGGTCAAGGCCATTGAATGGACAGATTTAGAACAAATGGGAATATTAGCCACATCTTCAGGGGTCCATTGTATCAGCAGTGTCAAAGCAGGCCCAAGCCAGTTGGGCGTTGATGTTTCTGGAGCAACTGGATAGTCGTACGGGGGAAGAAATGAACCTTGACCTTTACTTCACACCATTCACAAAACTTCATTTGAAATCAATCATAGACATAAATGCTTAAGCTAGAACTACGGAAAGTCTAGAAGAAAACACAGGAGAAAATCTTTGTGACCTCAGAATAGGCAAAAGTTTCTTAAGATGCAAAAAAGCAAGAACCCTAAAGGAAATAAGTGCCAAATTGGACTTCACCAAAGTTTAAAACTTATGCTCTTCGGACAATACCATTAAGAAAATGAATGGGTAAGCAACAGATTGACAGACGATAGTTGCAATGCATATATCTGATAAAGGACTTGTATCCATAATATGTAAAGAACTCTCACAATGCAATAAGAAGGCAGTCCCCGAAAATGTGGGAAAGATTTGAACAGATGCTTCACAAAGGAGTTTCACAAAAGATTTATAGATGTCCAAGAAGCACATGAAAATTGTTCAGCGTCATTAGTCACTATGGAAAATCAAATTAAAACCACAATGAGATTTCACCCTACACTCATTGGAATGTCTAAAATTTTAAAGACTGA
This sequence comes from Pan paniscus, assembly GCF_029289425.2. Taxonomy (NCBI): domain Eukaryota; kingdom Metazoa; phylum Chordata; class Mammalia; order Primates; family Hominidae; genus Pan; species Pan paniscus. The sequence goes on along the minus strand of NC_073260.2, from coordinate 88,563,477 downwards.
CAATACCAAGTGTTATGGAAGACATGTAGCAACTAGAACTCACATACATTGCTGATGAGAATGTAATATGGTACAATCCTTTGGAAAACAGCTACTGGTTTCTTATAAAGTTAAACATACACTTCCTTGTGACAATAGTTCAAGTCTTGAGTTTTGTATTTTCTTAGATTCTGTATTTGTCTATTTGACATCCGTTAATTTCAGGGCCAAACTAACAACCAAAGTTGTTTACATCTCCTCTGAGATCCAGAGCCTATACTCTGAACCACCTCCTTATCTAACTCACACACCAACCAATATTTCCCTGCCCTAAACCACCCAGGGCCATGTATCGGACAACCAGAGACCCCCCTCATAGCCCAGAACCCACATATTTTTCAATCCTATGCTGTCTACCCACCCCTGCCCTGCCTTTCCCAAGGAAACTGTAATAGAGTCTCTGGCCTAGGCTCTCCCCTCACTCTTGCTTCTGCCTCCTGAAAAAACCTTGGTGCTTCCCCACATGACCCCAGCATGGAATGGTGTGACCTCTCCTCTTGGGAAATGTAAGTAATAAAAATCTTCTTTCAAAGGCATTGGCCTCTATGTATCTTCACTCGGTCATCTACATAAATTAAGATGACTCGAGTACATCTTGAGACATGAGTGTTTACATAAAAGAAATAAAAATATACATCCATACAAAGACGTGTACACAAATGCTCATAGAATCTTTATTCATAATAGCCCCACATTGAAAATAACTGAAATATTCATCAATAAGTCAAAAGATAAACAAATTGAGGTACATCCATACAATGAAATACTACCCAGCAGTAAAAAGGAACAAAATACCCAAAAAATGCTAAGACATGGGATTATCTCAGAAACATTATACTAAGTGAAAGAGGCCAGACACAAAAGAGTACATGGTGTATGATTGGAATTCTAGAAAAGTCATAGCTAATATATGGTGACAAAAATCATACCAGTTGTTGCCTGGAGCCTGGTGAGGTGCGGGGTTGATTGCAAGGGCATGAAGAAGCTTTGGGGAGTGGTGGGAATATTTTATATCTTGATTTTGTGATGGTAGTTACACAAGAGCATACATTTCTTAAGACTCATGGAACTGAATCTTAGAATGGGTACTTTTTTTTGTTTTTTGAGATGGAGTCTCGCTCTGTCACCCAGGCTGGAGTGCAGTGGCGTGATCTCAGCTCACTGCAAGCTCCGCCTCCTGGTTCCATTTTCCTGCCTCAGCCTCCTGAGTAGCTGGGACTACAGGCGCCCGCCACCACGCCCGGCTAATTTTTTGTATCTTTTAGTAGAGACGGGGTTTTACCGCGTTAGCCAGGATGGTCTCCATCTCCTGACGTCATGATCCTCCCCGCTCGGCCTCCCAAAGTGCTGGGATTACAGGCGTGAGCCACCGTGCCCGGCCTAGAATGGGTACATTTTATTGTGTGCAAATTATACCTCAGTAAAGTCAATTTTTTAAAAAAGAAGCAACTTCTTTCTTCAGTTCTCATTCTTATCTGAATTGTTATGTGTAATTTTTTAGCTGACTGAACTAGTAATTTTCTTTAGCTTATACACTGTCCCCACCCTAATTCTCATTTCAAATAGTTCTAAAATGTAGCCAAGTGCAAATAGATATAAAAATGTGGTCAAGTGCAGAATAAGAGACGTAAATATAGCAGAGAAAGAAATATGGGTCAATTTTTGCAGAAAACCCATTACAGTATTTCTAAAAATTAACCAGAAAACTGTTAGCAGTAATATGAGTTCAGAAAAGTTAGAAAATAGAAATAAGTTCCCCAAAATCGATTGTATTCCCACATACCTACATATACATTCCTGTGTTCAACAAGCAACAACACAAACTAAGAACAAAAAAAAAAAAAAACAAGGAATACTATTGTATTCATAATAATTACAAATATCAAATAATTGAGAATAATCATTATTCCAGAATGACAGATCAAGTCAAGAATAAAAGTATAAGACTGTTTTCTTTTTGTTTTTATTTATTTATTTTTTTAGAGACAGAATCTTGTTGCGTTGCCCAGCCTGGATGGAGTACAGTGGTACCATCACAGCTCACTGCAACCTTGAACTCCTGAGGCTCAAGCTATCCTCTGGCCTCAGCCTCCCTCAGCTAAGACCACAGGTACACACACCACCATGCCTGGGATAGATAGATAGATAGATAGATAGATAGATAGATAGATAATAGATAGATAGATGATAGATAGATAGATAGATAGATAGATAACAGATAGATAGATAGATTTGGTAGAGTTAGGCATATATATATATATATATATATTTGGTAGAGTTAGGGGTCTTGCTATATTGCCCAGGCTGGTCTCAAACTCCTGACCTCAAGCAATCCTCCCGCATGGACCTTCCCAAGTATGGATTACAGGTGTGAGCCACTGCATCCAATCAAGACTAGTATAAGAGTATAAAGGAAAGCAGGGGGATTGGCTAGGGATTTGGGGAAAGAAATACAATAAAAGTGACCTTTATTCCTAAAGTAGAAGCTCTCAAATTGTAACAAACAAAAGAACTTCTTTAATATGGCCGGGTGTGGTGACTCACACCTGTAATCCTAGCACTTTGGGAGGCCGAGGTGGGCAGATCACTTAAGGTCAGGAGTTCGAGACCAGCCTGCCCAACATGGTGAAACCTCATTTCTACTAAAAAAAAAAAAAAAAAAATTAGCCAAATGTGATGGTGTATGCCTGTAATCCCAGCTACTCAGGAGGCCGAAGCAGAAAAATCGCTTGAACCCAAGAGGCAGAGGTTGTAGTGAGCAGAGATCACACCACTGCACTCCAGCCTGGGTGACAGAGCAAGACTCTGTCTCAAAAACAAAAACAAAAACAAACTTATTTAATATACATATTGCTGGGCTTTGTCCCCAAAGATTCAAATTCCACTATGTTTGAAGTAGGGCTGATAGGAAATCTGGCCTTATAAACACAGTTATTTGGTGTTTTAAATTATCCAAAATACTCTGCTGAACACTGTAAATTGCTAGTGAAGAATAATGGAACAATACAAGGATCTTTTGAAGATCACAATGTCAGATTCTTCCTACCAGATTTGAACTTATATGCAGGGTAACAATTATTGAACTATACACCATTGGATTTTTGTTTTGCAAATCATTCATATTCATGATACCAGAAAAATGAATCCAAACTGTAAGAATTTAATACATATACATCAGACCAAAATTAATAGCTTAAAGAAGGAATCATGTTTTAATAAATAGTGGAACAGCAACAACATTCAATTGAATGAAGGTTGCCTTTGATCCATACATCACACCATATACTTCCATAAACTTCAGCTGGATTAAACAACAAATGCTGTTATGATTACAAAAAGCTAAAAAAGAACACAATGACATATTTATACCAGCTGTAGAAGAGAGTGTGATTCATTATTCTGGGAGAGAAAGAAGGTATCAGAATTAAAATAGATATGTTGAAACATACATTATACAAAACTCTGGAATAATATAACCTGATTAAACAAGAATCTAATTTTTCCCCAGTGGAGGTTCGTCACATCCCACAAGTAGTTAATTTGAGTTTCTTTAAAAATATAGCTATTCTAAATAACTTTTAATATGCAAGACAGTGGACATACACGAATGTGTTGTTTTTCAATTTTTGACATGCTAGAAGCTACTACCACATTAACATGTGTCCTGTCGAATTGACTCACTTTTGATTAGACCTTGGAATAATTATTTTCCTGCCATCTCTGTGCAATCTTCTTTAAATGTCCTTGATTCGAAAAAAGTGTGGCTCTGCACTTATCTTTTCTCTTTTCTCTGTTTATTACTAGAATAGATTCAGATGTGGAATGATCTTTCTTTAATCCAAGCCTATGCACATAGCTCATGTAAAATTATACAAAGAAGTACAAATATGTGCTGTTCTCAATTAAGTGTTGGGCAAGGCTATGAATCATCTGCTTGGTGCATGTTCTTTTTATGGCATCATAGCCAATTGCACAATAACAAGAGAACATGTCACACAAAAATAATGTGCATTATAAATAGTATGAGGATTAACCACAAATTTTGGTTGCTACTACCTTATAAATAGCATCAAGATTAAACATAAGTCTTGGTTGCTACATCTTTGGTTCTTTTCAATGTGTGATAAGAAATTTGAGCAGCTGTCATATTAGTGAATCAGTTTTTTCAGATTTTTAACATCTAACATTTTTTAAATTAATAAACTTTTTTAGCACACTCTGGTTCACACTTGAGTGGAAAGTACAGTGGGCTCCCACACATCCTCTGTCCTCACATATGCACAACCTCCCCCACTATCAACCAGAGTAGTACATTTGTCTCAATTGGTTAACCTACATCAAGACATCATCACCCAAAATCCGTCATTTGCATTGGGGTTTACTCTTGGTGTATACATTACTCTATGGTGTACCCATAGAATACATTCTGTGGGTTTTGACAAGTGTATAATGACATGTATCTACCACTGCAGTATCATGCAGATTAGTTTCACTGCCCTAAAAAATCCTCTGTGCTCTGCCTTTCATCCTTCCCTTCCCCCAACCCCAGGCAAACACTAATCATTTTACCGTCTTCATTGTTTTACCTTTTCCAGAATGTCATATATTTGTAATCATAAAATATGGAGCCTTTTCAGATTGGCTTCTTTCACATAGTAGTATGCATTTAAAGTTCCTTCATGTCTTTTCATGGCTTAATAGCTCATTTCTTTTTAGCACTGAATAATATTCCACAGTCTGGATGCACCACTAAAGGACATCTTGGTTGCTTCCAAGTTTTGGCAATTAGGACTAAAGCTGCTATAAATATCCATGTGCAAGTTTTTATGTGGACATAAGTTTTCATGAACCAATATTTAAACAGAAATTTCTCAGTGCTTCATTTTCAGGATACCATCTTAATTTAAATAAAGAGTTGTGTGGGATTGCAAGTTAAGTTATTTCAAAAACGGTGACCCTTTGCAAGGTACTCATCTCTATGAATCAGGATTTTCTCTATAGCAGGCAACAAAAAGAAAATGCATAAATAAATCGGAAGCTGGAACATGTGTGACTGCAACAGTCATCCATAATTCCAGAATTCAAGTTTTTATATTTATCAAAATCTTATTCACTGTCTTTGAATTCTCATTCACTGTCTTTGAACTCTCATTCACTGACTTTGAACTACATAATTGCTATAAATTTGAACTTATAAAATAAGTGTAGCAATACAACACAACTTTTTTCTTGTTTATATAGCAGAACTCTAAGATTTTGTTGGGAAAAGAATGATTCTATAGTTAAAAAATAAAAAATAATAGTTTTAAGTTCAAAAATTACTAAAATAAACTGCCAAAGAGAGTAAAGAATTGGGGGGGGGGTGGAAATTTTATATTCACAGGCTTACGTCTTTAGAGGGCTTATTGGAGGCTGGCAGGATATTGTACCAGCATCATAGGCTGAGGTCTCAATGCTGAATTTCATAACATGTGGGTGTTGGATGCCTAGGAGTAGGGCTTTTCTTCCTCCTCTTAGATCTTACTGTAGGCATCAGTGTGGATGTTAGATATGCCAATTCTGCTCCAAGGCACAGGGACCCTTCGTTCTCCAAGGCCTTACTCCCAGTTATTAAATTAACAGTGAACATGACACACTAGCAATTGGAAAATGTCTCTGGCTGGTAGTTGCTTTCAAGCAACCACTTCTAGAAGGGGTGATCAAATCTTCAATGGACAGTTAGTTGACTCTGCATATCCCCTTCCTGCCGAATGACTAAAACTAAATCTCAGTAAGTTCAGTGGGATCTCAGTTTAGTCAAGGCCTCTCACAAACCCCTCCCCAGCTTTGAGAGGTCTATATAGAGCCAAAGCCAGCAACTGGGACTGGAGAAGAAGACAGGACATGTGGTCCTCAGTCATCATCATCAATCCCTGTTGACATCTGCATTCTCATCTGGTATCCATTTGTACAGATGATTCAAATAACAGATACAGCCTCCTCATTCCAATCTTGAGGTCGCTTCAGGCTCTCAGCTGTCTCCTACCTTGCATCTCTTGAGGGGCAAAAAAACATTTGGCTGCTCTTCTGTGTGGAGCATGAAACAGGACACATTTGCAGCCATTTCTACTCTATACCTACATCGTGTTAAGTGCAGATGAATTTTATGAGGTCTGTCATTTCCTGAGCTCCACACAGCAAGGAGAATCAGATCCCCTCTTATCTCGTAGTCTCAAGCCTTTCTGGGGATTCTATGTCCCACCCCACTGCATCAGAAGAAGGAGACCAGAGACGCCTTCTTTTCCTCCAGTGGCTCTCCTCCTTCCACATCAGAGTGAATCAAATTGCTGGGGACTGAGGGGGTAGGAGGGACTGTGTCTGACTAATCATAGTATTCTTCCATGTCTGTTCTTCATACAAATATTTTATGCTCTCAGCTATAAAATAGACCACATTCTGATATTTCAAAGGCTTTTTCTCTTTAAAGCCATTGTCTCTGCCTGAAATTTTAAGTGTATGTTTTTTAAAACCAAAAGCTAGGAGTTGTCCCCTTTGACTATTTTTCTACTCTAATGATCATCTCTGAAGATGTGAATGCCTTGCCCTCATGTTTTAGTTCTAATGAAGGAATTACTGGGAACAGAAAATACATTAATATTTCACAAAATTGTCCTACTGTACACATATGAAGTCAGATGCCATAAAGTCTTAGTTAACTAACTCAAAATGGACCTCTTCCTTATTAAGCTAGGTCAGTTAATCATGATCAAATATGTTCAGGCTAAACAAAGTCAGAAAAAGTATTTCCATTAAAGATTGGCTTTAGAAATTTACTATGCAAAAGTTCTAAAAAACAATACTTCTATTTAATTAAAACTACTTAAACATCTGCCATATTCTTAATTTTAAAAGTTTTTCTTTCTGAAACAGATTCAGGCTCTGCTGCAGGAAGCAATTAAGAAATGAGGATATTTGGCCAGGAATGGTGGCTCACAGCTACAATCCCAGCACTTTGGAAGGCCGAGACAGAAAGATCACTTGAGCCCAGGAGTTCGAGACCAGCCTGGGCAACATAGTGAGACCTCGTCTCTACAAAAAATCAAAAAAATTAGCGGGGCATGGTGGCACACGCCTGTTGTCCCAGCTACTCAAGAGGCTGAGGCGAGAGGATCACTTAAACCTGGGAGGTTGAGGCTTCAGTGAACTGTGATCATGCCACTGCACTCCAGCCTGGGTGACAGAGCAAGACCCTGTCTCATTTAAAAAAAAAAAAAAAAAGTTTGTGTGTGTGTGTGTGTGTGTATGTATAAAAGAAATAAGGATAGTCTGTAGTCTCAGACAAAAATATCTGCCCTCATGAAGTAAGGAAACAAATAATAAACAAGCAACACTTTGGGAAAGTAAGTAGTATATTTTATAATATTATATATTAGAACCTATTAATATGGTAGAAGGTAATCATGGCTTTTGAAAATATAAAGTGTGAAAGGGGAGAAGAAGTTCAGAGGTGGGGTTGAGTTTTAATTTTAAGAAGGGCAATTAAGGAAGGCCGTTTGAGTTAAGACCTAAAAAAGAAAAGGGAGAGTGTACAACTATCTGGGAGAAATTAATTCCAAGCAGAAAGAACTCCAAGCACAGAGGTCCTGAGGCAGGAGTTACATGGAGCAGTTAGGGAAAGGCCCTGAGCAAGATTGGCTGGAGGTGATGGCCGGACACGACAGAAACAGTAGGAACTGAAGTCAGAGATAGAAGAAGAGGAGGAAAGGTGCAAGACCTTGAGAACCATGGTTTTTTGGCTCAAAACAAAATCATTGGTAACATTTTTAAAAATATCGTACTCATCTCTAAGCATTAACCTTTTTTTAGAATGAAAGATAATTACACTACTCTTACAGTGCTTAAAATTGCATATTGGGGCTGGGCATGGTGGCTTATGCCTGTAGTCTCAACAGCTTGAGAGGCCGAGGCGGGAGGATTGCTTGAGTCCAGGAGTTTGAGAACAGACTGGGAAACATAGCAAGACCACATCTCTACAAAAAATAAAATAAAATAATTAGCTGGGCATGATGGCATGCACCTGTAGTTCCAGCTATTCAGGCAGCTGAGGTGGGAGGATCACTGCAGGCCAGGAGTTCAAGGCTGCAGTGCCCCAGGACTGTGCCACTGCTCTCCATCCTGGGCAACAGAAGGACACCCTGTCTCAGGAAAAACATAATTACATTTGTGGTTCACTTTGGGCTCACACGTGTAATTTTAAGTTTTCTGATAGCTACATCTTAAAAAATAAAAAAATAAGAGTAGATACATGTTATTACACCTTCGTCTAAACCCACAGAATGTACAACACCAAGAGTGAATCCTAATGTGAACTATGGACTTTGGTTGATGATGTGTCAATGTAGGCTCATCAATTGTAACAAATGTACCATTCTGGTGCAGGATGCTGACAGTGGGGGGAGGTTTACATATGTGGGGGCAGGGACTGTCTACCTTCTGTACTTTCCACTCAGTTTTGCTGTCAACTTAAAACTGCTCTAAAAAATAAAGTCTACTTTGCCTCAACCTCCTGCCTCAACCTCCTGAGTAGCTGGGACTATAGGCACGCGCCACCACACCTGGCTAATTTTTGTATTTTTAGTAGATACAGGGTTTCACCATGTTGGCCAGGCTAGTCTTGAACTCCTGACCTCATGATCCACCCACCTTGGCCTTCCAAAGTGCTGGGATTACAGACATGAGCCACCGCGCCCAGCCCCTGTCAAGAGTTTTAATGCTTTCCAGCAGCCACACATCAAATGATTGCCATCAGGATTAGACAACTTGAAGAACTTACCCCAACTGCCAAAGCCTACATGTGATTCTACATCTCAATGTAACTACTTATTTTTTTTTCTTTTAATTGAGATGGGGGGTCTGACAACGTTGCCTGGGCTGGTCTCAAACTCCTGGGCTGAAGTTATCCTCCCACCTTGGCCTCCCAAAGTGCTGGAATTACAGGCATGAGCAACTGCGCCCAGCCGCAACTGTTAATAATGATAGCATCATGATTCTTTGGCCCAGTGACTGTGTCAATAGTGGTACTATTACTCTCAGAGGGGAATTGTTAAAATAAATTAAAATGAAGACCAGGTCTGCAGAATTCCTGAGCAGATAGTCAATTTAGTCCTCATAAGTGACCTTAAACTTACTTGAGTTAATCTGAGCTATTTCTTGTAAATGCTTATATTAAAGAAAAACAGAACAAGCTCAACCAATCAGAAGTAGTCCACAAACTTGTATAACTAGAGGCTTTTTAGTGGGATAGACCAAATAAGGCAACTTTATAACTGTAACCAATCAAATATTTTCTTTTTATTACTTTCCCATTCACTCTGTAAAAATCTGCTTCTTTGACAGAGCTGAGCCCCAGAACCACTTCTGGTTTGCAGCTTCTCAATTCATGAATCACCGCGTGCTGAGGTAAACTTTAAAATTTTATTGTGCCTCAGTTTACCTTGTACACAGAAGCAACAGAGTCATCAGAGGAGATGTTTTAGATATTTTAACTTATTCATGTTTTCCTTTTGTAAACTCGAAAGAGAGGATAAATGTAAGAGCCCAAAAACATAAAAACCAACTTTAATATATGGATTTTGTTTAGAACTTGAAAAATTGTAAAAAGAAATCATGAGACAATAAGAAAAATGTAAATAATGACTGGATATTTAATAATATTAAGGAATTTTAAAAATGTTTTAAGTAATTTAGCCCCAGGTGTCTTCATGAGAATTTAAAACGGTGGTCATGCTTTTTCAAAAAAGGAGGAAAAAGGGTTTAATTCAGGAACACACAGAGAAAAAAAGAGACAATGAATTAGCTTTGCTAGCCAGTGGCTTAAACATTCTCCACGTAGCTGCTGGGCTGATGGGTGGGGTGGGACCCACTTCCAACTTGTCTCTTGGACAAAGTCTATATTTCTCAGCCGGATATTCAAGGCTCTCCACATCTAGGTATACAAGCGTTCTCCTATCCTCTTTTCCTATCAGGAATAGGTGCTTAATAGTAACATCAAGGCCAGGCACAGTGGCTCACGCCTGCAATCCCCGTACTTTGGGAGGAGGAGGCTGGGGGATTGCTTGAGGCGAGGAGTTCGAGACCAGCTTGAGAAATATGGTGAAACCTCTTCTCTGCAAAAAAAATATAAAAATTAGCCAGGCGTGGTCACCTGCGCCCGTGGTCCCAGCTATTCAGGAGGCTGAGGTGGGAGGATCGCTTGAGCCCGGGAGGCGGAGGTTGCAGTGAGCCGAGATCGCGCCACTGCACCCCAGCTTGGGCGACAGAGCGACTCTTGCCTAAATAAATAAATAAATAATTTTTAAAGTACATCAAAGACACATTGAGGCTATATGTGCCAAAGAGCTCTAGTGATGAACCCTTGTCAGGGGGCCGTGTCTGCGGGAGGCCGAAGGATCCCGGGTGACAGACATGCTTTCTTTGGGTGCGAGGCAGCGTCTCGGCAGAAAGAATATTGCGAGTATTACTGAGGGTACGTGAAGGAGAGAAGCCCCTTTGGTTCGGCCTTGGACTAAGCCCTCGTTCTCAGGTGAACTTGCAGTGTGATCTTGAGTAAGGTCAGTCTCCTCTCTCACCTCAGTGGCCCGAAACCTCAGGAGGTGGCAGAGGTTTTCTAATGACTCTCCCAGCTCTGACATCCTCTGACTTCACTCTGGGAGAACGTGGGCTGGTGGACTCCTGGCAGAAGCCGACACACAGTTGGGCCATAACAAAGAGCCCTGGTACGGGGCACGTTCCCGCCCCCGGGAGGTTTTGGAAACACTGTGAGGCAGGGGGCGGGGCTTGAGCGGGCCGCAGCCAGTCACCAAAGGACCGGGCGTTGGGGGCGGGGCCTCGCGCGAGCGGCGGCGGCAGCGGCGGCAGCGGCTGCGGCCAAGCTGGGTCCGAGCATCCCGCGGCTCTGGAGCCGCCCGGCCCGGACATGGCGACCGTCCGGGCCTCTCTGCGAGGTGCGCTGCTCCTTCTGCTGGCCGTGGCGGGGGTCGCGGAGGTGGCAGGGGGCCTGGCTCCGGGCAGTGCGGGTGAGTAACCTCCAGAGCAACGGTTCGAAGCTGTCGGGAGCGGCCGCCACAGCGCTCCAAGATGGCGCGGGGCAGGGGGCGGGGGTGCGCGCGACCCCCAGACCCTGCCCACGTCCGGTGACCCCGGGACCCCAGGTCTCAGCGCTCCAGAGGCTGGTGCCGAGGCGGGGCGAGTGAGGAACTCTCTCCGCCCCAAGATCTTCTGGGCGGTGACTCGGGTTTGAGGCCTTGGTCTGTCACCCACCGACACGGGCCCCCTCTTCGGCACTGACCCCTTCGCTTGCCTCTGGTGCTTGTCAGAAAAGGGTGCGATGCCCCCTCCCAGGATCGTCGCGAGGTTTGGATGGGATTTCGGATACGCAGCCGCCCTACCGCGGCCCTAGTTAGTTATTGTTACTTGTTACTTGACCCGCACTTGGTTCATAACGACCTTGGTGGCGGTGAGCACTGACGGTCCCCACAGCCCGCGTGGTGGGTCCTGGACTCGGGCAGGAGACATTAAAAATCAGTAAACCCTGTCCCCCGGGGGCTGGCAGGCTTGAGGAGAGGAATTCTTGCTCTACAAGAACTAAACCAAGGATGGATAGGAAACTGTTAAGTGCTTATTGATTGCTTCCCGCTTGCTGGCCTTTTGAGTGCACGCCGACTCCTTCCGTCCAAAAGCTCTCTCGGTAGGAGATGGGGTACAGCAGATTGAAGTAACTCGAATTCAAGGCAGAAATGTCCAGAGGAAATGAAGGGCCATGTATGAGTGCACAGAGGGAGAGAGGACATCGACCTAGGATGAGTGGAAAGTGGAGTGATTCCCCCTAGCTGTACTAGACATTGAAAGATGGCTAGGACGTGTGCATGCAAAAGTGGTGAAGTGCATTGCTTACAGGGAGACAGGCAGAGACACCTGAAAAAAAAAAAAAAAAAAAAGCAAAGTCCGCCGGGTGCGGTAGGCTCTCGCCTGTAATCCCAGCACTTTGGGAGGTGGAGGCGGGCGGATCCCTTGAGCCCAGGAGTTCGAGGCCATCCTGCTTAACATAGTGAAACCCCGTTTCTACTAAAAATACAAAAATTAGCCGGGCATGGTGGTGTATGCCTGTTGTTCCAGCTACCCGCGAGGCTGAGATACGAGGATTGCTCGAGCCCCGGGAAGTTGAGGCTGCAGTGATATGCCACTGCCCTCGGAAGTGAGACTCTGTCTCAAAAAAAAAATCAAAGTCAGTTCCAACAGGGGTATTAACTATAGCTAGGTTTCAAATTTAGCTGTAAACTATCCCAAAGAATAAAAGAGAAAATGCTGTGTATTCTTGGCTAAATCAGATTACTTTCCTGGGCCCCATTTTTCTCCCTGTTAAATTAAAAGAGATTGAACTGAAACACTTACAAAATTATGAAATACTAGTTGTCCATTCTCCTCCCACAACCAGTCAGTTCTGCAGGAGGTAGTACAGTGGAGTGGTTAAGAACATTGAGCAAATTACTTAGCTTTAATCTTTTTGTGCTCAAATAGCCACATTTATTATAAATGGTACCTCACAGATTTTATTATGAGAATCGAGGTAATACATGTCCAGCATTTAGCGTAGTAAGCAGTGAAATATTAGCTATTAAGTATGTTCGGGAAATACTGCAGATGGTACCCTGTCTTATAAATGCACAAAACACATTAGATTCACAATAAAGGGTCCAAGGATTCCTGTGGTAAAACAAACAAACAACAACAAAAAAAACAAGAAACTTTTTTGCTGGGGGAATGGCAGTGATTGCTAATGAGTATGAAGTTTCTTTTGGGAGTAATGAAAATGTTCTAAAATTAGATAGTGGTGATGGCTACACAACTCTGTGAATATACTAAAAACAACTGAATTGTACATATTAGAAGGGTTAATTTCATGGTATACAAATTGTAGCTCAATAAAGTTGTTAAAGAAAGAAACTTGTTTGCTCATAAAATTCTTTTTTTCTTCATAACACCTAAAGCGCACTTCAGAAAATGCTGGGTTAGTTGATTTCTAAAGGCCCTTCTAAGCTCTAAAAGTTCATGACAACATATAGTTTGCATTGTTTGATTAAAAAAAAAAATTCCAAGTTTGATCTAAAAGTGAGACATGTTCCTTATACTAAATTCTAGGAAGCATGTATTGCCTGGTTCCTTACTAAAGGACATTGAGTAATATAATGGACAAAGGCTTCCACTGTGAATTGTAGAAAGTATAGAAAATGCTTTTCAATCCTAAACAGAATTAAGAACACAATATAAAATTGTATTTCAGTGAAGGCTTTGCTTGTATTCCTGCTCAGTCTTCCTTCCCTTCTTAACCGCATCCAAGATTGGGTACTTCTGTCTGCTCTGGTATAAGGCTTTGCAGGTTATTGACCCCCTCTATTATACAACTTTGCAAATCTTATTACCTTGATTATTCCTATTCCTGGGGGATGGAGGTGTGAAAGTGAAATGACTTGCTCAATGGTTTTCTCTTTGGAGGATGAGAAGGGACCCTATCCTGCAGTATCAGCATCGTGTGTCATGGCACCTGATAATGGCTCTGTTTTTATTTAAGTTGCTTTGTAATAGTACAAAAGAAGGAAGGATATAACCTTAAGGGCCAGGTTTCAGTAAGTTGACATTTAAGGAATTAGGTAATAGTAAACCTAGAATCCAGAAGAAGAATGTAATGAATTTTAAGTTAGAAAAAGCAAACGCCTATCTGGAGCAAAGTAATAAGAAGCAGATTCTCTTACCAAAGAAGTATCTTGGCCCACACTGTAGAAAGAGCTAGGATTGGTGATAGACCAGATATGACAGTTTATTCTGGTATGCAGCTGAAAGTTTCTGTCTGGCATCCATAAATTTAAGCAATCTTTCATTAATCATACTTTTCACTGTGTGCCACTTGTAGAAGAAAATGGGAAGAGGTCAAGGAGGTTATTTTTATATATTATAAATGTGGTTTTTAAAAGAACAAAAGAGATATTATGAGGTTTGTTTATCCAAAAAATACTATATGAGTACTTATTATACGTCAGGCACTGTTCTAGGTGCAGAGCTGCTGCTCCAAGGAGCTTACATTCTGAGAGGTGATAGACAATAAATAGATAAATATGTAACAAAATGATTTCTAGGTATGATAAGGATGCCATGAAGGAACTAAACCAAATGGCTAACACAGAGAATTGTGTGAGTAGTTCTTTGTGTAAAAGAACTTCAAAAGAGTTTATAAGAGCTGCCTCTTTGAGAAGGTAAAGTTTAGAACTGAGATCCGAAGGCTGAGAAGGTGGTGGGTAGTCTTATGAAAGACAGGGGTGAGGTCCAGGAAGTGCAGAAGCCTTAAGGCATAAGGAACAAAAGGTTATATGGTTGGAATGTAGTGACCAACAGAGTATGCTAGGGCTAGATGGTGCAGAGCATTGCAAAAAACCACATAAGGATTATGGATTTTATTCTGTGCACAGATAGAAACCAATAGAGTTTTAAGTAAGAGTGGTATGATTTTATTTCTATTTTAGATCAGTATTGCTGCTGAATGAAAAAAATTATTGTAGTGGGGTAAGAGTATAAGCAGGATGACTAGAAGGCCATTGCAGTAGTTCAAGCAGGAGATAAGGGTTGACTCAAGAGTAGAGTGGTGTGGAGATAGGAGAGGGGATATTTAAAATATGTTGCTGATGGATTAGATGTGGGAAGTGAGGGAAGAAGGAATTAAGGATTACTCATAGGTTTTTTTTAATCATGAGCAATTTAATAAAAGTTGATGCCATTTACTGAAGTAGGGAAGATGGAGGAAGAGCATTTTGGAGGAGGGTTGGAAGGTAAGGAAAGGAGAGAATAAAAAGTTCTATTTTTGTACATGTTTAGGATGAATATTAGTAATAATTGCACTAGGGCCATTGCTTATTAAGCCAAATTCCATACTTGTGAGTAATCCATTTAGCAAATATTTATTAAACTATTAATACTGACAGACACTGTGATAGGCAGAGGTATAAAGTGGTAAGCAAAAATAGGGGCTTAAGTTTAGTGGGAAATTCAGACAGGAAATATCACCCCAAAATGTATAATACCTACATGGCTAATATTATGTGGTTATATTAGTACATACCTATTTATATCCTAAATCCGAAGAATATATTTGAGGAAAAAGCATATGGTTTCATCAGGTATATAGCACATAGTATGATGGATGCTGTAAAGCACATAGGTAACTTGAACAAGACTATAAGTGGAGTATTAAGAGATGTGTTCTGACCATGAGATAATTGGGAGCTATACTTTTAGATCCTTTGTTTAGAGATAGGAGCCCTGCTGCAGTGGGGAAGGGAATTATCTAAAAATACTGACTGTTGAAGAGGACTTCAGAAGAGTCATTTGCTTTAGTTGTTTCATAATGATGAATGTCTAGGTTACAGCTCTTTTGACTCTAAGGAACAAAACCCAAAATAAGTCAGGATTAGGGGGCTGGTTATATAGCATTTAACAGGAAATCACATGGAAAGCCAAGGGTAGGAAATTCAGCACATCTCTACCTCAGGGACTGCTACAGGAACTAGAAAGTTGACAGGAACCAAGACTGACAGGAAATTAGACTTCCCGTGTGTTCTTTTAGAGACAGCCTTTATCTCACATGGCTTCTCTCTGTGCATCTCTTCCAGTTTCCTCTCTCCCTCAATCAGCTTCCTTTTTTTTTTTTTTTTTTTGCACATAGTTTCCACACCCTCATAAAATGTCAGCTTCCCAGCCTCAGCTCTTCTTGACCTTATAGCTGCAGAGCCCACCACCAACTGGCTGCCTGCCTCTTACCTGAGTATGATTTAGTCCAATTTATCTTTTGATTTAAAAATCATATGATGTTTTCTAAATTATAGGTGAGTTACCATATGAAATATGGTACTGAAATAGTATTAATATAGTGAGAGAAAATTTTTTGTACTTTTTTCCTGTTAAAAAGACATTGTATAACTATAGGATATTACTACTTTTTTTTTAATAGGTTTTAGGGGAACAGGTGGTGTTTGGTTACATGAATAAGTTCTTTAGTGGTGATTTCTGAGATTTTGGTGCACCCATCTCTACAGTGTACCCAATGTGCAGTCTTTTATCCCTCACCCCCTGCTCACTCTTCCCCTGCTGCCACCGAGTCCCCAAAGTCCGTTGTATTGTTCTTATGCCTTTGTGTCCTCATAGCTTAGCTGCCACTTGATAAATGAGAACATACAATGTTTGGTTTTTCATTCCTGGGTTACTTCACTTAGAATAATGGTCTCCAACTCCATACAGGTTGCTGCAAATGCCATTATTTCATTCCTTTTTATGGCTGAGTAGTATTCCATAGTGTGTGTGTGTGTGTGTGTGTGTGTGTGTGTGTGTGTGTGTACTCATGTACCACATTTTCTTTATCCAATGGGCATTTGGGCTGATTCCATATTTTTGCAATTGCTAATTGTGCTGCTACACACATCTACCACATTTTCTTTATCCACTTGTTGATTGATGGGCATTTGGGCTGGTTCCATATTTTTGCAGTTGCTAATTGTGCTGCTATAAGCATGCGTGTGCAAGTGTCTTTTTCATATGACTTCTTTTCCTCTGGATAAATATCTAGTAGTGGGATTACTGGATCAAATGGTAGATCTACTTTTAGTTCTTTAAGGAATCTCCCTACTGTTTTCCATGGTGGTTATACTCATTTACATTCCTACCAGCAATGTAAAAGTGTTCCCTTTTCACCACATCCACTCCCACATCTGTTATTTTTTTATTTTCTAATTATGGCTATTCTTGCATGAGTAAGGTGGTATTGCATTGTGGTTTTGATTTGCATTTCCCTGGTAATTAGTGATGTTGAGCATTTTTTCATATGTTTGTTGGCCATTTGTATATCTTGTTTTGAGAACTGTCTATTCATGTCCTTAGCCCACTTTTTTTTTTTTTTTTTTTTTTTTTTTTTTTTTTTTTGAGACGGAGTCTCGCTCTGTTGCCTAGGCTGGAGTGCATCTCGTGATCTCGGCTCACTGCAAGCTCCGCCTCCCGGGTTCACGCCATTCTCCTGCCTCAGCCTCCCGAGTAGCTGGGACTACAGGCGCCTGCCACCACGCCCGGCTAATTTTTTTTTTTTTTTTTTTTTGCGTTTTTAGTAGAGACGGGGTTTCACCATGTTAACCAGGATGGTCTCAATCTCCTGACCTCCTGATCCACCCGCCTCGGCCTCCCAAAGTGCTGGGATTACAGGCGTGAGCCACCAAGTCCGACTCCTTAGCCCACTTTTTAATGGACTGTTTGTTTTTCTCTTGCTGATTTGTCTGAGTTCCTTGTAGATTCTGAATATTAGTCCTTTGTCAGATGCATAGTTTGCAAAGATTTTCTCCCACTCTGTGGGTTATCTGTTTACTCTGCTGATTATTTCTTTTGCTGTGCAGAAGCTTTTTAGTTTAATTAAGTCCCATGTATTTATCTTTGATTTTGTTGCTTTTGCTTTAGGGTTCTCGGTCATAAAGTCTTTGCCTAATTCAATGTCTAGGTGGGTTTTTCCGATGTTATCTTCTAGAATTTTTACAGTTTCAGGTCTTAGAATTAAGTCTTGATCAATCTTGAGTTGATTTTTGTATGACGTGAGAGATGAGAATCCAGTTTCATTCTTCTACATTCAGTTTGCCAATTATCCCAGCACCATTTGTTGAGTAGGATGCCCTTTCCCCACTTTACGTTTTCATTTGTTTTGTCGAAGATCAGTTGGCTGTAAGTATTTCGCTTTATTTCTGGGTTCTCTATTCTGTTCCTATGTGCCTATTTTTATACAAGTACCATGCTGTTTTGGTGACTATAGCCTTATAGTATAATTTGAAGCTTCCATTTGAATTTTAGGATTGAAATTCAAATTTTAGGAACTAGAATTGTTTTTTCTAGTTCTGTGAAGAATGATGATGGTATTTTGATGGGAATTGCATTGAATTTGTCTATTGCTTTTGGCAGTATGGTCATTTTGACAATATTGATTCTACCCATCCATGAGCTTGGGATATGTTTCCATTTGTTTCTGTTGTCTGTAATTTCTTTCAGCAGTGTTTTGTAGTTTTCCTTGTAGAATTCTTTCACCTCCTTGGTTAGGTATATTCCTAAGTATTTTTTTTTTTTTTGCAGCTATTATAAAAGAGGTTGAGTTCTTGATTTGATTCTCAGAGTGGTCACTGTTGGTGTATAGCAGTGCTACTGATTTTATACCTTGATTTTGTATCCTAAAACTTTATTGAATTCGTTTATCAGATCTGGGAGCTTTTTGGATGAGTCTTTAGGGTTTTCTAGGTATATGATCATATGATCGGCAAACAGCAACAGTTTGACTTCCTCTTTACCAATTTGGATGCCCTTGATTTCTTTCTCTTGTCTATTTGCTCTGGCTAGGACTTCCATTATTCTTTATTAGTCAGTGAATCTAATTTTTGAGCTGAGCACTGTGCTAATTGTACCAAGAAGCTTACAATCAATCTGGGGATACCAAGAGAACCCACATGAAATGATTAGAGAAGAGTTAAGTGTTAAAGTTTCCAGCTCTCACTAGAATAGTAGGGTCTTAAATAACAAAAACATCAACATGGGCTAGAGTTGTTGGAGAAGAAAGGCTTACTAAGAATTAAGATGATAGTTAAGCCTTGCAATATGTTTGGAGTCAGCAGGAAGTGGGCATCAAGCATTTCAGGCAGAGGACTGCGTTCTAGGTAAGTGTAGATTTTCTTTGCTAAAAGTAACAGAAGTTTAGGGAAGGGAAGGCTAGAGAAAGACTTTGAAATTTTAGAATTGGAATAGCAGGAAGCCATTGTAGGACCTTGATTAGAAGAGGGATGTCATGAAAGGTCTGTTAAAAAAAGTAATCTGGCAGTCATATTGGTACTACAATTGACTTAATATAATTGGCTGCTGCAGCAGTGCAATATGAGGCAAGCAGTGGAGAAGGATGTATGTAACTTGCAAATGATTCGCGAAAAAAACAAAATATGTATCTATCCATACATACATACAGATAGATACGGCAGTATGACAAGATGTTAGCAGTGTTGAATTGAGGTGGTGAGTATGTGGGTAATCCTCTCACTATTTGGCGCTTCCTTGGCTGACTGTATACTTTATGCAGATATACCCACATGTATATTTTTAAAGGGTTAAATGTGACAATTTCATGAATGTATTTATAAGTTAAAGTTGCAGTTCTCATTTAAATGTTTTTTAAGTGATTGTCATTTTCCAAGTTGTTTTGAAAATTAAAATTTGATTAAAAATAAGATTTTACATTAAAAAACAGATTT
Organism: Pan paniscus; assembly: GCF_029289425.2. Classification (NCBI taxonomy): domain Eukaryota; kingdom Metazoa; phylum Chordata; class Mammalia; order Primates; family Hominidae; genus Pan; species Pan paniscus. The sequence goes on along the minus strand of NC_073260.2, from coordinate 88,544,098 downwards.
TTAAATTAATTTTTTAAATTTGAATGATCTTTTTCCAGTATCAACTCAGATTTAGTTTTTTTCTCCTGAAGTGTGTAATACACACTCAATGCATGTGCACGCACACACATCTATGTATGTATATGTGTGTGTACATATATATTTATACACATACACACTGTTTTAGTTGTTCTTTAGGGAGACATTAATTAGAGGGAATCTTTTTTTTTTTTTTTTAGGAAACAAGAATTGCTTTTTCATTAACCAACTGAATTATAGCTTTTGTGAGACATCTGTGGCAAAAATCCCTTTTAACTTCAAAAATCCTATAATTCTATGGATATTTCTTAGTTTTGGATTAGGGTGTGTATTTGTTTTTTTAAAGCTAGTTGGCTTTAGAAGCTGCGTTTTTCTGCATGTGGCTGGAGCATGTGCTTCCTGCTTACTTGCCTGTCTTTAGTATACACATGGCCAAAACCAGCAGCTGAAACTCGATGTTTCTAATTATTGGATAATTCCGCTTGCATATTTTCAGGCTACACTAATACCTTCTTAAGCCCAAAAAATGTGGCCTTTAGTAATCAATTTTTAATTTTTATTTTATAATCACAGACTATTGGAATAAGAATGCAAGATACGACACTCATACTGATGTCTTTAATGAAGATAACACCTGTGTTTTTTATTTTCATCATAGCAGTATCAAATTTTATTTTGAATCGTTCCATCTTTATCTGTTCAATTCCATTTTATGAAAATAAGCAGAGTTTTAAACTATTATTCTTGAAGAATATGTTAGGATCAAATTATAAACCCAGAATATGTCTAGAATTCATTATCTTCTCTTATAGAAAGCATTAGGCCTGGGAGAGTTTTGTTTTGTTTTGTTGTATTGTAATAGTTGAATGACCCAATTAATCCCTTTTAGTTGCTCTGAAAAGATAAAGACCCTTAAATGCCACATTAATTGCATTTGAATTCTTCTCCCATTGATAACGAAGTCATATGAATGGATGTCTATTTGTAGACATTTATTTCTTGAAAAATATGCAACGTTAAAGATTCTAATAAGCTTTAGCTATTTCAAAGGAAGAAAAATGTGTGCAGATACAATAATGGCTAAGGGTAAGAAGAGAGTGTAGAAAATGTGATGGAGCAGAGGTCCCCTGTCCTGTTCGTGGAGAGTGGCAATGCCCTCAAGAGAAGACATATGCTGTTACAGAAGAACATTTGGTTGGGAGAAGGAAAGAAGTTATTACCAGAAGACTTTAGGCTTCCCTCCGTCATCCCATTTTGTCAGAAGTATCAAAAAGTCTTTTGGAAAGACTAGAACGAATATATGCCAAAATGTCAACAGATGTTGTGGCAGGACAGTGGAAATATAATTTTTCTTTTTCTTCTTGTTTTCCAAATTTTTGAGGTTTTTTAAATGAAAAAAAGAATTATTTTAAAAATTTAACTTTGAGGGATACTCCCCTATAGATTTGACCTTCACCATTTAATTGGAAAAAAAGGCTTTTATAGTTATATTTTTAGTAAGACCTCTGTTAGTGGAGTTTTAATTATAACACATTTTGTGTTTCTGTTTGAAATAGACCTTTGCTCCAAGAAATTGTTTTTCAAAAATCCCTAGGTCCAAATCAGACTCCTGTCTGCCTGATTGTTTACTTTTTGCTGAGCCTTTTTCTGTTTATTGGGACCATATGTTATCTTGAATTACCTTTGCTTACGACCAGCAGGATTTTCTGCCCTCACATGAACTTTGTGTTAGAGGCTAGTAGTAGAAAGTGCCAACTTCTAGACTTCTTCAAAAGAGCACATCAGTGTCACTCAGGAGAGCCTTTTTTCCTGACTATCCTCCCAGTCTAATGAGGGTAGGGACATAGCAGAGTCTTAGGAGATGGATGTAGTTTGGTGTGGCATTGCAGAGGAGTTGTTATAAGAAAGCGTCGGCCAGGTGTGGTGGCTCATACCTGTAATCCCAGCACTTTGGGAGGCCAGGGTGGGCGGATCACTTGAGGCCAGGAGTTCAAGACTAGCCTAGACAATATGGCAAAACCCCATCTCTACTAAAAATACAATTAGCCGGGCATGGTGGTGCATGCCTGTAATCCCAGCTATTAATACTTGGGAGGCTGAAGCACAAGAATCACTTGAAGGTGGAGGTTGTAGTGAGCTAAGACTGCACCACTGCACTCCAGCCTGGGTGACAGCACAAGACTCTCAAAAAAAACAAAAACCCTCATGAGTGCTTCGGTCCTCCCTTGTGTTAGCCCTTCATAGAAAGTAACTACAGCCTTACTACAATCAAGGCACCTTTTTTTTCTTCTGAAATGTAGTGAAATTTTTATGTGTCCTTCAGAATTTTGTAAACCAAATGTTTAGAACTTCAAGACATGTTTTGACATAGAAATAGTATTAGAAAGCCAGTCTCAAAAAAAAAAAAAAAAAAAAAAAGGCTAGCTAGCCCCACAAGTCTTTTATGAAACTGATCTATAGTAATATGGCAGTAACATCCTAGACCCTGTCGTTGTTTTATGGAAAAGTGATTTCCAGTTTAAAACTTAGAAACTTGGTTGGTAAGATCTGAAGAGGACTTCTTTTATTCATTTGTTTACTCATTCATTTCTCCTCAATACCAATCCTACTTTTCAATAAAAAAAGTTCTACTTTTATCTAATATGTATACTGAAGTTGTACAGATTTCATTTGAAGAGAGGATTATGTTGCATACACATGCACAGACACACAGGTTGAAAATATATATATATATATGTAAAAACAGGTGTTTTAAACCATTGTACCAGATCTACCTGCCTGAAATGTAGTATTTTTCCCTCCTGTGTCTTTTGACTTGCCAATTCTAGACAGCTGCTGACCATTCCAACTCTATCCTCTTTTCAGTCTTCTGCGCTCTACAACAGTTACATGCCTCTGATGATTATCGCTATAGCCAATTTATGAATTCCTCTGGAGCCATAATGCTGCTTGGCAACCATTTTCCTTTTCTCTAATTTGACATTTCTTTCTCTAAGTTGTTGAAGCAGTGTTGTTTTGAACACAGGTTTGAGAAACATATTTATAGTTGTTTCCTTTCTCTATTTTCCAAAGTGGCTGTTTCAGGCCTCTATAATTTCAACTCAAGCCCCCAACCCTATCTCAGCCCTATCTATTTTCAGATCTAATCACTATTTCACTGAGAAAATGAGGTGCTGTCAAGTTCCCTGTTAATTTATCGGTGTCCTTGAATTCTTTACTCTTGTCTAGATTTTGTCCTACTACCAGGTGGTAACCTGGGTGAAGTTAGAGAGCATAACTTTTGTTCACTATTGTATCCCTATTCCTAAACACAGTGCCTCTTTTAAAACCCACATGCCCTTCCAGGAAACACCTCATTTCTCTATATTCTGTTTTACTTCCAACTGGATATAATGTAATTCAGTTCTGCCACCCAGAATCAGCATCTACCCTGCAAGTTAAAGGGCATGGTCCCCAACAAGATTACCCTTAATCCAGACACTAGCTTCAGTTCAAGGGTCCCCAGGCCACCCACACTTTTGACCAACTGGCTATAAATCCATGGTTCCCATGACCCCCTCAGGTTCAATAATTTGCTAGACCAACTCACAGAACTCTGGGAAGCACTATACTTTAAATAATGGTTTTAATATAAGGGGTACAATTCAGGAGGACCAGTCAAATAAAGAGCCTCATAGGGTGAGATCTAGGAGGGAATGCAGAGCTTCTATGTCCTCTTATGGAATCAGGTGCATCATCTTCCCAGTACATCAATGTGTTCAACCAGGAAAGCTCCACTGAGCTTCTATGTCCAGCGTATTGATTGGGGTTTCATTACATAGGCATACTTGATTGAATTATTGGTCATATGGTTGAGATCAATCTGCAATCCCCCTTCAATCCCTGGAAGTTGGGAGATCAGGTTGATACCATGTGGCTAAAAGCCCCAGCTCTTTAAACACATGGCTGTTCTTTCTGGTGTTGCCAGCCTCCATCCTGAAACTATCTAGGTCAGGGGTGTCTAATCTTTTGGCTTCCCTGGGCCACACTGGAAGAATTGTCTTATGCCACGTGTAAAATACACTAACACTAATGCAAAAAAAAAATCTCATAATGTTTTAAGAAAGTTTACCAATTTGTGTTGAACCACATTCAAAGCTGGGCCTGGGCCACATGCAGCCCATGGGCCACCGTTTGGGCAAGCTTGATAGGTGAGACCATGGGTCACCTTGTTAGCATAACAAAGACACTCCTATTACTCGGGAAATTCCGGTGATTTAGAGTCTCCCTCCCAGGAACCAGGGAGAAAGGCCAGTCAAATTATTTATTATACAGTGTTCTACAACTGCTCAAAAGTAGACTTCCTCAAAAGAATTGTCTGTATTTTCTTGAATTGTCTCTTGAACTCACTGCAGTCAGGCTTTTGCCCTTTATTTCACATTGATAACATTTATTTAAGGTCATCATCAATATCTTCCACATTGCCAAATACTGTGATCAGTTTGAAATCCTTATTACTTGATAGCAGTATCTAACATGGTTAACATCTTCTTGAAACATTTTATTTGGCTTTTTGGACACCATTCTTTCTCTTAATTATCTTCCCATACATTGACCACTCTCACCTGTCTCTGAAGGAGGGAATGCATTGCTCAGTTCTCAGATCTTGTCCCTCCCCAGATGCCATCATGGCTTTAAATATCATCTACATAGTGTGTCTCCCAAATTCCCATCTCCAGTTTGGAGTCTTCCCGAACTCATATATTCAACTCCCTACTCAGTGTATTATTTTAGATATATAATAGGCATCTCAAAATTATATCTAAAACTGAATTTCTGATCATCTCTCTCTGTCTGAGATCTCCTCCCTTAGTCTTTTCCATTTCAGTTAATGGTATTTCTAGATATTTCTGTTTTCCCACTTTCTTGGACCAAAAACCTTACAGTCATTCTTAATTCTTTTTCTTCCATATTTCACTTCCAATCCATTAGCATATCCTGTCAGCTTTATATTCATAATATATCCAGATTCGGACTACTTAATACCATCTCCACTGCTGCCACCCTAGTTGAAGACACTACAGTCTCTTATCAAGACTACTGCAATAGCCTATTAGTGTTTCCTCCCTTACTCCTGTGTATTATATTTTTAACACAGGAACCAGAGTGATCTTTTTAAAATGTTATTCTGATTATGACATGCTGCTCAAAACCCGTGGGTGGTTTTCCATCCTTCTCAGAGTAAAAGCCAAAGTTCTTACCATGGCCTATAGAGACCTGTATGATCTGGTCCCCCTCTCTGATCGCATTATGTCCTACTCTACCGTTCAGTCATTCTTTTCTAGCCACACTCTTTGCTCTTCTTTGAACACACCAGAAACTTTGCACTTGCTGTTTCTGCCTTTTGGAAAATTCATTGTGGCTCGTTCCCTTACTTTATGGTGTCTGCTTGAGTGACACCTTTTCAGTGAAGCCTTCCTAGCCTGCCCTATAAAATACCCACTCACTTCCACACACACATCCTCCTTACTCTTTAACTTGTTTTATTATTGCCATAACATTTACCACCATTTCACATTCGTATTCTCTCTCTCTGTCTCCATATATATATATGTATGTGTATATATACATATATAGTTTAACATCTGCTCTTTAAGTTTCAAGAGAACAGAGACTTATGTTTTTTTGAATGAATGATCAATGCCTAGTACTTAAGCTGCTCATAAAATTTTTTTAAGTTGATAAATATCTTGGAAGAAGAAGTATTCCCTGTTTCTTTCCAGGGATAGTGCCTTCTCATATACACTTGGTTTTATCCCCTTTGGAGTCCTCTTGAGACTTGTTCTGTCAGAGGAACATTAGCTCTCTACTGCTCTTTTCTGTCTGTAAAGAAGGTCAAGTCTTTTCCACTCTGAAAAAGGGAGAAAAAATCTTGGAACCTTGCATCTTTGTATAATTACTACTTTTTTCCCTTCCCGTCGTTGCTAGACTTCTTATGACTCTATTTTTGATGTCTGTACTTACTCGCCTGTGGTTTACTCCTTAATATCATTCACTTCTACCAGTTCCACAGAAAGAACCTGTGAAGCTCACCAAGTGGCTAATTAGTAAACCCATTTCCTTTTTTCATTCTTCAGTCTAACTTGACTCTTGTGGTGCATGACACTACTCCTCCTGTGATGCCACTCTCACGGTTAACCTACCTTTCTGACTATTCCATCTCAGTCTCTTTCCTTTCTTTCCATATCTCAGATGTTACTCTTCTTTAGAATCTGATGCTGTGTTCTCTTCTCACTAGAAACTCTCCCTAGACAATATCATTCATTTCCATATACTCCTTTATGCTGATGAGTTCCAAATTTGGATCTTTAGGCTTGGCTTTACCTGCACTCCAGGCCTGAATTTCTGAGTTTACTGGAATTTCCATCAGGATATTCTATAGGAACCTCAGATTCACATGCTCAAAACAAAATTCACTATCTTTTTATCAGTTGACTTTTTATTATTGGTTTAAAAATAGCTCTAGTCCATATGGTAATTGTAAGGATTAGATAAGAAAATGCATACAACAAACTTAGTCAAATTCTGGGACATAGAAAGCACACACTAAATAGTAGCTATTATTATTACATGACAGTCTCCCCTATTAGACTGCAAGCTTCTTGAGGACAGGGACCATGTCCTCAAACCTAACACTGTCCTTGACTTGTAATAGGTGCTCAGTAAAGGTTTGTTGAGTTAAAATTAATAATAATAATAATCATCTACTGAATAAATGGTTTGTGTAACCATCTGAATTAGCTTAGTCATCTTGTTTAACAGTGGAACAACATTTGATGTTTATTTTTTCTCCCTAGGTGCATTGTGTTGTAATCATTCAAAGGATAACCAAATGTGCCGTGATGTATGTGAACAGGTAAGATTACATAATAATTACAGAGGCAGCCAGACACAGTGGTTCATGCCTGTAATCCCAGCACTTTGGGAGGCCAGGGTGGGAGGATTGCTTAAGGCCAGGGGTTCAGGACCAGCCAGGACAACATAGCAAGACCCCTGTCTCTAAAAAATAAAAATAAAATTATAGAGGCTACTAGTTATACAACTATTCATTAAGTATAATTGTTTTTGGAGAAGTCTGTTGGATAGTACCTTAACTAATTGTCCAGGGTTCACATCACCAATAATGGGGCAAAGTGACTGTCTGCTGACATGATACACTGAGAAGGAAAATATTATAATTGCATAATTTGAATTATGAAGAAATAGTCGGGCAAACCCAGTTTGAGGAATATTCCTCAAAACATCAACGCCTGTACTCTTTAAAAATGTCAGTGTTGTAAAAACAAAGAAAGGCTAAGAAACTGTTACAGATTAAAGGAAACTAAAGAGATGTGACAACAAAATGCAATATGTGATCCTGGATTGGATCCTGGAATGAAAGAAAATTGCTATAAAGGACATTATCAGGATAAATTGGTAAAATTTGAATATAGACTGGATATTAAATAGTGGTATTATACCAATACTGTGATCCTGAATTTGGTGATTATATTGTGGTTGGGTGTGATGGTGTCCTTGTTCTTAGGAGATACATACTAGGATTTAGGAATGAATGAACATAATGTCTATAACAAATGCTAACATAGTCCTTCAAAATAATAGTATGTAATAATAGTTTGTGTATATATACAGAGAATTAAAGCAAATGTTGCAAAGTGTTTAGGATGGGTGCATCTTGATGAAAAAAGTTCCACTGAAGCACTACCCATTCATAAAGCCCTACCTTTCTTTCAGGCTTGGTCATATATGTCTAGCCTTAGCACTCGAGAAACAATAGTCTCAATCATCTTTTAGAGGAGTCTTCAAGTAATAACCTGGATCTTGTTATTTTTAAAACTGAGAGAACTACTTAACTGGGACTATAACTTCTCATAAGCAATAATAATGTAGACGTAGAAAGATTTTGCAAGATACGGTCTGATTATAAGACATGACACTGATTCAGCTTATCTAAATGGCTACTGGAGAATTCAGTGACATGTCAAATCACTATTGCAAATTAAGTTTGCTGCACATTTACTGCCAGAAGAATAGCTTTTTAAAGCAAAAATGGCCCCTTGATGATATCATAAGGAAGCTTTTAAAGTAGTTCTGCTACTTTGGGAAACATGACTTACCTGACTTTTCACTTTGTTTCTTGCTTTTTCTACTGATGTTCTATAGGGTGAATGATTTTTAGGAGGTATCTTGTAATGAGGCACCAGCAGCAGGCAAGGTCTAATTTCTTAAAATCTGGAATGCTAGAAATTATATAACTTAGCAAATTAATTGAATACTATAGTCACCCTAATAAAGAACATTCTTCCCCAACCAAGTTCTTAACTAATTGAGAAATAAGGCAGATAGGTCCAAAAATATTACTCCTATTACTGGTTACACAGATGTCGAATGTGACTTTTATCTCTAGGCACACACTAAGTGACAGAATTAGACTTACTCCCAGAGGAGGAGAGGTAAGGGCTGTGTTACATATGTTTACTTTCCCCTACTAAACTCAATGGTTGGCTAAGTCAGCCATCCTGATGATGGGAGAAGTGTATCAGGGGTGTGGAGAGAGACCAGGGCTGTTAAAACTCATAGAGCTCACTTCAAAGAGAAGGAAATGCTGTGAGTGAGGAATCATTATTTCTTCAACCAGTAGGGAATGCAGACAGGATGGAGTCTTGATGACATTTAGATTTTGAACTGAGTAAACAGCATTCTTGATGACTCTAGGAGGTTAGGGAAAAGATATGGTTTGAGGAGAAGGTGAGCTGTTGAATTATCAGTGAAAACCACTATGTGAAGATAGGGATTTGGAATTAAAACTTTTGGAATTGGAATTTAGATAAGAAGTCAGGGCTGGTAGCTTATGATATTCAGCAAAATACGTGTGATGGTTTACAGTGAAACTGTCAGCAGTGTCAGATGCCAAAGAAAAGTCAAGGAGTTTGAGATCTGAGAAAAGGCCCTTAGTTTAAAAAAAAAAAAAAAAAAAAAACCAATTAGTGGAGATTTTAAAAACATCTCCCTGCAGCAGGGATTTTTGTTTGCTTTGTTTATGATGAATTCCGTGGTGCCTAGAACAGTTAAAACAGTATCTAACACTCAAAACTCTCAATAAATATTTGTAGATCAACTGGAGCAAAGGAGCTAAAAGTCACACTGCAGGCATTAAAAATTTTTTAATAAAAATATTTACAGTGATGTAATTTTTCGGACTTACAAAAATGTATTCAGTTTTTGTATATGTCTTACCTGTATATATTATGAATTCCTTGAATATAGGGATTGTGTCTCATTTGCCTATGTTGTATTCATGTCCCTGCTCATGCAAACTAATTAGTTAATATTTTTGAGTTGATTGGTGAAGAAATGGGTACAATGAAAGGAAAAAGCTGGAAAAGTTAGTAAGTGCAGGAAGTAAAGATTAGTTTCAAGATGAAAGGTTTTTACTTGTTTAAAGACAAAGGAAAAATGAGTTATGACAGAGGAAGGAGATAAGTATGGGTAAAAAACTTCTCAGAATTCAAGACTGTAAACCCTATGGTCTGATAATTTCTGCCTTGAGTGGCATACAAGTTTGGTTATTAAGTTTTTTGCTCTGAGATGATTTGTATAATTATAGTATATATTCTAGTATGTATTCTGAATAAGCATTCATCTTTCTTTTTAAGTGTGATTACTAGTTGTTTAGCAAGAAAAGTGACTTTATATTCAAGTCTACCTTATTATCTGAAAGTTTACATAGTACGTGCTGGTTTATTTAAGCTAAATGTATTTCTAATAAGTATGTGTCTATCAGTTTAATTCATTCTACTTTATGGGATCATAATTTTAGAGACAGAAGGGACCCAATAGATTATCTAACTTTTTAATTTTGCTTATTAGCTATTCAGGAAACCAGAAACTGGGACCTAAATTTTATTTTACACTTTTCCCTAAGTGCCATGCCCTTTACTATACCCCTTTACATGCATTATTTCATTTAATTCTTACACCCAGCCCTTGGAAAAGGTATTGTCATTATTTGTATATTATAGGTAAAGAAATTGAAATATAGAAGACTTAAATAACTTACCAAGGTCCCAAGCCAATTAGTTGAGGAACAGGGACTCAAACTCAAATGTGTCTGATTACGAAGTCCATACCCTTAGCCACCAGGATATAACTACCTCCTATGAGGCCAAGTAGTTTGCCCAGTGGTATTCAGAGTGTATTTCCAACTCTCAGTTCTATATTCTTTCCATTGTTCTAACCTGTTTCAAGTACTTGTAGGTTTTTTGCCTTTTTTGTTTGTTTTTGTTGTTGTTGAGGGGAGATGGAATTGCAGGAAGAAGAAATGAGTGAGAGAGCATAGCCTTCCCTGTGCTTTTTCCTAGTCTGCTACCAATGTCATATCTTTCGTTTTTTCTTCCTCTTTCTCTTTTTCATTCTTTCTTATCTTTCATTATTGTCTTTTTCAATCGATTTTTCTTTTCTTTCACTCTTCCTTTTATCTTTTTATAATAGAAAATTTTAAGTATATACAAAGGTAGAGAGAAAAGTGTAATAAACCCCCATATTCAGCTTCAATATTATTAAGTCATGACCAGTTGTGTTTCATTTAAATCTCCTTTTACTTTCCCCACTATATTGAGGCAAATTTATGTAGCAGCAAAATCTCAATTGTCATATTATTTGATCCATAGCTTCAGTTTGGAGCTACAAATGATATGTCATTTAAAAAAAAAGATAACCACAATACTGTTATTACTTCTTTGAAAATGTAATATTCAAAAATCTAGTTATTCAGATTTCTTAATTATTTAAAAGGTTTTTTTAGTTTGGATCAGAATTCAAGTGATATATATGTATTGCAGTTGGTTATATGTTTTTTAAATATCTTTTGATCTGTAGGTTTCTCCTTGCAATTTATTTGATGAATTAATTTGATCATTTGTCCTATAGAGTTTCCCATAGTCCAAACTTTGCTATTCACATCCCCCTGGTGTCGTTTAACATTTTCCTTTTTCCTCTGTGTTTCTTAGTAATTGGCAGTTAGATTTAGAGCAGAGCTATCCAATGACACTTTCTACAATGATGAAAATATTCTAGACCTATATGGTAGCCACTAGCCACATGTGCCAGGTGAACACTTGAAATGTGCTTAAAGAGACTGAGGAACTTTAATTTTTAATTTTATTTAATTTTACTTGATTTAAGTTTAAATACCCACACATGGCTAACAGCTACCTTAGGAGCCAGATCCAGAGACTTAGTTTTGTTTAAGTCTTCCCCCAAAAATGTCTCTTTTTGTGATGTTAACAGTCATTGTGATAATTGTCTAAATGCATTAATTCACTAGGCATTGCAAAATAGTGATATTCTATCTCTTTTCACTTCTTAATTGTAGTTGGTAGTTTTGGAGGAAAATGGCTAATAAATAAGCTAACTGGAGATAAATCCTTTTTCACTGTCCATAGCATTCATGGATTTTACCGTCTCAGCTATTTGCAGGTAATCATGAAGGTCTGTCTGATATGTGTAATGATTTATTATTTACTGAAACACCAAATTGTAATTGCATAACGTCCTATTTGGAAGTGAGCCATTTGGCTTGGTGAGTGAAACTTTGTCAGCTCATCAGCATCAATTAAAAAAAAAAAAAAGCTTTGTTTCTATCTTACAGCATTTTATGGAGAATTTATGTGCCATAATGCTGTTTACGAATTTGATCTTCACCAGTATCACGGGTTTGATGACAGTCTATTTTTCATTGTTACCAGTTGACTAAAAGCAATTAAGAACAGTTTAGAATAAACTTATCTTTTTTTTCTTCCTTCTCTCGCTCTCTAACCCCCAGCCTCTAAACAGGTTGGTAGCCTGGGTTTCTCCACTTTTTTTGGTCAATAGAAAAGGGTCTAGACTTGCTGTATTTGGACTTTTCTTGCTTATTTGCAAAACTAATCAATGCTTTTTAAGAAATGTTACCTCAGCTTAACTTAGATCATTCTGAAGGTTTTCCACTTATAAAAGGAGCCGGGCACGGAGGCTCATGCGTGTGGTCCCAGCACTTTGGGAGGCTGAGGCAGGTGGATCGCTTTGAGCTCAGGAGTTCAAGACCAGCCATGGCAACATGGTGAAACCCTGTCTCTACAAAAAAATACAGAAATTAGCCTGGCATTTGTGGCTCATGCCCGAGGTCCCAGCTACTTGGGATGCTGAGGCTGGAGAATTGCTTCAGCCTGGGAAGTGGAGGTTTCAGTGAGCTGAGATCACACCACTACACCCCAGCCTGGGTGATAGAATGGGACTCTGTCTTAAAAAAATAAATAAAATAAAAGAACATGAACAGACACTTCTCAAAAGAAGACATTTATGCAGCCAAAAAACACATGAAAAAATGCTCACCATCACTGGCCATCAGAGAAATGCAAATCAAAACCACAATGAGATACCATTTCACACCAGTTAGAATGGCAATCATTAAAAAGTCAGGAAACAACAGGTGCTGGAGAGGCTGTGGAGAAATAGGAACACTTTTACACTGTTGGTGGGACTGTAAACTAGTTCAACCATTGTGGAAGTCAGTGTGGCGATTCCTCAGGGATCTAGAACTAGAAATACCATTTGACCCAGCCATCCCATTACTGGGTATATACCCAAAGGACTATAAATCATGCTGCTATAAAGATACATGCACACTATGTTTTTTGCGGCATTATTCACAATAGCAAAGACTTGGAACCAACCCAGATGTCCAACAATGACAGACTGGATTAAGAAAATGTGGCACATATACACCATGGAATACTATCAGCCATAAAAAAATGATGAGTTCATGTCCTTTGTAGGGACATGGATGAAATTGGAAATCATCATTCTCAGTAAACTATCGCAAGAACAAAAAACCAAACACTGCATATTCTCACTCATAGGTGGGAATTGAACAATGAGAACACATGGACACAGGAAGGGGAACATCACACTCTGGGGACTGTTGTGGGGTGGGGGGAGGGGGGAGGGATAGCACTGGGAGATATACCTAATGCTAGATGACGAGTTAGTGGGTGCAGCGCACCAGCATGGCACATGTATACATATGTAACTAACCTGCACATTGTGCACATGTACCCTAAAACTTAAAGTATAATAATAATTAATAAATAAATAAATAAATAAATAAAAATTTAAAAATAAATAAATAAAATAAAAAGGAAGTTGGAAAATATTCTAGACAACTGATAAATCTAGAGGATAATAAGTTTTACCTCTTCTTATTTCTTATAGAAAAATGCCACAAAAACTTTTTTTTTTTTGTCAAATAGATTTTCTCCTCAAAAAGTGAATCCCGACTAAAACATCTGTTGCAGCGAGCCCCAGATTATTGCCCAGAGACAATGGTAAGTCTTATTGTAACTTAACTGTAGAAGCTTCTGTCTAAATGAAACTATCCAATGAATTACTTTCAGAGTTAGCAAATTTTTAAATGTGATTGGAATTTGTGGTCAAAATAAAATGTTAAGTTTAACTTAAATACTTAAAAAAATCTTCATATAAATTGCTAGATAGAATATTGTTTTTCTTCTTTTATTATCCTATGATATAAATCTAAAAACAATCTTAAATATAAATGTGTTCCTATCTTTAAATTTCATTATAGTATTTTATCTGGGGTCGGGCGTGGTGGCTGATGCCTGTAATCCCAGCACTTTGGGAGTCTGGATTAGGTCAGGATTTTGAGACCAGCCTGGCCAGCATAGTGAAACCCGTCTCTACTAAAAATACAAAAATTAGCCAGACATGGTGGCACACGCCTGTAGTCCCAGCTACTCCAGAGGCTGAGGCAGGAGAATTGCTTGAACCCAGGAGGCGGAGGTTGCAGTGAGCTGAGATAGCATCACTGCACTCCAGTCTGGGCGGCAGAGTAAGACTCCGTCTCAAAAAAAAAAAAAAAATTATCTGGAACTTAGAATTTTATTTATTATTATAGTTTGACTAATTTTATGAAAACTATAATAACTAAATCTGTTTATTTTGATTTTGGAAAATTGAATTTGGGATAAGGGAAAATATATGACTTATTATCTTTCAATTTTCTGACATACTGTAGATATATTGCTTACCTATCTGAATCATGTAACTTTAAGACCTTTTAAAGGTCTCTAATACTTGGGCTGTCCTCAGTGTTTGGGATGCTCATGTGCCAGACCAAGAAAGTGTGAGTTTGTTTGCAAGAGCCTCTTTAGATATGGTGGCTTATATTATGTGAAGGGGAAAATAAGTTGATGATTAAATAGTTCTGACTGACACATTCCCTTTAGTCTTCAGTTTTGTCTATAGGCTTGGAAACAGTGATTCCAGTAAGTATCCTGAGTAACTAGACTCATCGTTAATGCTCTCAGATGGGAAAAGAACAAGGAATATTTCTGTATCTCAGCTTTGTTCCCCCCGAATAGCTGATTGATGTGCCTGTAGCTCTAGAACATTGACTGTGTAGACATAGCCATAATCAAATTAGCTGTTCATAATTTCTGTAGAAATTAATTGTCATATTTAGGAACTGGTTATCTACATAAAAGCCTTTTGTTGGGTACACTTTTAGGTTGAAATTTGGAATTGTATGAATTCATCTTTGCCAGGTAAGCAATAAAAGTGTAACATTTAGCACTTAATTTTAAAAACTTACTGTGTGAATGTAAAATTGGTGTCATTGTCCTGGAACCTAATTTATACTCTGGAGTTTCTATCCTCTCCTTCCCTTCAACACCTAAATTTTTTTTTTCTAAGACACAGTCTTACTGTGTTGCCCAGGCTGGTCTTGAACTCCTGGCCTCAAGTGATCATCCTGCCTTGGCCTCCCAAAATGCTGAGATTACAGGCATGACCCACCATGTCCAGCCCAAATTTTCAAATACATAACTTATTCTCATTCACTCAATCCTTAACTTTGTTCTCTTGTCTCCACTTCTGCCATTCTACTGAAACTAGTCTTTGAAAGATTACCAGGATCTCTTGGTTCCTAGATCTTAGGGCTCTTTCTCAGTACTACTCTCTTTGACTTTCTTGAAACACTTGATATTATTGATTACTACCTCCTTATGACTCCACCTTGGCCTCAGAACCTATTCTGCCTTGCCTTTTTTTTTTTTGCAGATGAAGCCGTAAGGACTATGGTTATTTATGTGTGTGGTCTTCTTCCCTTCTGTCTTCACATTCACCTTAGTAATCTCATTCCTTCCCAGAACTGTTAACTAATCAGCTCTGAGAAGGTGACTCTCAAATCTAAATCATTGTTTGTAACTTCTAGATATCTTTGTAGACATCTCTACCTGGATCTCTGCATCCAGGTGCCATCTGAAGCACAAATCCAAAATCAAACTCATAACTGCACCTCTTGTGAATGATACTAGACTGGAAACCCCCAAGTTATATTTTACTCCTTGTTCTTTCTAGTTCCATTGACTCTCCCCTTGCAAAATTACACCTGTCCTGTCTATTTCTAGTTCAAGTCTTTATTCTTACACTCTTGGGATAGAATATTATAATAACCTTATAACTGATGTTTCAACACATTATATCTTTCTTTCCTATCCTCTTCAAAAATAATTTATCAGGGGATATTCACTCCCATCAGAATAAAACCCAAACTCTCTAGCCTGGCACTCATGATCTCCCAGGATTACAGCCTATTTGCCAGCCCTGGATAGAGCCAATTTCTTCAAAAAAAAAAAGAGTATACCTTATGTATCTCTGAATTCTAGAGGCTATCGCACTGTTTAAAGTTTGTATTTCAAACTGGTTGCCTTTCTGAAATTGCCCACCTCCTTGCCTGTCTCCTAGTTATGCTTGTACCCAGCATCCTTAGTATCCTTTAATTTTCTACACACACACACACACACACACACACACACACACACACACACACACACGCACACACACACACACACAGTTGCTAACAAACTGTAATCTCCCAAATAGGATAAATCATATATTTTATTTATTCCATAATTTCATAGCCCACATAACACCTAACAGAGTGCCTTGTACATAGTAGGTCCTTAGTAAATATAAATGCTTTTTGGATAATTTAGTATGTTCTAAGAGGCCACTGGATACCTGGAAACAGCAGCATACTTCATTATGATATAACAAGTCACAGAGTTTATGACCTATGTTGATTCCATTTAAAATTCTTTCCAACATGTGAGGAACCTGAATAGCAAGCAGCAAAGATTTAGAAGAAACTATACTAGGCAATGAGGCTAGATGTGAATTTGTTACCCTTTGTACCCTTAAGACACATAGTGATAAGCTTATACTATGCAGTATTTTTGGTCAATTTTTATAATTGGGGTAGTTTATTATATTTTGAGAGCTTTGTCTATCTGTGAACCATTTATTTGCCTTGTTTTACTTTTTAGCAGAATGCTTCTATTTGTTGTGTGAAGTCCTAGTTTCATTTGGGGAACTATGATACTTACTGCCTTGAATCCCTGACATTTTTTTTCAAATATAAATAATAATCCAACTTACTTCAGATATAGATACTCAAATTTATGTTTTACATAGAAGCAGCATAAGGCAATTTTAAAGGAGATAAGGAGGAATTTGCAGCATTCCTGCAAGCATAAGGCTTTTCTCTTTTCATAATTATTTCTTGCATCTCCTACTTTTTTTTTTTTTTTTTTTTGAGATGGAGTTTCACTCTTGTTGCCCAGGCTGGAGTGCAATGGCACAATCTCAGCTCACTGCAACCTCTGCTTCCGAGTTTCAAGCAATTCTCCTGCCTCAGCCTTCCAAGTAGCTGGGATTACAGGCATGTACCACCACACCTGGCTAATTTTGTATTTTTAGTGGAGACGAGGTTTCACTATGTTGGTCAGGCTGATCTCGAACTCCTGACTTCAAGTGATCCACCCACCTCGGCCTCACAAAGTGCTGGGATTACAGGTGTGAGCCACCACACCCAGCCTTTTGTTGTTGTTGTTGTTTTGGTTTTTTGTTTTTTTGAGACAGAGTCTTGCTGTTGCCCAGGCTGGAGTGCAGTGGTGCAGTCTCGGCCCACTGCAGCCTCCACCTCCTGGGTTCAAGCAGTTCTCCCACCTCACCCTCCCGAGTAGTTTGGACTACAGGTGTGTGCCACCATGCCCAGCTAATTTTTGGATTTTTAGTATAGATGGGGGTTCACCATGTTGGCCAGACTGGTCTTGATCTCGTGACCTCAAGTGATCTGCCCGCTTTGGCCTCCCAAAGTGCTGGGATTACAGGTGGGAGCCACTGAGCCTGGCCCTATCTCCTACTTTTGCCTTAGGATTCATTCACTGACATTTATGATTGCAAAAGGAGTTTAAAAGCAAATTGGAAGCCCGGGCGTGGTCGCTTACACCTGTAATCCCAGCAGTTTGGGAGGTCAAGGCAAGCACATTACCTGAGGTCAGGAGTTCAAGACCAGCCTGGTCAACATGGTGAAATCCCATCTCTACTAAAATTACAAAAATTAGCCGGGCATGGTGGCAGACGCCTGTAGTCCCAGCTACTCAGGAGGCTGAGGCAGGAGAATTGCTTGGACCTGGGAGGCGGAGGTTGCAGTGAGCCAAGATCGCGCCACCGCACTCCAGCCTGGGCGACAGAGCAAGACTCCATCTCAAAAAAAAAATTAGAACACTTTTTATAATTTTATCATCTTTCAGTTTCACAATCATTTGGTTGGAAGAGTCACTGCTGAACATAAATTGAACCAGAATAATACATGGTCATTTTGCCCCATGATTAAATGTGCCCATCAAAGCCAGATATACCTGACTCACAAAAATTGCCCCTATTTACTAAGTATCAGTTTTTAAACAGGATCATGAATTTTATGCTATTCTAGGTATTTACTGTTTTGAATACAGTAATACTTGTGCCCTTTCTTGTTAGTTTGCTTATGTTAAATTAAAATCTTTGCCTCTGATTAACAGTCTAACAGTAAGAAAGCTCTCTTCCTTGCTTTCCTTCCCTTGTACGTCCTCTGGTAAAGATGTTACCTACCCAAGAGTGAGAATGACTTAAAGAGCATTTAGGGTGGGAGGGAAAAGAGAAAAAACAAAAGACCTGATAATTATGCTGTGAGGGACTTTGAAAGAGACTGATAGCAGTGGAAGTAAGGGTAAAGGGAGGTCCTTAATAATTTTGAGGCCCTGCTGTCTGAACCAGTTTTCTTATGGACACCTGCTTTGACTTTTAGTAGTAGCCTTGAAACATCTGGCATGCTATCTGTTTTTATTGCTACTTATGACCAAAACATTTAAACATTTTGTTTTTAAGGTGTGTTTAAGAAGTCTGATGGCTGGGTTGGCTTAGGCTGCTGTGAACTGGCTATTGCCTTGGAGTGTCGACAGGCATGCAAGCAGGTAACACTGGGCAGTCAGGCTCTCAAACATCATGGAGTGCAGTTTGGTTTTAGCTGTGCATATGTCTTGGGCCTTGCCCACCTCCTAGCTTTGCAGAGGTAACCCGTAAAAACTGCAAATTTAGCATTTTTTGTATAGACCATTTCCTTTTAGACTTGCTGTTTTTTTATTTATGGCTGCTGCATATGGCCTCAGCCTTCTTTTATTCTTTCTTATCGTTCCTTGTCTCTGTCATGCAAGAAAGAATATTATAGGAATTTAGGTCATCCATACTTTGCCTGCAATCATGCTGAATCAATGCTGATGATGGCTGGGTAAATGTAGGCTATGCTTGGATGAGAACATTTGACACAGTTGGCTCATTTTTTCATCTCCTTTTCTCTGTTTCATCATGGCTTTACCCTGAGTGTGTTCTTATATCCCTTCTCTGCTCCTAAGATGAATCTGACTCATACACCGAGTTATTACTTATCTTTGATTTGATATAGTTCTGCCCCAATTCAGCTTAGGTGCCTGAGTTTGTCCTCACTTTGTATGTTTTAGTAGTGGTTTTTCAGAGAGGAAAAACTAGCCTCTTGGTTCCTCTACTGCAAGTGGCAGAAATAGACTTAACTGGGAAACTAGAAGTGGTTAGATGGACCTGAAACCACAGTTGGAAAGCCTTCTCTTATTTTCTTCTTCTAGGGACTTATCTCAGATAAGAGTATATGAGATATGGTATCACCTTCACTTTCACAGAGACGACTATCCTATAGCCTGAGCAACAGTCTGGGCAGCACATGACCTAGCTGTCTGCTGCTGTCCTCCAGGCATTGAGGTGAAGCTGAGTTGCAGAGGATTTGAAGTATAATGGGTTTTGTGAGTTGTAAAACAGTTGCTGGCCCATTCTTCTTCTTGCTCTCCCTGTCCTCATCAGCTGGCCTGTTCTAAATTGCACTGGCCTAGGTGATAGAACAGGAAGAATGGAGCAAGGAACCAGAGCTCACAGCTCTGGAATGGAAACTGACTCGTGGAAAAACAGCCACCCCTCAGCAGATTTTTTTTTGGCTTCTTTTATATAGAAAGTATATACTTAAATATGGCAAATAGCTTGCTACTTCTCTAAGCACCAGTTTCCTCATCTGTAGAGGGGTTAGTATCTTCTTTATAAACTTGTTAAGAGACTTACACAAAAATAACTTGTTAAATGCCTGGCATAGTACCTCTTCCCTATTTAGTTGCCCCCCCATTATATACTCAGCAAGTTCAGAATGAAAGTTTAGAATGTGAAGAGTTAAAGAAAAAGCAAAATGTAAGTGCCCTGGCAGAGCTTCACAAGAAAATTTGCTACAGAGTGGAATTCAGCTAAAAAAAAAAAAAAAAAAAAAAGTCCTCTGATTTACAATTTCCTTCAAAGACATCTAGTTTCTGAAATAACAAAAGGACTGTGTTGGTATGTGAAATTAAAGCCATAAAAGTTAGAGCAAAGCTCTAGAATATTGAGTAGCCCTACAGATTATGTTTGTTTTAAAGAAATTGCATGAAATTTGTTTGTTGTATTTTAGGAAATTTAAAATATTTGAACATAAGGTTTTCCTTGATGAAATAAAGGATACTATATCAGTAATTAACAAATGCTAATTTATGTTCTTTTTGCCCTGTGCTGAATAGCATGTATAATAAATTAATGGAGAAATTTGTTGGTTTTTAGGCATCTTCAAAGAATGATATTTCCAAAGTTTGCAGAAAAGAATATGAGGTATGCATTTTATTTAACAAATGTGGATAGCCTATTCAGATGTTATCAGAATTAACAAAATTACTTAAATTTTTTAAATGAATTTATTTTTATACAACTTCCCTTTTACCTTACAGAAAATTTTGCATTGACAAAAATGTCATTTACTGTGTTCGGAAATGTTATGATTTTAGTTGATTTTTGTTGAAATGAAGTATTAATTTTAAAGAAATGCCTAAATCTCACATACAAAGGATTTAACCTATAATATTTTTATAACAAAGCAACTAGTTGTACCCAAGGTTGTGAAATAGTTTTTCTCATGTTTCATGTTCTCTTTTGTCTCATCTCCTATCTCTTGACCCATCCAGGTGGTATTCATTTCTATAAACTACCTCTAATCATAAAGAAAAGTAATAAAAGAAAGAAAATCACAGGGTTAGTGTGAATAGCTCAGACTTTCCTAGAATCTTGCATTTGGGGGAAAAAATACTAAGTTACAAAAGCTATATTAAATCTGAAGGACTCTCATCTCAATAGTGGGATTTCTAACACTGGTATCTAGATGGGGTACATATTAAGGCAGAGGTATAGCGGAAGTATTTTACACCATACAAATATGTGCAGAAGATTGTGCCTGATATGAAAAAACCTCCTCATTGGGGCTACTTTGTTCATTTTCTAGAACTCTGTTCTTAAATGTGACAATATTACAGTTTTTTGTAGTGTAAGGCTATGTAATTAAGGATACTTAAGTGCATATATCTCATGCACCATTTTTATATACAAACATTGGGATTCCTATTGCTGTGTTTTCTTGGAGAAGGTAGAATAACTCTCTTAACTACTTCTAGGTTATAGTTTTTATTTTTTTTCTTTTCTCAAAGCCTGTATCTCTTATTTTTAAACTTGACAGTCTTATTTATCTTTTGTTCCTTTGTACTGTTTGCTAAGTTGTATCTGTTCCTCTGAAGACAAATTTCCAAATTATAGCTCTCCTCCGTTCTTATTGAAAGGAGCCCTGCTACAGAGAAGTAAAAGATCTTTATTTTCTTATCTCTCTATCTTTGAAATAACCAGTTTTAGTTTCTCTTGAACAAAGTGGCTAACTGTGATAATTCCTTCTTTTCTCCTACATGATGTCTGACACTGTCCATCTTCCATAGCCTGTCCTCCGTTATTTTAGTGTGCTTCCTTCTCTTGTCTGGATTTCTGCATTGCCCTAGGAAGTCTGCCAGTATGTGTTGATGAAGGACGAGACAGGAAAGGTAAGAGAGACAAACTGTCCTATGATAGAAATACTAAGAATAGTTTACTTTTCCCAGTCTATCTTCCCTAATTTGGCCTAGAATTAAGCAACCATTTTCCAAAAATCTGTATGGCAAAAGGATCCTTTTGTTTTTATATTAAAAGTTGATCCCACAAATTCTTCAATATAAGACTCAATTTGATTTCTTACATGTTATTTAGAAACGAAAATAGAGATAAGAGTACTTTAATGCAGGAAGGGTTCTGCATTATAAACCTCATATAACAGTCACTGTCATGATTGTTGAAGTCTAGTCTAGACATAAAAGCTATTTGTTATAAAGTGAATTGGGTAAATTTGGTGTAATATAGCCTATTTTAACTGGACTGGTTGTTTATCAACATCAGAATAATTTATGAACCAGGCTTTTAGTATCTTTTCCTTAACACTGGAATGGTCCCTGGGATGAACTTGTAGATGTATGAGCCATTTCTATAGGCTTTCAATTTTAAGGGTAGCATTTACCCCGGAGAGTGGTTTTATGTATAGTTTGATTTGAGTTTCAGAGAATGAGTAATTACATTTGGAGGAGCTAATGTTTTTCTTTTTTGGTAAGCTGTTGTAGAGTTCCTTTTGAAGGGATTTGCTAAGAAATTTACTTAAAGTTTTAAAATTTTAATGCCATTTAAGATTTTGTCTTGTTCTAGCCAACCTAAGATAAACCAGTTTAATATAAAGCATTGTTACATCAGATTTTATAGAGTCTGGTTTTTTTCTTATGCAAATTAACAAGTACCTGTTGAATACTGAGAGTTTTATATATTAGAAACAGCATTAACTGGAAGCAGACTTAGTTTAGAATTCTGATTAAGCAACTTTTAGCATAACTCCAAATACTAAAGAATTATATCTAATTGAGTCAGGCTAATTAAAATATATACTGCACACATAAGGGCTCAGGGAAATAAGAAAGCAGAGCAAGAATGTTTGGAGTTATCAGGAAAAACGTTGCAAATGAGAGAGGCCTGAAAGGATTGGTATAATTTGGGTAAAGACCTAAAGACCTAAGACTGTGGATCAAAGGTATGTTATCAAAAATGCACATGGCTTATGCAGGAGGAAAAGAGAAGACAGACCTATTTTGGGCTGCAAGTCTATGCTCAGATAGGTAAAGTGGGACCAAATCCTAAAAAGATAGCATTTTGAGGCTCAACTCATTATTAATGAGAGGGTGATGATGAAGGTTCTGTAAAAGGAGACCAATATATAACAAATAACAAAGCCAATATTTTAGAAACTTAAATTCATAATCCTGTGCAGGCTAAGTTTTAGATCCCACAAACCCCTCTAGCTTAGCTAAAAAGAGATAATAAATCCCAGACTAGGATAATAGTAATAGAGTCAAATATTCAAGAATAAATCAGAGATTCAAAGGCAGAATCCATCAGCAAGATTCGTTATGATGGATTGAATATAGATGGTATTCAGGGAGATAATCTAATCTTTTAAGCCTAGTTTCCTGGCATTCATTTACTATTCTTCTATACTTAAAGGTACTAGTTAAAACTTCTCTTTCTGGCAATAGGGCAGGTTTGCTACCTGGACCAGTCCTCCAGGTGAAAATAACTTAAAATGCTAGATGAATTTGCTGGAAAGAAAATACGGAATGCTCAAGCCAAAAACTAAATGAAGGCAGGAATCCAGAGAAGTAAAGAGCAGTAAAGAAGGCATTAGCTTTGAGGGCATTTGCTGAATCAATTTTTATAGCTTTGTAGCTTCACGAGGCTCAGAAGTCAGGAGACAAATCCTGGGTTCTGATTGAAGGTGGAAAATCTAAGTGAAATCCCCTTCCCTTCCCACCAATAAATTTGGGATTCCAAAGGGACTATACGCTTAGTATTAGGGTGACCAGGAAATATGCTCATCTTCCTTTCCAGGGGGATCTGCAAGGAAAACTGCTTCTCTCCAACGTTAGTCTTATTCCATTGAAAATTCATAACCCTAAGCTGGTCTTCCCATGAGTTTGCAGCCCAAATTCGTATCAAGTGAGTGTTTGTAAAACCTCAAGCTGAGAATTTATTTCAAGTGGTTCTGAAATGGTAGTGGCCCTCAGATGCTTGAGAAAAGGTAACACAGATCCTCTCTGGAGGAACTGATCTTGTATTTCAGACCTCTTGGGATTTCCACGGATAAAGTCCTAAGGAAAAATAAGCAGTTCATAATAAAAAAAAGTCACAGAACTCGCCAGAAAACATGATTTGTTAAATAAAAGCCAACAGGAACAATGGTGAATAGAATCAGACCTAAAGATACTTCAGATATAGAAATGATCAGATGCAGATTAAAATGTTTAATATGTTTAAGAAATAAAATAGGCTTACACATATGAAGAGCAGGCCGGGTGCGATGGCTCACACCTGTAATCCCAGCACTTCGGGAGGCTGAGGCGGGTGGATCACCTGACGTCAGGAGTTTGAGACCAGCTTGGCTAACATGATGAAACCCCGTCTCTACTAAAAATACAAAAATTAGCTGGGTGTGGTGGTGCACACCTGTAAATCCCAGCTACTTGGGAGGCTGAAGTAGGAGAATCACTTGAACCTGGAGGTGGAGGTTGCAAAAAAAAAAAAAAAAAAAAGAAGAAGAAGAGCAAGCATACTTGAAAAAGAATCGAAGAGAATTTCCAGAACAATATAATTGAAATACAAACACAATGGATGGGTGTTATAATAGTTTAGGTACAGCAAAGAAAGTAAATTAGAAGATAGAACTAAAGAAATTATATGGAAAAGAAACACAGAGGGGCATGGGGCTGAAAAATAGTTTAGGACACAGGAACGATAGAGTGAGAAAATCCTCTCTAACTGGAGTACTAGAAGAAAAATAAATAGGATGGGCAGGAGCAGTGTTTAAAGAAGCCCTACAAATACCCAGCAGGATCAAAGGAAAAAAAATCCACATATTATAGACAGACATCATAGCCAAAGATCTTAAAAGTAGTCAGAAAAAAAGGCATTGCCTTCAAAGAAGACCAACGACTGATTTCCCAGTAGCAACAGAGGAAGCCAGAAGACAGTAGAATGATTCCTAAATGGTTCCAAAAGAAAGTAACTATCAATCTAGCATTCTATATCCAGCAAAAATGTATTTCAAGAAAGGCAAAATTAAGCTATTTCTAAACAGCTAAAACAAAATTGCATTAGTGGAGCCTTTCTAGAAATTCTCTGTAAAGGAAGTTCTAAAATATCTACTTCAGACAGAAAATTATTTGAGATGCAAAAGAGAATGTGAAAATAGAAAGTGGGTAAATTAGGACACAGATTTTTAAAACAATAGTAATGTATTACTGGATTTTTAAAAAATAATTAAAACATAGTAGCAGTAGCATTTATGTTGGGAAAGGAATTTGAAGAAATTGAAGCATATGGTGTGTTAGGGTCTTTACATTAAAAGACCCATATCTCAGAGGTGATTAGGAATCCAGACTAAAGATGAGGAGAATTATCATGCCCACAGTCAATCTTGAAGTAACCCTTGAACCTTGGAGTGAATGAAAGCTCCATAGAATAGAAAGTGTAAAAAGAATAGAGAGCTGGGTTTTGAAAGAGAATAGAATCTTTTAGAATCTAATAGAATCTAAAATAATCTATTCTTTTGAAAAAAAAAAATAGAGAGTAGAGAGCTGAGTTTCTTTAGGGAACTAGAAAAGAAGGAGCCAGATACTGATCTGAAATTGATCAAAATGGAATGAGATATTCCAAAAACAGATAACTTCCTATCACTGGAAATGTTCAAGTAAAGACTTACTGGATTCATCATGTGAAGGGGATTTTTGCAACAGACAGGAGATTTGATGATCTCTCTTCCAACTCTGTAGCTCTCTTATTCTGATGAATACCTAAGAAATAATATATCCTTCACTACTTAAGAGTACTTCTTTTGAGAATCACACTTGTTTTGATTGTGGGGCCACCAGACCCTAGCCTGTAGGAGCTATCCAAATCAACCATTAGCTTGATAACTCCTTTATGGGCATGTTCAAGTATCATGGACATGCTCAGTTCTAGGTTCTCTGCCTTTTCACAGGCTTTGTCCTTTGGCCTACCTAAAAGTATTGGTTAGGCCACATGAGGTTCATGAATGTGTTGTGAAGCTACAACCAGAGATGATATTCAAAGTATTCAGCAGCTGTAGTTACATAGGCACCAACAGTCAGAACAGATGCTGGCTGTAAACCATAGGAATAGCCATACTTGTGCACATTGGCTGATTAGAACTAAAGGAAAAATGAGTTCATGTTTTCCAGGGGGTGTGAAATACAGTGTAGATTCTTTTTGCATAGTCTTCGTTCACAGGTTGGCTGTGAACATTTTCTTCTAGCCACCAAAATTATGATTTAAAAAATTTTTTGGTTGTTGATGGTTAATTTTCTTTCTTGAATGTCACAATAAGCTTCATTAAGGTAATATGAGGCCGATGAATTCCCAGAGACTGGCAATGGCTATAAAGTGATGAGATAAATTTTAGTTTGAAGTTTGTAAATCCATTTTATACCTTTAATGGCAGACCTTACCTGCCATTCTCTTAACATAATGGCCATAAATATAAATGCCTTTACATTTGCTGTGTGAGCCACTGAAGTACAATGCTACAAATTTGCCATCATACGTTTTATATTTTTTTACTTGTTTCTTCCTTCTTTCACAGATTCTTCTCTAAGCTTTTCTTTATATTTTCAGAAATGTCATTTTCATGTCTCTCCTTTCTTTGCTAGCTTTCTTCAATACACTTTTTTGATGTTATATCATTAAGGAAGGTGAGAAACTATGAAGGAAAGTTAGTAGGGGGTATTTTTGTGAGGACTAACTTTTTTTTTAGTCTTAAGGCAGTTAAGTTTTAAACTAAACAGTTGCCAATACAACTAAAATATTGTTCTGCCATGGGGCTCTGGTTCTGTGAGAATGCTAAAATTAAGACTGTTGAGGATTCTGTCTTCTGTTAGTCCCACCTATCAGTACACAGCTAAATGTATAGAATGGTGCAGGTATGTGTTAAATTTTAATTTTGGGATTTTCACATTGTTCAAAATTCAAAATGGTATACAATGAATTATGTTTCCCACAGCCATCCAGTTCCTAAAGTTACTAGAGATATTTGAGATATTTTCTGCATATGAAAGTAAATATATATATGTATAGTCCTCCTCTACCCTCCTTTACCACAAATGGTAGTTTACTATACCCTTTGTTCTGCCCCTGGATGCCAGTGTTTGGTGTATATTTATGTATGTCTACCCAGACTGTATACTGTTTCCTCAGGAAATGTCACAATAAAATGTTCTGCTTAAAGATTTCTGTGTATCTATTAATTTTATTTTGTTTCTTTTTCTTTCAAATTAACTTTGGTTCTAGATTTACTACCAGAAGCATAAAGGAAAAGGGATGAAAAATTAGCCCAATTTAGAGATAAGAGGAGCAGGGATATCAGGACCAACAGGATTCTCTGGACAGCTAGAAGCCTCCTGAGCTTCAGTGTGATTGGATCTGTACTGCAGTGGTTCTAAGAATAGAGGAGACCATCTAGTTGTGGCAGATCACAGCCTAGGCTATGGACAGTTTTGTTCCTTGCCCAGTCAGCTTTTAGGGATTTTAACAAGAGGAATCGTGTGATACTTTGCCCCAGCAAAGCCCTCAGGACCTAAAAGTAAAGCATCTTTTAGTTTATGCTGAGGCAACTTCAAGAATTGCCAGGATATAGTAAATAGAAGACTATGAATGAGAGGCTTTATAAATGGTAAAATGCTATACCGGTATACTGTATCAGAGTAGATTTGAGCCGTTACCTGCAGCTGATGAGCTCCAAAAAGAGCGAAACCTATTAGGTCCTGCAGTACTGGCTTAAGATAGTATTAAACTTTGTATGTTGTTTTGGTTTGTCCTATTTGTTTTGTAGTTGGGGGAAGGGAGTAACTCCTATTTAGTCTCCTTGCTGCTAGTGTATTTCCTTTTCCAGTTCATTCTTCTCAGAAGTCACCTGAACGAGATCATTCCAAAAGGGAATTTGATCAAATCAGATTAGATTGTGACCTGGTCTCATCTTAAGTGGCCAAGGTTTTCCCCTTAAGCAATCTCATCTCCCATAGATTTAATTGTTCTTATATGCTGACAACTTCAGAATCTTCATTGCTAACCTTTTTTTTTGAGCTCCTGAACACTATTGGATACATGTACTTTTGATGTTTCCTTGGAACAACAAACAATCAAACCAAAATTGATTGATTTTTAATCAACCAAATTGATTATTACTTTCTCTACCTTTTCTGCCTCCCCTTCCCTCCCTTCCACCCCTAAACAGCAACACACACACAGACACACACACACACACACACACATCCATCCCAAAACAAAACTTATGATTTTTCTTGCATTTCTTGTTTGGTTGTACCAATATGATCCTTCCAGGCACATCAACTTAAATGCCTGAGAGGTATTGTCTACTCTTTCCTCTTTCTCATCACCTCCTGCAAATTACTGTCTCTCAAGCCTAAAGAGTTGCCTTCTAAATGTACCTTAAATCAGTCTCCCTTTCAGATCCTCAGGTATTGCCTTAGCTTAGGTCTTTCTGCCACTTTTCTGGATACCTATAATAGCTGCCAAACTAGTTTTCCTGTGTCTAATTTCTCCTCTTATCTACTATATCCACTTCTAGATTAATCTCTTTAAAGACCAAATTTGATCCATGTCACTACCTTCCTTAAACCCTTCAGTTGCTTCCCTATAGAACACAGCTCATGCTCCTCAGCCCAGTATCCCAAGCTTTTCTCAGTCTAGCTCCTGGTTCTTCTCTCTGTTACATTTAAGCAGCATGCTCCTTATAGTTTCCCAGATTGACCCTGTTGTTTTATTTGTTAGTTGTAGTTGTACAAATTGTTCCACCTGGAATTCCTTCTTCTGAATCTTGGAACAAAAAGTATAGTATATTGGAGCTGGCAATACCAGCTCCCTACCAGCTAGGGAGTACTGCTTGTTAAATATTCAGGGATTTTGCAAGCCAGCTTGTAACTTAAAATCAGCCATGGGTGGAGGTATTTGCACCGTGAACATCAGCAAATACTGCAAATCCAGATTTTCTCCACAACCACCCCCCACAAAAAAAGCTGGTTCCAGAACATCACTACCTCTGTTGAACTAGAGTAACCTTTGCCTTAAATCCTGGTTTAAATGGTACCACTTTAAAGCCTTTCCTGCCCATTCATCTTCTCTCTACACACATAAAATTGATCACTACTTCTAAGCCCTTTGCATGCTTTATTATAGCATTTGTCGCTCTATAGCATAACTATGTTTACATGTCTCTTTTTAAACTAATCCCTGAGTTCCTGGGACAGAGTTCATATAATTATCTTTGTCTCTGTCATTCATTCACTTAACATTCATTGAACTGATACACACTGAACCAATATATTTAATATGTATCAGGCATTGTTCTCAGGGTACAAAAATGAAAGGATTTAGTCTGCAAGAAGCTCATAGTTAGTCCATGGGAAGAGAGAAATCCAAATAGTCCATTACAATACAGTGAGACAAGTACATTGCTAGAATGTATTGGAGCCTGGAGGAAAAAACCCTGCCTAGGGAAATGGGGAAGTCTTTCACAGAGCAGGTAAGACTTAAAGGATGAGCAGAAAGCTGTTGCCTGTAACAAAGTGCTACAGTCAGTACTTTTATAGATAGAAAAATTTTATAGACTTTTTCCCACTCTGGAGAACAGAGTTATTCAAGGTTCTTTGTAACACAGTATATCAGCTTTACGTGGAAACTCTGTGTAAATGTCTTACACTCTTGGAATGCATGGAGAAAGTGCTCATTTTCTACTGTACTGTGGAGAATGTTTTCATTCTGAGTACTATCTATTATCCCAATAATGTTGTATAGTAAACCATCCCAAAACTCCATAGCTTAAAACAGTAACAATTTATTATTTCTCACAAATCTAAGAGCTTACTAGGCAGTTCTGCTCTGGCCAGGCTTAGCTGATTCCAGCTGGGCGCACTCATCTGTCTACAATCAGATGGCAGGTCAGCCTGGGGCTGCCTGCTTTAGGAAGCCCTTGGCTAAGTCAGCTCAGATCTTCTCCATGTTTTCCCCTCCCTTTAGCAGACTAGCTCAGGCATGTTCACGTGGTGGTGGCAGGAGTCCAAGAGAGAAAGTGGAAACATGCAAGTGTAGTTCAGGCAACTGCTTACTCCAAGCTTGCTAGTGTCCACTAGGCCAAAGCAAGGCAAGTCACATGGCTAAGGCCAGAGTTACTGTACAATAAATAGATATAAGGAAATGTGAAAAATTGGGGCCATTACTGTAGTCAGTTCACCACAAGCACATACTCTGTGCTAGGCTGTCTTCTAGACCTTGTGTTTCTCTGCAGATGTTACTTGCCAGTGAATTTGCTTCCAGCTGGTTGGGTGCCCTGTGGTGATAATGAGCAAATTTTTCTGAGCAGTCTAGACCTATAAAGCTCATTTCTGTTTTGAGTGTTCATTTTTATTTGCATATCTGTTGAAATGACACATTATTTGGAAGGCTGAAGAAATTTAAGAATCACTTGTTTAGTGATATTTCCAAGTCATGACATTAAACTCCTTACATATTCTAGTCATCTGTACTTTTTGACATTCATGGTATCCACAAGGAAAAAACACCTTGTAGAGGTTTAAAAACATTTATGTTTTTAAAGAACAGTTATATTTAACCTCTCCTACTTAGCATTTCATAAGCTGGATTTCTTCTATGAAATGCGAAACTTTAAACTGGAAGAAATTTCAACCCATCTGTGAAAAGGAAACAGATTTTTATTTATTGAGGCCTTAGAAACAAAGTAGCCCCTTTACTTTTAAGTAATAGCATAGTTAAGTAGAAAGTACTGGGCATATAAAACATTAACATAACAGTTAATAAAATGTGCTCTTTTGGGTCTTTGTCCAAAAGTAACTAAATCATCCAAAATTCAAACCTGTAATTTTTTTTTACAAGATTCATATGATCAGTGTTTTGTTGTCATCATCTTTATCATTGATGAAAATGAGAGAGAGCTGGAGTAGTCAGTAGTAAAAGGGCAGTGGACAGAGAAAGGATTGAAACAAGTGGACAAATGGAGGAATGAACGATTTTTTTCAAATCCAAAAGCCAAATCAAATTGGACAGCCAGATATACGTAGCAAGCAAAGGGCAGAGCCAGGGCTAGAACCCAGACTCCCCTACCAGTGCTCTTCCATGACACTGCGTTGTGAGAATAGTCTTGTCTCACTGTATTGCAATGGACTATTTGGATTTCTCTCTTCTGAATGCACCCAAAGCAAGGTTGAATGTTTGTTCATAGATTAATCTATTTAACCAGTTTCCTATTTTAAAAATCAATAGAAAAGGGTCACTGAAGTGGCAGAAAATAAATTGCAGAGCGAACTTCTGGGCTAGAGGTTGGACCAGCAGAGTCTACTTCCCAGGTGCACCCAAAGGGTCTTCCCCACCAAAAGGAAAACCAGTGTGGCATGAAGGATCACATAGGGTTCCCTCAACTTTGATTTACTCTGTTTTTGTGCCAGGTTTGCCCACAGTTCATATGCTCCCAACAGTGGATCAAAGGGCTTGTACTACCTGGAATTCCCTCTTCCTGAATCCATCCTAACACACCCCCACCTAGTAATATATTGGAGCTGACATCTACCAGCTTGGGAGTACTAATTGTCAAATATTCAGGAATTTAATCGCGAGAGTAGGGCAGGGAACTAGTTATTGAGAGCAGCTACCAGAGGAAAGATTTTAGGATCAAAAAAAATTTTTTTAGGATCAAAATATTTTTAAGGAAAATAATATTAACCTCAAGAAAATGGTGACCTTTTTTGGTTACAATTTAAGGAACTGATTTTAAAAATAGGGGACTGGTTAAATAGATTACTCTGTGAACAAACATTCAACCTTGCATTGGCTGCATTGAGAAAAACAATCCAGACTATTCTCAGTGCAGTGTCATGGAAGAGCACTGGCAGGGCAGTCTGGGTTCCAGCCCTGGCTGTGCCCTTTGCTTGCTTATACATATCTGGCTCTCCAACTAGATAGTGACAGCTTTTGGATTTGAAGTTCTCTTGAGACCCTGTCAACTCCAGTATGCTGACATGTTCTTTGCATCTTTGAGGTTATGGTAGATCCTCACCTCAGCACCCCTATAGTTTTGACCTATTCTTGACTAACATGAGTAGGGGAGGGAGAGGGAGCAGTTATATGGGGGCACATTGGGTGTGGTATTGGTAAGCAGGTCAAAAGAGGCTCCATAGGAGTGAATACGAACCCTCAGTTACCTCCAAAAGTCAGAAAGTTACCTTTCAAAAGTCAGATGGCAGACTTTTGAAAGACTTAAAAATTGACTAGCTAAGACTTCAAGACAGGCTGACGTAAGAAATGAAGAAACTATTAAGTTAATCCTATAACTCATTATGTGTATGTCCTAAGCCCTCTCAGACTAATCAGCAGTATTAAAGTGGTAAAAAGATAGAGTTACATATAGTAAATTTAGGAGTCATTCATCAAAGAGGGAGATATGATCAGTCTATT